>NC_081405.1:609222676-609822676 GCF_030272615.1 Cryptomeria japonica
CTTCAGGAAATGGTTTTCCTTCTTTATTACTTGACTATATCATTTAATATGCATGGATGGTATTATCATTTAATTTTCAAGATGGACCTTATATGGATGGTCCTTACACCTTTTCAAATTGAACTTTTGCAAAAGTCCAAATTTGGAGAGGAAATTCCTACTATTTGTGAATCTACCATTCATCTTTCAAATTTTAGGTCCAATTTCCATGAATAAGGGTTCCCAAGACCCTAGTCCTATAAAAATGAGCCATGAGGAACATCATGAATATGGGAATGAACCAAATTTATGGAAACTTTATCAAACCTAAGTACAATTAGGCATAAATAAGGCACAACCACTTAAATTGAGTCCAAACTTAGTGTATATTTTTTAAGAGATACAACTTATGATGCAATATTTATCCCCCTCTTAGCAAGAGTATGAAATTATGCTCATTTACTCTTTGGAAAATATGGAGAAACCAAATATTCTTTCACCAAGATATTGAAGAGTCAATATGTCTACAAGTTTGGAAAGGTGGTAGCTCCCAAGACTTATGATATTGTCAATCTACAATATTGAGATAAAAGGGAAGTAGAAAGTGAGTAATATGAGTAACATTGGTGACACACATGGAGCATGCAAAACACAAAGTTATGACATATAGAACTAGTAAGATTCATATATTCTCACTAGGAACCATATCAAAAAGACAAGGCATAGATCTAGGACTAGTAAGATCCTTATATAGCTACTAGGAGTCATGTCAAAGACACATAAAAGAATGATACCCAAGTTAGTAAGATCCTCTAACACTTAGTCATAGATCGCATTCTAACAACAAATAGAGACCTAATTGTGAAAGTTTGAGGTCCATTGGGAAAAATGTTATCATATTGCCATGACAACTTTTGCATTTCTTGTATAAAGGTTCAAACTAGTTTTAACCTTTTGTTCAATACCCAAATGCCCAAACCCCAATTTCCTCCTACTAGCCCTAGAGCCCCTATTAGCCCTACAGCGAGAGAAATTTAATGATAATTCTAGAAAATTCCAAGACACAAGACAAATAAAATAGATTTTTGGATACCCTTTTGGCTTTTCTATAACATAGTTAGAGCATTTAGCAAGTTTTTTTGGAAAGTATCTATTGTTTTTAGACTGTCCTTCATTTTCAAGCAACTAGAACGGTGGATTAACAAAGCAACTACAAGAAATATTACTTTTGGGTCCTTCTAACCTTATTAAAGTCTTTCTAAATATCAAATGATGAAGGAATCCACAAACAATTTCAGTTTGTGAGGCCTCTAACCCCAAAAGCCCCAAATTTTCATCAAAAAGCCCTAAAATCTAGGGTTTCTCCAATCTCCCACGTCCACTCACTCCTGGATCAAATTGGTTGTTGATTAACCTTTATATAGGTGTTTTACCAATTTCCAAATCATAAAAACTATCCCTCATGTAGGTA
The DNA here is from genome assembly GCF_030272615.1 of Cryptomeria japonica. Lineage (NCBI taxonomy): Eukaryota > Viridiplantae > Streptophyta > Pinopsida > Cupressales > Cupressaceae > Cryptomeria > Cryptomeria japonica. The sequence continues at coordinate 609,224,127 of NC_081405.1, forward strand.
GATCTCTCCAACCTTCACCCTACCGAGCCTCGTCACTAGGATTCTCACTCCTTCAAATGGTGATCACCTACAGTAAACCCCACAATTGCACATTTTAGTTGTCATAATGTATTATTAATGTTATAAAATAGTCATACCATGAGAAACAAGGTTCAAAATTCATGGAATGACCCCATGATTGAATTTTGTGAAAGCTACCAAAGGAAAATACTCAAAAAGTTATGATAGTCAGCCCTATAATAGAATTTCAGAATGAATAATGAATTCAAATCATCCACAGAGGTGTGAAATATTGATAAAAGTGATTTACAATGTTATGGAATGAACACATTTAAAGTAAACTTTCACAAAGAATAGAAAATATGAGAAATTACTCCAAAATTTTGAATTTTCATTGAGTTTCTATAGCAGTCCGTACTCCTTGGCATTCAATCTACCTTACAAAGCATGTCTATGGCTTTAAATAGCCTCTTAAAGTTTTTTCAACCACCATATGGTTGGTTACAAAGGTTATTTAACACTAAAACAATTAAAACTTCTTTTCCCCTCCTAATTCTTCCTAACCGTTGGAACTTGAAAATTTGAATTTTACATTTTTTGCAAATGCTTGACAGCTTTTTGAATAAAACCTACAATTATTGGATTTTAATCCTTATTGGCATATTTGATGAATCTAAACCCTCCTAAATCCATTTTTGGGGTTTTTGACCCAATATCCAACATTTGACAACATTTTACAACTTTCAGGATAATTTGACAACTTTTGCATTTTTTTAGTTTCAAAAGCCATTATTGGCTTTGGGATCTCATGATTGATTTTATTGAATTTGTTTGATGTTGGAAACTCCTCCTTGGTCTCAAAGGTCTTAAAATTTTTAATTTTTTTTCCTTGGTGTACCTGCACCAAAAATACCTTGTTGTAGTTTCAAAGGGTGGGAAAAAATAAGCATTTTACTTATCGTCCTAATAGACCATCAATCATAACAATTATTACCAATATTGATGTGTGTGTTGCAAACAAAGTTCTAGAGGAAGGCTCTTTCTATTGTAATACCAAGTGAGTCTTCATAGACCTTATGTAGGGTCCTCCTAGCCTAGAGTTAGGAGTTCGAAGCCTACATACATTGATTTGGCCTTGTGGCCATCAATGAGTGCTCACCCAATAGGACAAGTCTTTAGACTGACAATTTTGAAAGTGTAGAATTGTTGAGAGCCAACACTTATGTGTGAACCCCGTATTCATGTATTATGATTGTTTTCCATATTGATACTTGACCCCATCCTCATGGTATTGGCTCAATTCATATTAGTGTGTTTTGTTGAAGAAAAATGATGTGAGAAGTTTGATGCAGAGGCAAGGGTAGAACTTAGTATTTCATATTAGGACAACAACCACATTGATTAGGCAAGTCAGATAAGGTCTCTCCAATGTTTAAGATACTGAATTCACATTACACACTCATGGATTACCCCAATTAGACATTAGTCAACTTAATATCTTATACAAGGATTGCGTACCACAAAGCCATTAGATATGTTTTGAGATGAAAAAGAAGAGTTAGATGGTTTTGGTTCAATGATGATAATTTATATTTTCAAGTAATTCGATTCAGTATATTATACTAAAATGTGATTTCATAACTAACATTTCAACTTCTATATAACTATTTCTATAGCCTGACTTTCTTGCTTGTGAAGAAAGACCATGTTAGACAATATCAACGAACAACAAAATAGGGAGACAATTGCTAGATTGTGGTCTAACTTGAAAAGAAAAGGTGATGGAAAATGTTATTGTCAGTGCAAAATTTTTAAGGGGTTAAAGAATAGAAGACTTCTAATCAAAACAACAAAGAAACATTGTGGCTGCATGGTCACATTGAAGGTGGACATGATTATCATCCATTGGTAAATTTTTCATTATATCGTTTTAACAATTTATATACATAATAAATCACGTGATGATGAGATCATGATCACGGTTTATTTATGTTTATCAATTTTATATAGGTTGAGCACCCCAGAGCACATGGTATGGATCAACACAACCCTAAGAATATGGTTTTCCATGTGGACAAACGTGGAGGTGTGAATATCGAAGTTGAAGATAATGATCCCATGGAAGATGACAATCATGAGCTAGAAAACACAATTGAAGATGATGGTACAAATACATTGGTCCATGACTCATTTAGTACTCGCACAACTGATCATGATGATGAAGAAGACCTTGATGTTGTTCATGATGTCCCTCTACTTGAGAAGGCATCTGAGGCCCTTTACAAAGGCTCGCATGCAAATCTTCTCTCCACTATATTGTTGTTGGTGAACTTGAAGGTTATGAATGGTTTATCCAACATAACAATGTCATGTGTGTTAAGGTATATCATATATGTCATAATAAACTACGAATCATGTTGTACCATTAATATTATTTATATTAACAAATTATATTTTTTTGTTGTAGATTGATAGGTGAGCTTTTGTTACCACCATCAAATATTCTACCTCGCTCATATTGAGAATTATCTGCCGTTATGAAAGATATTGGAATCTAGTATCAAGCAATAGATGCTTGTCCCAATGATCATATTATATATCACAAACAACATGAATTTTGAACTGAATGCCCTGAATGTCATATCAGTAGATATCGAACAGATCAAATAACAAAAAGGGTTCCTCGCAAGGTTCTTTGCTATATTCCCATTATTCCATGTATGCAATGATTATTCAAGTGCACTAGCTTGGCACAATTTATGGATTACCATGCACACAATAGAAGTCAAGATGACATTATTCGAATGCCTGCAGATGGTTTAGCATTTATGGACATAGAGGAAAAGTGGCCACACTTTAAAGAAGAACCTCGTAATCTCAGGCTTTCATTGGCAGCGGACGGTGTTAATCCATTTGGAGAGATGAGATCTATTTACTTAGTGTGGCCTATTTTTGTTATCAACAATAACATTCCTCCATGGATGTCAATAAAGAGGGAGCACATAATGTTGGCAATGATTGTTCCAAGTATTTTATCATTTAAATATAGTCGTCTAAATTTAATTATAAATATTGTAGTAAAATGGTCATAATAATTATGTAATATTTTTGTTCATTCGATTAGGTAACTACCAAGTTAAAGATATGAATGTATATATCAAGCCTCTTATCAATGAGTTGTTGGACATATGGAATGGTGTCACTATGTATGATGTCTCTAGACCAATAGGACAAAGACAATTTCAATTCCATGCGATGCTTCTATGCACAATACACAATGCCCCGGGGCTAACACATTTTTGTGGTATGTTATAGTGTTTAAGTTGTGCATGAACATTATAATTCAAAAAATTATCATATTTAATCCAATTATACATTATCTTGTAGGTCTTCAAAGAAAGGGAAAATTCGCATTGCCTATTTGTGGTCCAAAGATGAAATCTCGTCATTCAAAAAGTTTAGGAAAGCAGGTGTTTGATGAATATAGGCACTTTCTCCACAAAAATCATAAGTATCAAAATACTGAAAAACATATTTTCAATTGGAAAGAAGAGAATACATCAAAGTCATGAAGAATGACACCTCACCTATGGAAGATGGAATATAATAGAATTAATCATCAAGGTAATGCCATTCCATCTATTAGTTTATCATAAAACATCTTTTCTATTTTGTTTTGTTTACTGATGATGTGATTGATGATCATGAAGGTCATGAAGGCATAAATGACCACCTTCCCAAGGGTCTAGAAAGTTATCCCCGACAATTTAGTAGGTTTCCCTACTATGAGCAGGGTTAGTGTAGGATCAATGGGGGCCAAAAAGTGGCGATGTGAAAAAAATAGCCTTCCTCACTCGCCTAAAAACGCGAAAATCCATGTTGAATTTTTGCTTGGCCTGGGTGTTAGTACACCTTGGCTTGGTAATTACCTATGCAAATCCGATATCCGATTTTTATTTGTAATTTTAATTTAAAAAATATATTATATGTTACGTATTATATAATACGTATTATATGTTATGTATTATATAATACGCATTATATAATACAATATTATATTATATATAATATAATACAATATTATATTATATAATATAATATTAAATTATATTATATATTATATCATATTGTATTATATTATATATTATAATATAATATAATATAATATTATATTATATTATATTATATTATAATATAATATAACATAATATTATATTATATAATATTATATTATATATTATATAATATTGTATTATATTGTATTATATTATATATAATATAATACAATATTATATAGTATATAATATAATATAATATAATATAATATAATATAATATAATATTATATTATATTATAATATAATATATATAATATAATACAATACGTATTATATAATATAATAATAGATTATATAATATATTATTATATTATATATGTTATTTAAAAATAATTTAAGTGTTGAAATCAGATATCTGATTTTCTGAGACTTTTATATTTAGACAGTGACAGTCCCGTGAGTCATTTTTAACTCACAAGTCGCGCAAATTAGTCAAAATCCGATATCCACTCCATCCGATATCCTATTTTTTGACAAAAAATTGCTAAAAATTAGATTTAGAGGTAAGAATTTTGTCGTTTTGAATCATTTTCATTCATTTTTTGTACTTTTTGTGAATTTTTATTTGATTTTTCATTGAAAATATGGTTTTTTTCATGAAAACTAGGTTTTTTTAAAATCAAATACCTAATTGTTTAAATTTGTTAGCTAAATTTAATTGTTTACATTCAATTAGGTTAAAAATGGGAGATAATAATGAAAACACTGACCAACCACAACTGCAACAACCAAACCCTCATTTGCCAAACCCCCCCTCAATTCAAGATTTGATTGCACAAAATTTGGATGAATTGAGGGGGATTGCAGAAGTATATCGTAGGATCCCTCGTCTAAACCCATTGTTTGATCCTCTCACATCGATCGTAAAAAGTATGGAAACCATGACTAAGGAGAATGATGCCGCCCTTTTGTGGCAAGATTCTATGAAGGAAAAATATTCAAATGGCTTGTCGTATAAGGATATCAAGGATCTTGAGATATCCAAAGCCGAAATCGCCTCATTGTTTGTAATCCCCGTACTGGTCAACCTGTAGATCCCAAAATAATAAAACTTTCTATCAAATGGTGCACAAATGATGGGATTGTGAAAAACTTTTGGGATCGTTGGTGGATGGTTTTTGACAAACCACCCAACAACATTCTTGATATCCCCTTCTATTTCATAAAAAAATTGTATGCTGAGTTTGTTTTACAGAAACATGTGAACTACTTTGACATCCAACCTTTCCAGGGTGTAGGTTTAGGTATGCCCCAAAATAGACCTGGGGCAGTCATAGTAGTCTAGGGCCCATATTGATCCCCCACCTGCAGTTCAGCATCCTGATATCATTTGTGAGGCTGCTTCACGGACCATATCAGCTATTCACTCTTTGAGTAGCCTTTTGGTTTCTCAGGCTGTGTTAGTAGCTCAGCCTACTTTTGATGGTAGCGGTGCATCAAGTGGTGCTGACACGTCATCCTCAGCTCCACACATATGCATGCCCCATAGTTGTGTCATGTGTGGGCACGTATGCTTGGGTCCAGTTGGACAGCCTGTTGATCCTGTTGTGGACAGTGCAGATTATGAGGTGCATGAGATGCATGATGCACCAGAGGTTATTACACAGACTAGAGGATACCCTGGGGAGTCCTCACATGCTAGAGGCGAGGAGGCACCGTCATCATACATTGATGATATATTGGTAAGATTTGTGTTTTCATAGTTCATGTTATATTTTAATTAAATATTTATAAATTAGATAATATTAAACACTAATTTTTATTTACATGGTCTATTTAACAGTTGATGACCGAGGATGAGTTGAGACAGATTTAGGAGGGCACCTTGTCAGCCATTTCATTTGGCCTCAATAGCTTGACGGTACATATATTATTGCACCTATTCGTTTGTATTTTATTGTACATACATGCTCATCATTTATATTTGTATTAATTAGATTATGTAGTAACTTGCATGTATATCTTATTTTACTCTTGTGGGGCACAAGCAGCACGAGTGCGGTGCAGTGTGATCTAGGATCTGGTAGTGCAATTGAATGCAAATATGATTGAATGAATAGTTTAAATAAATTATAGTGATTATACATGTCTAGACATAGATTGATAGTTTCATATACTTGTCATGTATATATATAGAGAATCCTTGGCTTCACATCCTTGATGACTACACCTAGTATACCTGAAGAAGAAGAAGAGATGCCTCGAGTAGATGTGTGTTTATTTTATTTTTTAATTAGTAGATATAATTTGTTATTATCAGTGACAATTATATGATAACTTGTATCAATGTCATGTTTCTAAACATATGTAGGTTGTTTATGAAAATATTCAAAACATACCTCCTCTACCGAAGACATACATCAAGAGTCCTGCAAAGCTGAAGAGAAAACGTGGAGATGAGGTAAACATGAATAGTTCAATTAAATAGTTCATTTTTATGTTAACCTTTTGAATGTGAATTATATAATATAACTAATATTAATCGTGGTTTGTTTTTCTTGTGCAGGATCATTCAGAGCCAAGCAGTGCGATGAAAAGGATCGATTTTGATGATCCATCAGTAGCTTAGGATGTTATAGATAGTTTTGGGATGCTTACATGTTTAGTTGGCATGTATATTTTGTATATGGACATACATTCACGTATTTAGACATACATTTTGTTTCAGTTGGTGTTTATGCCATATTTGTGTATGGACATACATTTGTAATCATTCGACATTTTTATATATACAGAAGTTGATATTCGATCATATAAATTGTTGCTCATCTGTGTGTGGTGTTATCATGGAAATCTTTAATCTTCATTCCAATAATTAACAATGGTTAATAATGGCTATTTAATGAACAATACAATTCATTTCATTTCATCATAAGTATTGTTTTTATAATGAACAATATAATTCATTTAATGAACAATACAATACAATTTATTTAATGAACAATACAATTCATTTAATCAACAATACAATAAAATTCATTCAATGAACAATAAAATTCATTTAATGAACAATACCCTACGCATGCTCCTATTTTTCCCCCCCACTCGATCGAATGCTCGGGGTCATACCCTACCAACGTCATCCCTTGAGCGTCCTAAGTGCTCAAAATTGTCAAACTTTGATGGGCCCTAACTCAAAATCTGTGGCACCTACAAATGATCCGTTTGAACCTACAGGGGCACGAGAGGGGTCCCTACAAAAGCCTGTCAGTGTTTTTCAAGTTTCCCTATGGTTTTATTAGGGCAGCAATTTTTTGGTTGGCAAAAAATCGTCAGTCTCACTCAATGGAATGTTGTCGCGTGGCCAATTTCTCATTCAGCTCATCGTGATGATGAACCATCTACTCTGACATGTCCAGTTAGGCATAATTACCCTATGCATGCTCCTTTTTTCCCCCCCCCAATCGATCGAATGCTCGGGGTCATACCCTACCAACATCGTCCCTTGACCGCCCTAAGTGCTCAAAATTGTCAAACTTTGATGGGCCCTCACTCAGAATTTGTGGCACATGCGAATGATTCATTTGAACCTACGGGGCCATGAGAGGGGTCCCTACAAAAGCCTATCTCGGTCTTTCAAGTTGCCCTATGGTTTTATTAGGGCAGCAATTTTTCAGTTGGTAAAAAAATCATCAGTCTCACTCAATGGAATGTTGTTGCCTGGTCGATTTCTCATTCAGCTCGTCGCGATGATGAACCGTCGGCTCTGACATGTCCAGTTAGGCATAATTACCCTAGGCATGCTCCTATTTTTCTGCCACACTTGATCGAATGCTCGGGGTCATACCCTACCAGCGTCGCCCCTTGAGTGCCCTAAGTGTTAAAAATTGTCAAACTTTGACGGGCCCTAAATCAGAATCTATGGCACCTGCAAACGATCCATTTGAACCTATGGGGCCACAAGAGGGGTCCCTACAAAATCTCATCTTGGTATTTCATGTTGTCCTATGGTTTTATTAAGGCAGCAATTTTTCGGTTGGCGAAAAAATCATCAGTCTCACTCAATGGAATGTTGTCACCTGATCGATTTCTCATTCAGCTTGTCGCGATGATGAACCATTAGCTCTGACATGTCTAGTTAGGCATAATTACCCTACACATGCTCCTATTTTTCCCCCCCACTCGATCAAATGATCGGGGTCATACCCGATCGACGTCGTCCCTTGTGCGCCCTAAGTGCTCAAAATTGTCAAACTTTGACAGGCCCTAACTCGAAATCTATGGCACCTACGAACGATCCATTTGAACCTACGGAGCTATGAGAGGGGTCCCTACAAAATCCTATCTCGGTATTTCAAGTTGTCCTACGGTTTTATTAGGGCAGAAATTTTTCGGTTGCCGAAAAAATCGTCAGTTTCACTCAATGGAATGTTCTCGCCTGGTCGATTTCTCGTTCAGCTCATCGCGATGACAAATTGTGGGCTCCGACATGTCCAGTTAGGCATAATTACCCTACACATGCTCTAGTTTTTTGCCCCCCACTCGATCGAACGCTCGGGGTCATACCCTACCGGCCTTGTCTCTTGAGAGCACTAAGTGCTCAAAATTGTCAAACTTTGATGGGCCCTAACTCAGAATCTGTGGCACCTGCAAATGATTCGTTTGAACCTATAGGGCCAAGAGAGGGGTCCCTACAAAAGCCTATCTTAGTATTTCAAGTTACCCTACAGTTTTATTAGGGCAGCAATTTTTCGGTTGGTGAAAAAATCATCAGTCTCACTCAATGGAATGTTGTCGCCTGGTCGATTTCTCGTTCAGCTCATCACGATGATGAACCGTCAGCTCTGACATGTCCAGTTAGGCATTATTACCCTACTCATGCTCATGCTTTCCCCCCCCCCCCACTCGATCCGACACTTGGGGTCATACCCTACGTATGTGACATCCATGAAGGTATATGAAGGGATATTTTATAAACAATCAGAAACCTTTAATGATAATCAAGTTGAAGCCTTGAGATTTATGCAATATGGTTTAAGTCCAAAAATGTACCCTGAGAGCATTTTGATTTTACTTATGTCTTGTGTATTATAGTAAAGACCAATTTGCCAATGTGACATCTTCATATGAGAGAAAAGCTTCATTTTATCTCAATACAATTGTACCTATTTCATTATTAGAAAAAAGAAATATACAAAGATCTGTTATTAGTATCCTCTCGATTATGGATTTGAATTGATGTTCTCAATTAGGTATTATTTGTTCAGCTTTTCTTCATAAGGCACAACCATCTGGTGGTTATCATATGAGGACAACCATCCATGACTTTCAAAGTAATTGATATTTATTCCTACACCTCACACTCACAAGGTTAATAATAAAATGACATTTATGATTCATCAAATGCTGACAAAGTCTAATCAAAGTTCAACTTCAAGATGTATACAACATATCATATTCAACTTCAAGATGCATACAACTTACCATATTCAAACTCATGCCAACCACCACTTGGATATTGTTATATGTCGATTAAAGTACAATATATGTAATAAAACCATATAGTCTTACAAAAAAGCCATCATAGACCATCTATGTTGATTAAAGTACAATTCATTTGCATCTGATGCCAGCATCTGAAAATGAAACAATGTTATTCAATTGCCAAAATCTAACTGACTTTATTTTATAAACCATTAATGAATAAAAATAGACAAGGTTTCCTGAGTGAAAGTTCGATGACCACTTTGACTAGTAGGTGTTGATGTTGAAGGCCCAACATTAACCTATTTACCTGACTATCAATGTCAAATCTTTGATTCAATAGATCATCTGTTATGAAAATTTGATCCACTGCAAATGTGTCCTGGCCACATGCATTTGAATCATCTTCATGATAATAAATACAACAAGACCCACAATTTAATCTCATTAATGCACAAAGGAATATGTACCATAACCAAGAGAGGGTCTTGTCAATGATGAATGATCTAGCATTAACCTGTATTTTAAGAATTGTTAGTCTACACATAAAATGCATGGATGAACATAACGGATTTATGATAATCACTTCAACTGAAATGCATGATAATAAATGAAAAGGTGGGATCATATACCATAAAAATACGTCCCTTCGAATTATATCAACATAACCCACTATGTTGATGCAAAAATCATAATGTGATACTGTTGTATATCATCAAAAAATACCTTTATGAGCATAAAGGTTATGCGATAATAATATCATAAAAAATTATCAAATAGTGTTCTCTAATAACAAAACTTGTAAAGCTCATCAAATGCATGATAATAAGTCATGTTGCAAAAATATGTCCCTTCCAATTATAGCGAGTGTACTCACTATGTGCATGCAAAAACTGTGTTGCTAAAAAAAAATGTTCATCAATAGACCTGCATTTTGAACACATCCTTAATATACACGTAACAAACTTGAACATTAAGGTTTAATGATCATTGTTTGAAATGAAATGCATGATAAAAAAATAAGGCACCATTAAAGACCTACTACTCAAGTGTGCTTGAAGGGTCATCTCTTTCTTTAAGAATATCCAGTATTGCTTCATGATCAACAGTAGTCACTGTCCATAGCTCTTTGGTCTTCGGTTTTTCTTGATGCTTCAACAACTTGACATTTGTAGCTATAATAAGGTGTTAATACATTATAATGGTTTTGTGTCTCTCATAGTCTTCAAATGTAGGTATGCCATTCTTTCTAATCATGTATGTTTGCAACCAAGTTCCCACAACAACAACTGAACCTGTAGGATATGTGAACCCATCATCATCTGTCACTGGTTGTGTTAGCTTTTGTTTTCCCTATACACATCGTGCCAACCAATATTCTAATCTCTCTTCATTCCCTTGTGGCGCAACAACTGTAAAAACATGTCCTAGTTGTACAAGATCTGATAGACGATCATACTCAAGTGAACTTTCCATGTCATCATTTGACAAGGATATTGTTTGAGATAAAGGAGTTAGATAGTGGGGAACCCATGTATCAACCCACTCACTTGACTCGCACTGATCCCAATCACACCGAAGAAAACTTCGACAAAAACAAGCCAATGCTCATGTCCAAATGGTCCATGTACTTGCAATCTGAGCTAAGAAATGAATGTATCTTTGAAGAATCTTTAATTGTTTGACAATCCAATCTATCTCCCACTATTCCCTCCTCAACCAACCAAAAGAATCTACTCACTGTTGAATCAAGAGTACCTCCATGTGACAATGCTGAACTACACCAATCAACAATAGAACATGCATCAGAGAAATTTGCACCCGAAATCCTCAATTGCTCCTTAACTAGAGCTCTCTTCAAACATGCACCTGCTCCATCATGCTCTCCCTTCCCATGCCCCGCCTCAAAAAAACACCAAATATGAGGTATACACCTCTCCACATGCATTCTACTCAGCCAATAAAACATACGTGCATTCATGAATTGACCCGTACAGTTATCTAACCATATTATATGTTAGTCAATTGCAATATCTTTCTCATGCAAGAACTCAAAAAAATTCTCGAAAGAATATTGCACATACTTGAAGCAGTGTGATCTATCATCGCTCATATAAAAATGATACTCCCTGATTATCTTCCTGTCCTCTTCTGTACTATCAGGAGCATGTCTATATGTAATGTGAACAAAAATAGAAATCTGGATTGAATTGTAGTACTGAGACTGTACCTCATTCTATGGTTACAATGTATAGTTCTCTGCAAAATCAACCACCGATACAATAGTGCCAATCGGGAAACAGTTCTTACACATCATGAACTGTTGATCCAACCACTGAGACCTATGGGTGTCCGTTGCATACTTGTAGAAAAGATTTTCCTTAAAATCCAAAATAAAATCAGCAATACTCACTTGTCTTGAGACTAATTCGCATCTAGAACCTTCATCTCCACTCTTCACAGTATATTTCACTGTCTCGTATCTTTTTTCTCAACATAATTATTTCCAAACTCATGTTCGCTGCCCTCATGAAAACATGAAACAAACTTTGACAAACCACCACATTCTGGGGTGAACTCACAATAATGGTTCCCACTTTTTTGCCACTTTTGACACTGAGATGTACATTTTTAAAATAATCTTCAACTTCCGAGAACTATAACTTTTAAACTATTAAAAATTTGAAGATGATGTAAATTAGTGATTTCTAGCATTTTGTTTGTAGATTCTATATACATTTTTTTCAAATTTTTTTGAAGAATTTTTTAAAAAATTTTCCATCTCCCTCAAAAAGTAGTTTTTTACAACAAACTACATCTTTTAAGAGTGAGGTGCCCCCCGAAACGTATAACTTTTTTTCTATAAATGATAAAAACTCAATTCTTTCGAATTTTGGTTTGTAACATCAATATCCAGGGCTTGCATTTGGTTTTATAGTGATATGTTCAATATTTTTCATTTTATAAAGTTTTGAAGTCTGACTAGTCATAATTTAGACATAGGTTTATGTTTGAATACATAACTTGTTCTATATAAATTGAAATTCAATTTTTTTTTTTTGGTTAGAAAGAAGACATCAATACTAGGGGCATAGATATTTTTCAGAATTTTTTTGAATTAGTTTCTTATTTTTCCCAATGCGTTGAATAGAGAAGTTCATGTTCGATGAAAAACCAATTTTCCATAAAATTAAAAAAACAAGAACATAATAAATTCAAAATATAACAAAATTATACTCGTTGGAAAGCTTGCTCTGAGTACTACAATCTAATATTTTTGGGTTATCAAGATTATTTCATTCGTGCTTTTAACCAGAGCTCCGAAGTCATTAATTCTTCAGAATACTGAAAATTTCTGGGAGAAACCTCAAATTAGAGGGTTCGAATGAACATTACTTCGAGCGAATGGGGTTCGCTTGAATCCATTATGGTTCGAGCGAACCCCCATTCGCTCGAACCAATAGGCTTGATTTTGGCCCGTACAAAGTCACCCGCGGTTCGAGCGAACCCAGGTCCGCAATGTGGTTCGCTCGAACTCCTAGGGGTAGTTCGAGCGAATACCACTATTTCGCTCGAACACCCAAAAAATCGAAGTTCCCACTTTCGCCAAATTCCTTCGTTGGCAAAAGTGGGAACCAGCTTTGTGAATTCACCCTCTGAGCACTTCTCATTCAAACAATAATTTCTATATAAATAGCAACCATCATCTCTAGGGCATAAAAATCGATCTTGCAAGTCTCTTGATGATCTCGGAAATAGCATTGCACCACACTCCTGCAACATCTCATTAGTATGCATCGTAGAACGAATATTACATAAAAGTTCATGGTACATTGAAAACTCCACATGGTACTTGTAACAACATGTATTGCAAATCTTAAGAGGAACACAATAAAATGGTTTCAAAGATTCAAAGGCCCTTTGTGATATTTGCAAATTTGGATGTAATTCACAAAAAAATTTGTACAACATTGTTTGGCTTGATTCCAAGAAATGTTTGGGATGCGGTGTGCGGTCTCGGTTGCCGATTCTTAATTTCAAAATGTCCTTTACATTGGGTGACACTCTAGAATTAGAGTGCCAAAATTGTTGAACCTCTTCCTTCACATTGTCATTCAACTTTCTATCAACACGTGGAAGCCTCCCACCAAATGCCCATGTATCTTGTTGAAGTAGATCGTCAAGTCTTTGTCTTCATCCAAGTGCTCTATCCAAAGTTTTACGGTTTATGTTAAAATGAACACAAGTTTGTCTCATTTGACGAGCCTTCCTCAATTGATGGCTTACTAAGGAGGTTGTAATCACTCTTTTAGCGGCTCTCTTATCTCTTTCTTTGGTATTCTTTCTAATAGAATTGAGAGCGTCAAATATATTTTTTGCAATAATAGAATTTCTCTCCATCTTCTTGTTCATACGAATCTTCAATTTGTTTAGCAATGGTCTCATCTTTATCATCTTTAGCAATTGAACAAAGAGTTGGCAGTGCTCGGTCAATGTCTTATTGCTAAAATTTTGGTTGAAAAGTTTTGTAGCCCACAACCGAACAGTTCTTGTTGACCTCTTGCCTTGAAGATTCGCAATAATGTTCTCATCGATTTCAAATAACCATTTTGGGGTTCTTGAAGGTCTTGGATTTGGAATTTGTCTTTCATCCATGAGAGGGTCTTCATTTCTAAAGTAATTAGGTGTTACATATGGTTCACTTGGTGAGGCAATTCCACCTTCAATGTTAAAGTTTTCCACATTTTCACCTCCTATGTCAAAATTTTCCACATGTTGAGCATTTTCATTATCACTTTCAACATTTTCAAAATTTTCAATATTTTCACTTTCAAAATCTACATTTTCATTTTCAATAACTTGTGGCACATTTTCAATTTCAATTTCCTCTTCAGTTGAAGTAACATTAGCAATATTTAACATACCTTGTCTTCTCCTCCTATGACATTCTCTATCTCTTTCTCTATACACTTCAACTTGGTCATTTGAAAGTTTTCTTTTGCGTTTAGACTTCCGACGACTACTACTCCCCATTTCCCTCCACACATATGCTCCTTTGTGATTGACAATGTAAGTTTTCACTTTAAGAATCTCCCAAAAGCACTAATTTGTCTCTAGCTGTCTGCAACCCCATGATCGTCGATAGAAAACATAGGATCCAGACTGTCGGCCCTTGGAATCAACAAAATGGCCCACAAACCCCCTTTTTTTGGTTTTTAGTACCAAAATCGAATATTCGATAAAATCCGATATCCGATTTTAATGGATCCAATTTTAGTAGAAAAATATGTGGTCCCCAAAACAACTTCCTGTTGCCGCCATTTATGAACTAAACTTCCTGTTGCCGCCATTTTATTGGTCATATTTTAGAGAGAGGGATAGAAGGAGAGGGAGAGAGGGAGAAAGAGAGAGAGAGAGAGAGAGAGAGAGAGAGAGAGAGAGAGAGAGAGAGAGAGAGAGAGAGAGAGAGAGAGAGAGAGAGTGAGAGAGAGAGGAGGAGAGAGAGAGAGAGAGAGAGAGAGAGAGGAGAGGGAGAGAGGAGAGGGAGAGAGGGAGAGAGACAAAGATAGAGAGAGAGAAGAGGAGAGGGAGAGAGGGAGAGAGAGAGATAGAGAGAGAGAGGAGGGGGAGAGAGGGAGAGAGAGGGAGATAGAGAGAGATGGAGAGAGAGAGAGAGGAGGAGGAGGAGAGAGAGAGAGAGGAGGAGAGGGAGAGAGGGAGAGAGAAAGAGAGAGATAGAGGGAGAGAGAGAGAGAGAGAGAGAGAGAGAGGAGGAGAGGGAGAGAGGGAGAGAGAGAGAGAGAGGAGGAGAGGGAGAGAGGGAGAGAGAGAGAGAGGAGGAGAGGGAGAGAGGGAGAGGGAGTGAGAGAGAGAGAGAGAGAGGAGGAGAGGGAGAGAGGGAGAGAGAGAGGAGGAGAGGGGGAGAGAGAGAGAGAGAGAGAGAGGAGGAGAGGGAGAGAGGGAGAGAGAGAAGGAGAGGGAGAGAGGGAGAGAGAGGGAGAGAGAGAGAGAGAGGGAGAGAGAGAGAGAGGGAGAGAGAGAGACGAGGAGAGGGAGAGAGGGAGAGAGAGGAGAGGGAGAGAGGAGGAGAGGGAGAGAGGGAGAGAGAGAGGAGAGAGAGAGAGGAGGGGTCATATGGTTTCTTGGGACACCATAGGACCCCTTAAGACACAATATGACCCCTGGCAACACAATATGACCCAAAGCAACCCAATATGGTGTCATTAGGGGTCATGTGGTGTCTTAAGGGGTCCTATGGTGTCCCAAGACACCATATGACCCCTAACGACACCATAGGACCCCTTAAGACACCAAATCATATCGTTAGGGATCATATTGTGTCGTATGGTGTCGTAGGACACAATATGACCCCTAACGACATGATTCGGTGTCTTAAGGGTTCCTATGGTGTCGTTAGGGGTCATATGGTGTCCACAGGGGTCATATAGTGTCTTGGGACACCATAGGACCCCTGAAGACACAATATGACCCCTAATGACACAATATGACCCAAAGCGACCCAATGTGGTGTCATTAGGGGTCATATGGTGTCTTAAGGGGTCCTATGGTGTCCCAAGACACCATACGACCCCTATGGACACCATATGACCCCTAACGACACCATAGGACCCCTTAAGACACCAAATCATATCATTAGGGATCATATTGTGTCGTACAAGGTCATAGGACACAATATGACCCCTAACGACATGATTTGGTGTCTTAAGGGATCCTATGGTGTCGTTAGGGGTCATATGGTGTCCATAGGGGTCATATGGTGTCCATAGGAGTCATATGGTGTCTTGGGACTCCATAGGACACCTTAAAACACAATATGACCCCTAACGACACAATATGACCCAAAGTGACCCAATATGGTGTCATTAGGGGTCATATGGTGTCCTAAGAGGTCATAAGGGTTCATGGGACACCATATGACCCCTAACGACACCATCGGACCCCTTAAGACACCAAATCATGTCGTTAGGGGTCATATTGTGTCCTACTACCCTATAAGACACAATATGACCCCTAATGTTATGATTCAGTGTCTTAAGGGGTCCTATGGTGTCGTTAGGGATCATATGGTGTCTTGTGACACCATAAGACACCTTACGACACCAAATTGTGTCGTTAGGGGTCATATTGTGTCCTACGACCCCATAAGACACAATATGACCCCTAATGACATGATTTGGTGTCTTAAGGGGTCCTATGGTGTCGTTAGGGGTCATATGGTGTCCATAGGGGTCATATGGTGTCTTGGGACACCATAGGACCCTTTAGGACACAATATGACCCTTAACGACATGACTTGGTGTCTTAAGGGGTCTGATGGTGTCGTTAGGGGTCATATGGTGTCCATATGGGTCATATGGTGTCCCATGAACCCTTATGACCTCTTAGGACACCATATGACCCCTAATGACACCATATTGGGTCTCTTTGGGTCATATTGTGTCCTAAGGGGTAATATTACCTATGTGATGGATGGTGATTTATGATACATATGTGATGGATTACATATTTATGATGACACATATGTGATGCTAATTGTGATGCTCAATTACATATATGATGAGACATCATGTGATGCTTCTGATGCTTATGGTACATATGTATTTATTGTTTATCAACATACAAATGTAGTAATGCTTATGATGCTCAATTAATGGTGTTGATTTTAGGTATAGTCCTTGTGTGATGTTGTCACCCTTGGTAGGAACAGGTCATTGACTACAGACATCCTCAACCATTTAGTTGAGGATCCTGCATAGTCTACATAAAGTAAAGGTAAGGAATTAAAAAATTTACAATGATTTTGATGAAAACATCTTGTTATTATTTAATACTCTTTTTGTCTACAAAGTTCATGTTGTTCATGTTGTGTACTATGTAATTTTTAGCTAACATAAGATAATTGAATTACATTGTACAGGAGCCTAAGCCCCTTTGACGAGGATCCTGCACAGTCTCATGGATGGACAGGTATAACTAGTCAATACACCCTATAGAAATAGTTTTTTTTTATAAATTACTTGGAGAACAAACTTCCTTAGTTTTTCAAACCTCGACATTAGCAGGAAATCTAATACAGTTATCAACACTTGAGGCCCTAGTTGGACTTATTCCAATTTTAATCCCAAAATCAACTTTAAGGCTGACTTTTTCATCAACATTACCCTCATTTGCAAAATTTCTCTCTCATTTCATGGAGTGCAGGTACCCCCGAATAGGTATTTGTCATATTTGTCTTCTTCGAGTGAGGAAAATGTAGGAATAGAAAATGAAAGTGACACATGTAGTAGGTCTACAATAGGGAAATCAACAAGAGGTCAAAAGATTAGAAGAAAATTCAATAAATGCATGAAATTTTTCCTTGCTCAAGGGGGGTCATGTTCTTAATGTGATGAGACCAAAGGCAACATTGAGGTGCCACTGAGGTACAACTATCTACAGAAACAATGGGTTCCCAAGGAAGTTCCTCCAATAAACACTAATTTTTGTGTTAACGATAGGATATATCGCATAGCACCTTCGTCGTTACATGGTTTAGGCTTATTTTCCATGGATGGCATAAAGGTCTGTTACAATAGAGTTTCTGAATTGATAGAGTTTGTTGGACCTTGTAACAATTACAATAATTGGATGCAGATTGTTAAATATAAAGAAAGTATGCATAGGCATGCACCGTCAGCAAATTATATACAACAGAAAGATAATGATTAAAGTAAATGAGTGGTTGTATAAATCGATGGTCGGCCAAAAGCAATAAGGAATATTACAGGTTTTATATATAGTGCATGACCTGGGTCAACTAATAAACAACCCAATTGCATATTTGAGGTGTGCAAGGGAATCATGTATTTATATGTGTGATAAAATCAATAAGTGCAGGCGAAGAGCTTCTAATCAGTTACAGTTTGAATCGTATAGATACAAACAAAGTTAATATCATGGGGGTGGTACGTACTATATACCATTTAAATTAACCAACCTCCAATTAATGAATCGAATATACCATTTTATTATGAAGTTTTTTTGCTAAGTCTATTGGTTTAATTTCGCTAAATTTTTTTATAGTTTTTCTTTCTCACAGGGCGACATGGATCCATCACATATCATAGATAGGGAAGTAGCTTGCAACACTTCTACCGAGAAGGTAAACCTCATTGCAATAGTACAAACTAGATAGAAGCAAACTGTTACATTATTATATTCTTTTTTTTAGTGATTTATACTAATTTTCTAATTGTTAATGATATTCTTGATAGAGACAGATGTTCGGAGAAAGGGAAAGGGAGTTGCAGTACGTGAGCACCTTTCTATGGATGTGGAATCATTACGGTTAAGTGATGATGACCCTGAAGATTCCACACATGTTATGAAATTCTTTAAAATTCCTCTTAGAAAAATTAGAAAAGAGATTGTTGCTTTGGCAGCCATGCATCCTATTACTGATGAGATATGAGAGAGGGTGGAATTATTGCTTTGGACAGCAGAAAACTTGCAAGTAAGCAGTAATGAAAGCTTTAATTATAACAAAAGTTCAATAATGCTTTATATTTTATTCTCTTTTATGTCATTAACTAAAATATATACGTATTGTTTTTACAACAATTTATCCACCCTCATGAAAGTCGTTCCCACGATCAGGGTGTTGCAGGATCTTCAGGTGATGACGATTTTCTTGTATTATCACTTGTTTGGCTTATCACTCTAAGTACCCAAAACACATCATGCTTGATACTGTCAATTTTCAAAATAAAGGTTCATCCTTGTTTACAATTCTTGCACTTTTCATATATTTAATGTTTGATATATTTAATGTATTATTCTTTAGGTGCTGTCAATGTTACTGTGTAAATGCCACTACCGCCTCATCTAAGGTTACCCTCACCTATATTACTGACTACAATGTTGGCAACATGTAGCATGCAGACATCCTCTACTGTGTTGGGAAAAATGGTGTCTCAACCTTGCATTAATGTGAGGTTACTATTTATAGTAAGTTTTCATTTGAGCACGAAATGGTACGAAACTCTCCCTGAAGCTTCTGGTTGGCTAGATAAGCATTCCGGTAAAGTTGCGTCGCAAGGTCACAGCTAGTTTTGAAGATATTAAAGTTTTCGTCTTGGAGGGGTGCAATAAAATGTTTAAACTTAATTTTGGGGACTTTAGAGGCTCCTAAATGCCCTGAAAAGTGGTCATAACCAGCGAAGCGGGTTACGAGGTAATAGAGCACTTCGTGAGCTTTCTGGCGCTTCAAACGGTTCATCAATCGGACACCCGGTTCTCAAGTTATGGCCTCCGAAAGTTTGTACTCTTGAAATAGGAAAAATAATTTGTATCGAATACATAAATGAGCTGTAAAAAGGGAGCGACATGTGTTGATGTGTGCTTTAACATATCATAGGGCATCTAGAAGGAAGATAAGGTTGGCTACACCTTATTGGGTGGTTTTAGCCCATGGTTTTGTAATACCGTTTGACGGTTTCTTGTATTGTATCTCCTATTTATGAGGTGTGAGAGATAGAGGTTGAGTGTAAGAGTCCTATGGCTATTGAATTGCCTCTGAATCTCTGATTAGTGCTACTCCTGCGAAGAGCTTGCTCTGCAAGTATGTTGTAATCTATTTTTGATTGCTGAATAAAATATTGAGCTGCTTTTGGAGGGTGGGGTTTTTCTCCCGAAAGGGTTTTCCCCACGTAAATCATTGTGTTGTGGTATGAATGTTATTATATCTATTTCTATTTTCTATAACTGTTGTAATGATCTGAAAAAGTTTTGCATTACCCTCCTCTCAAGGTTAGTGTAGGAAGTTGTTTCCGCTACTTAACTTCCTTACAAGTGGTATCAGAGCCTGATCACCTTTGGTTTCAATTGTGGGCAGTTGGGTTTTTTGAACTAATCTAGATTTGAGTGGGAGCTTATGCAGAAGACACTTTTTGATCTTGTTGCAGGAATATTCAGATGGCGAGTTCGTCAAGGAGAATAGAGGTGGAGAAATTTAACGGAAGTAATTTTGAGATGTGGAAGCTGAAGATGGAAGATCTGCTAATAGATCGAGATCTTTGGGATGCTGTTGATGCGAATGTCCAAAGGCCCTCAGATCCTACTACGGTAGCTCAATATGATGTTATGGATCGAAGAGCCAAGGGTCTAATCAGACTGTGCCTGGCAGACTCTGTTCTAATCAATGTACATGAAGAAAACTCTGCAAAGAAGCTATGGACTAAGCTTTTGTGAGATGTATCAAGTGAAATCTTTATTAAATCAAATTTTCTTAAGAAAGAAATTGTATTCCTTGAAGATGGAAGAGGGCAGACGAATTGCAGACCACCTGGAAGCATTCAATATGTTGGTGGCTCAATTAGTATCCGTCGGTGTTAAGATGGATGAGGAGGAGAAATGTCAGATCTTGCTTTTCTCTTTGCCTGATTCGTGGGATTCTCTTGTTATGGCTATCGGTAGTACTTCTATTGTTTTGAAATCTGAAGACATGGTGGGTGCCCTACTCGGTGAAGAGATGCGAAGGAAGGTATCCATTAGTTCAAAGGAAGCCCTAACCGTTCGTGGAAGACCTAGGGAGAAAGGCAAGAAGAATGAGAAGCGCGACAAGTCCAAATCCAAAGGGAGATCGAAATCTCCTGGAAAGTCCAAAGTCATTTGCTGGAATTGCGGTAAAATGGGTCACATCCGTAAGGACTGCAAAGAAGAAAAGAAGAAGAAGAAAAAGAAAAGGTTTGATTCTGATTCTGAGTCCGACAAGGAAGATGGCGATGCATTTATTGCGGCTTTGGTGACTCATGCAGGTAATGATGCCTGGCTAATTGACTCAGGTGCATCTTTTCATATGACTTCCAATAGAAATTGGTTTTTTGAATATGAAGGATTTAATGGAGGTAAGGTGTACTTGGGTGATGATTCACCTCTAGACATTGTTGGTCGAGGTAAAGTTAGAATCAGGTCTTCTTATGGTAGAATAAAAGGGATTAATGGTGTACTGCATATCCCTGGATTAAAATGAAACCTGTTATCTGTGAGCAAACTGATAGATGCGGGTGTGCAGGTAGTCTTTTTTGAAACAGGATGTAGGATGATTAAGGGTGCTATGGTAGTTGCTAGAGGTGTCAGGTTTGGCACTTTGTATAAGCTTGAAGCATACACTGTTGAGTGTAATAGCACTTTTGTAAAAAGTAAATCTACGGATACTTCATTGGAAGATTTGAAGGTTTCACCTTCAGCAGATGGAAATGGTTTTTGGGTACCTAAGGGTGCTCTTTCGTCTGAAGCAAAGTTACCTGCAGAGAAGACTATGTTATGGCACCAGAGACTTGGCCACATTGGAGAAAAGGGTCTAAGGACCTTGAAAAATAAAAATCTTGTTGAAGGTTTGAATGATTGTAATCTTGACTTTGATTTCTGTGAGCATTGCATTTATGGAAAACAAAATCGCGTTCAGTTTTACTCGAGTTCTAATAAAACTTGTGGTGTTTTGGATCTTATTCATTCTGATGTGTTTGGTCCAGTAGATGTCTCTTCAATTGGAAAATCCACATATTATGTTTCATTTATTGATGATTTTAGTGGAAGGACATGGGTATATTTTCTAAAGAGTAAATCTGAAGTTTTAAGTCGTTTTAAAGAATTTAAAGCAAGGTTGGTTGCAAAAGGCTACTCTCAGGTTGAGGGTGTTGATTACGGTGAGATATTTTCTCCTGTTGCAAAAATGACGTCCATTAGATTTTTGCTTTCTATTGCTACTGCTTATGATTTAGAGGTTGAGCAAATGGATGTGAAAACTGCTTTCCTTCATGGTGATTTGGAGGAAGATATTTATATGACACAGCCAGAGCACTATGTGGTGAAAGGCAAAAGTAATTTGGTCTGTAAATTGAAGAAATCTTTGTATGGCCTCAAACAAAGTCGTAGGATGTGGTACCAGAAATTTGATACATATGTGTTGAGTTTGGGATTTGAATGTTCTAAATCAGATCACTGTGTTTATTATAAATCTTATGGTGATCATTTCTTATTCATTGCATTGTATGTTGATGATATGTTATTCATTGGCAAAGGGAAAGGTATGATTTCAGAACTGAAGTCTCAGCTCGCTGCTAAATTTGAAATGAAAGATCTTGGTGCAGCAAAGCACATTCTTGGGATGGAAATTAGAAGAGATAGGGTGAATAGAAAGCTATGGCTAGGGCAGAGTAAGTATGTGAATTCAGTGTTACAGAGGTTCAACATGCAGAATTGTAGACGATTGAGTGTTCCTTTTATAGTTGGAATGAAACTATCTATTTCAGATTGTCCTACATCCCCATTGGAGATGGAAGACATGAGCAGAGTGCCTTACCAGAGTGTAGTAAGCTTGATGTATGCTATGGTCTGTACTAGACCAGACATTGCCCAAGCAGTGGGAGTACTTTCTAGATATATGTCTAATCCTGGTAGAGTTCATTGGGATGCAGTCAAAAGAGTCTTTAGATATTTGAAGGGTACTTCAGAGTATTCTTTGTGTTATCATGGTAATTCAGTTGGAGACATGACTTCCCTTGATATCCATGGTTATGTGGATTCAGATTGGGCAGGTGATATTGATAGCAGAAGATCCACCAGTGCTTATGTGTTTACTTTGTTTGGTGGTGCAATTAGTTGGATGAGTAAGCAATAGGCTGTGGTTGCTCTATCCACTACTGAAGCAGAGTATATGGCAGCTACTCATGCTTGTAAAGAGGCCATTTGGCTTAAGAGACTATGTTCGGATATTGGAATAAAACAAGGTACAGTGACAGTTTACTGTGACAGTCAGAGTGCAATTAGCCTAGCTAAGAACCTGACATTTCATGCCCGGACCAAACATATTGATGTTCAGTATCATTTTGTTAGAGATATGGTCGAAGATGGTAGGGTGAAGCTGGTTAAGGTGGAAACTTTGATGAATGTTGCAGATGCTTTAACTAAGCCTATGAGCACAGAGAAGTTCAGATGGTGTTCAGAGTCTATGGGCCTTATGGCCCCTAGCAATTGATTCATTGTGTTGACATTCCCTTCCGCTCTTGCAAGGTGTTCGACAAGTGGGAGATTTGTTGGGAAAAATGGTGTCTCAACCTTGCATTTATGTGAGGTTACTATTTATAGTAAGTTTTCATTTGAGCACGAAATGGTGTGAAACTCTCCCTGAAGCTTCTGGTTGGCTAGATAAGCATTCCGGTAAAGTTGCGTCGCAAGGTCACAACTAGTTTTGAAGATATTAAAGTTTTCGTCTTGGAGGGGTGCAATAAAATGTTTAAACTTAATTTTGGGGACTTTAGAGGCTCCAAAATGCCCTGAAAAGTGGTCGTAACCGACGAAGCAATTACGAGGTGATAGAGCACTTCGCGAGCTTTCCGGCACTTCAAACGGTTCGTCAATCGGACACCCGGTTCTCAAGTTATGGCCTCCAGAAGTTTGTACTCTTGAAATAGGAAAAATAATTTGTATCGAATACATAAATGAGCTGTAAAAAGGGAGCGACATGTGTTGATGTATGCTTTAACATGTCATAGGGCATATAGAAGGAAGATAAGGTTGGCTACACCTTATTGGGTGGTTTTAGCCCATGGTTTTGTAATACCGTTTGACGGTTTCTTGTATTGTATCTCCTATTTATGAGGTGTGAGAGATAGAGGTTGAGTGTAAGAGTCCTATGGCTATTGAGTTGCCTCTGAATCTCTGATTAGTGCTACTCCTGCGAAGAGCTTACTCTGTAAGTATGTTGTAATCTATTTTTGATTGCTGAATAAAATATTGAGCTGCTTTTGGAGGGTGGGGTTTTTCTCCCGAAAGGGTTTTCCCCACGTAAATCATTGTGTTGTGGTATGAATGTTATTATATCTATTTCTATTTTCTATAACTGTTGTAATGATCTAAAAAAGTTTTGCATTACCCTCCTCTCAAGGTTAGTGTAGGAAGTTGTTTCCGCTACTTAACTTCCTTACATACTGCACGTCATATTGGTTCACCCACTGTTGGTAGATCCCTCTTTTTCTCTATCTTCTATCATGTGTTTATTCTCCTTCAAGCATTCTCTCTTGAATTCTAATGCCATTTCATAGTGAATTCATTTTTTGCAAGAGGAGATGCACAAGAGGATGTGCCAGAGGTGACTACTGCTGATAACATACCATCATTTCTGGGATCTTCTCGTATTGCTAGTACATGAACGTTCCAGGCCACATTGGTGGTGAGTGACGAAGAAATGATTCCCTTAAAGATACAAAAGGTTCCAGGTACTTTAACATTATTATTATATATACTCTAATTGTAATTTACTTTACGATGACTCGTTTTGGACTAATGATCCCATGGATTTTTCGCAAGCATTGATATTTTCTATAAACATCTTAGTGACATTGCATTGCAGATATTTGGGCCCACCATACGTAAAAGGTGGTACATCATATGTGAACGAACCCTAATCCACTATTTTGATTTCATATCATTGCTAGAATAGTTTTCCTTTGATCCATTTCTTGAAGTGTAATACATGTAGCTTCAGTTCATTTCTGAATCTAATAGGTTTGTTTTTTCTTTAAAAGGTGGAATGACCAAGAAAAAAGGTTAAAAGATGAATTGACAAACCAAATGGTTGAGTGGTTTGGAAATGACACCTTTGACAAAACCAAGCTCCTTGAAAAAGATGGCACATATCTAAAGTATGTGAGGGACCAATACAGGACCCAGTTAGAGACGAACCTAAAGTACGAGCATCCCCCCATGAATCCAGAGAGGGAGTGGAAGGACCTGATTTTGGATGCCAAGGAGAGAATTGAAAGGAAAAAAAGAAATACACCACTAGATGCCAGAAGAAGGTATGGGATACTATTAAGAATGTAAATATGTACTAATTAATTACTCTTTATATTTATATAATCTAACATATTTCAAACTTTTTATAGACTAAGTGACATGTCAAAGGAAACCAAGGCAAGGCAAGAAAGCACGGGCAAGAAAAATTCACGGTACCAAGCAAAAATGCAGGGCTCTGAATTCAATAGAGTGCCCATAGAAGATGCCAAGAAAATTGCCTACCAGCAAGGTTATTCAGTCGTGGCTGATCAGCTACAAGAATTGAGTGGGCATACACAACATTCGAGTGCATCCGTCACACAGGTAAATATGCTAAATGGAATTGTTTCAAATTGAATACTTTACCAATAATCTAATTGATGTTTAGTTCCAACATAAAGTGAGTATATTTGTTTTAAATAAGCAAGCAATGATAAAAATGTGCATGTCATTGGAATGCAACTTGCTAATCGTGAAACACCACCTACACATGAAGGTCTGGATGTGCATCCCAATAGTGGAGGTATTCATTTGATATTCAAATTTATTTATTTAGCTATTAATACAATTAAACATCTTAATTTGTAATTAGAGTAGTAATTAATGTAACCTTTTTTGTTAATATTTTAAAGCATGTAGTCAGTGGTGAGAAAGTGGAGCATGATCTGAGTACACAACATCAAGAACATGATGTTCCCCACTCAGGTAAAGAGGACCACTATTATTTATTTAAACAAATATAATTGCAATTGGTGTTCAGCATTAATGTAACCTTTAGTATTTCAACTCTAGATGATCTAGAGGATGTTCAACATGTTGAGGCTGAGGCTACACAAAATGATGTGGCCCCATTAGGTAAAGAGCACAACAATTATGTTCTCTAAATTAATGAAATACTTGTAACAATTATAATTTTTTTTTTTAATTTAACCCATTTATTTGTTATTGCAGAGGACCTCCCTTCGCTTTAGTGTCCTCGTCCTCAGTATAGGACTAGGCATACATCAAGATCATGAGCAATTGGCAGAAAATCTGCAGAGGGGGGAAATGATGAAGAAATTGATGTTCAACTTAGTCTTTTCATAGCTTCAAAGAAAAAAAAGAAAAAAAAATGATTGTATCCAACTTATTTGATAATGACTGATTTTTATGTGTTAGTGAATGTAATTATGTGCTAATTAATGGTTATGGATGATATGTGTTAATTAATATTGATGAATGTTGCATGTTAATTAATGTTAATCAATGTTATGTGTTAATGAACGTTATTTGATATTAATGAATGAATGCTATATTTTATTAATGGTAGAAAGAATGAATGAATGAGTGAATGTTATAAGATGTTAATGGTGAATTTAGAGTGATGTTGGGGGGGGGGAGTGGCCAAATGAGCTTCCACCTTCATGTGGTTGGCCCTATTAAGTAGAGAATATTAAACTATTCTTGAAACCAAGCGAAGCTCAACAAAATAACACACTTTTCAATATTTCATTATGTTGCACAGTTAATCTTATTGAATAATATATACTGAATATTAATTGCAGGGTCCAACAAAGCTAACATGAACAACAACACCACAAGTTGTTGGGTATAATGAACTCCCATATTGTCTTGTCTGTACACGAACAATATGAGTTGCTTCTAGTGTTGATATCCAAGTCGGGACTGCAAAAGTTATGAATATGCCCCATCCTTGTAAGTTTTTTTATTACTTGTAAGTCATGAATATTGCTCTTTAGTTGATTAAAATCATTTTAGTGAATGCAAATCTTGATTATTATAAAGTGATATATGCACTATCAATTCCAAATTGAAACCCTTTTAGTGCATGCATGTTGTTTGCCAAAATGCCATCTCAAAAGTATCAGTAAACAAACATTGGCATTCACAAAATCAAGAAAGACAAACTGAAAAATTAGCAGTAGAGCATTCAAGTAAACTATTTGTCAAGAAGCATAGTTGAAAAGGTGCAAAAGAAATTGGTTTCAAAACAGGGGTAGACCATTACAAACTGGCAACTTGGCATCACTTCTCTTCTTACTTCTTCTCAACCCTCTTGCTCTGCACTCTCACTTTTTCACCTGGCACTTGCAACTCTCACTCTCACATTCATAGTTGTTAGCTTCTTTCTCTTTTCTTTTCTAAGTTGAAACAAAAATAGGAGGTAGTTTTATAAAGTTGGTGGGGTTTGGGTGGGGCCCACAGGCTGTGATGGTTTGACCTTGGGCATGGAGTTTGAAAAAAAGTTATGTTTTCTTTTAAATTACTTATGGGTTGTTGGGATGGTTAGGAGGCTCTAGGGAGTCCCTCAAATGTCTCAAGGATGTCCTAGAGTTGTCTCAAATATGATGGCATTGGATTGCACTGGGGCGTCAGGGGGATGTCCTATCCAAGTCCCTATATTCTGAAGGTGTCCCCATTTAAAAAATAAACACTTTTGTTGCAGGAAATGTCCTTGTGGAAATAGGAACCCTGTGAAGACATTAAGTTGGCATGAAGGCACAACCAAGGGCCATTGAGTAGAAGGCAAAGGAAAAATCTTGGAAACAAGAGGAGGAGCACTTGGAGAAGAAGGTAGGGAAAATAGCATTCCGACCAATAGAGAAGCTGAACTCTGAGGGCAAACTACTAGAGATAGCAAGAAACTCTCCAACCAAAGTAGGGGAGACAAAACCAACAATCTCTGCTTAGGGAGGAGCTCTAGACCCCAAATCTGAAGAAAGAAACAGAGCTAAAGTAAGTGAATTGGATAAAAACAAGAATGTAAAGTGCACCCTTGATTTGCTAACCAAAATGCTCAAAATTAAATGAATCTTTAATGAATACACAAAACATCGTGATCTCTTCATGACTACACCACAATTAGGACAATGATCTCAAACACACTTTTTACCATTCTCTTGGTGATTGTGCCCAATTGTGTATGTCTTGCTTATGTATGAAAATGGCATTTTGTAGCTTTCCACTAATGATGTATTTGAGATGTCTTTGATTTAGATATGGCATGAGCTTAGTCATAGAGTGAGACAAGGGAGTTGGACCATGTCAACCATGGTGTGCCTAATCATATTAGCCTCAAACCTATGACCCTACTGGTAGGTGGTGGGAATAGAATATCATTCGCTATACATATCAATGACTGGATAATAATAAAAAAAAATTGATAAAAATTATCATTGTCGAAATTACGATGAATACCAAGCTTTCGACCAATGATGTAATCGGCGGACATACAACGTTCTTGTCGGTGAAATGTTTTGGAGTCGTCGCACTTCTGACTCAAACCATAGAAACATCTGACGAGGATGTTGTACGTGCGATAGTATTTCATAGTCGGATGGTCGTCGATGTCTCCAAATGGACCAATGACACAAGCATAAGACAAACAGCATCACCGTCGGTGCAAAGTTCTAAATTGTCGTCGGCTTTGTGATGAAATCTACTGATTCTAATAACTTTTTTGACTGGAAGAGTGTTCATGCCCACCATCAACAGATTCCATGGGATTGTTGTATTTTAGATGGGCAGGGCATCGTCGACCAATCCGACGACAAGTTTTCTATGGCTACTTTTGTCGGCACTCCGACGAAAATTAGTCACAAATCCGACAATTGGCTGTCAGAAATCAGCTCTGAATGTACTAGTGTGTGATAACTTTAAGAAGCCCTCCCTCTAAAAAAGACATAAACTCTTGGCAAATTTTTATTTATTTTGGATAAAATTAATAATTTTTATTGGCAAATCTTTCTTTTTTTAAAAGAAAAATATTGATTTTACTAGAGAATTTTTTTACATCAGTTTTTTCCATAGAAAATCTAGGCGAATCTTAGAAAATAATACAAGTATGTATTAATTACTATTGCAAATAATTCCATTAAAAAATCTTCTTATAGAAAAGTAGAGTCATAAGGTGGAAATCATTAATGAGTTTAAAGGGTAGAAACTACTTTATTTAGTTACTACCATTAATTTAATTAATCTAATAGAAGTCTTTGTATTTTGTCAAATAAAATGTACTTAAAATTTGTATTACTGACGAGGCCTAAAATTATTTTTATATAATTAATTTCCATTGATTTACATATATGTATATATATACATATATGTGTATATATACATAAATGTGTGTATATATATATATGTACATGTATATATACTTATATGTATATATATACATGTACATGTATACACACACACACACACACATATGTGTGTGTGTGTGTGTGTGTGTGTGTGTGTGTGTGTGTGTGTCTATATATGTGTATCTATATATATATACATATAATTTTCAACCATATAGCTATATATTTTCAATTAAATATTATACTACCCAAAACACCCCAAATACAATCTTACATGGAAAGCACTATGCAAACAATCTTTTCTTGAAAGGAAAATTGCAGAGAGACAAGATCTCGGAACTAGAAAATTGAAGTAATAGAAAAATGAAGTTGATGAAGAGAAATCCACAAAGCCAATCCAAGCCAAAATCCAATAACCAACAATCTCCAATCAAGAAATCAATTCACAGAAGAAATTCTAGAAAAATGCTAACCCGACACAATGCACAGGCAGCCAAAATAAATAAAAATTCCATTTAAACTATTCAAAACCGTCGACCAATCAAAATAATCCTTAAAACTATATTTCATACCTACTATGCATTATTACGAGGTAGATATCATTTACCAGTATTATTTACCTACTCTTATAAAAACAACCAATAGGGTGAAAGGGTAGGTAGAAAAATATAATAAATCAAATTAATCAAAGAGGGGTAGATAAACAATTAATTAAATAATAGTTTGCACTCCCCAAGATAAAATACTATTCACAAATGATAATATTATTTATTCTCCCAATAATTAACAATTAATAAAACTCAATAAAAATATAAATAAATAATATCTAATTGACAATAAATGAAAATAATAATTAAGCTCTTGATAAACAATAAATCAAATGTTAAATCAATTAAACAATAAACGATAGATCAAATAAATCAATAAGTCAAATAATTATGAAATCTCAATAATAAATTAAATAAGCATTTAAATTCTAAATCATAAACTAAAGTAAAATAAGATAAACTTCAGAACCCAATAAATAAATAAATAATCATATAATATTAATGTCTCAATCTAGGCACCTAATAAACTATGCAATAGAATCAATTATTAATTTAATTAAACAATCATACACACAAGACTACACAAAAAGGTTGCTAACAACCATAGCATGACACAAGAGAATACTAACATGACTCGACTGACAGGTTCACAACTTAAGCCTAGAGTGTGCGAGGGAAACACATGTCATCTCCAACAACTTGCCATTGGGATAAAGACACACTTAGATGTGTGACACTAGGTGGAGTCGATGTGTAGTACCTGCGACTATGCACCCACCACTCAATACAATGTATATAGTACATATACATCATAATAATTAGACATGTGATAGATAATTGCAACATCACATCATGCTCGCTATGAATGATATGACATCATCTCTACTCACGAAGACAATCACACATTATAATATTAAAGCATCACATAAAATCATGATCATGAAATAGGGTTAGTACTATCATAACATCATAAATAATATAAATCTATAAACATGATGAGTCATAACATAAAATCACATAAAGTAATTAGCATTATCGATACTCTCTAAGATAGCAATAGAATCATAAGTAATCATCTAAGCATCAACCACATGTCTAAATAAGTCTATTAATATGTAAATCACAATGCAATCCTAGGAGGGGCACTATATTTTCCTGAGAATGGGTGTATTATCACAATCAATCATAGTCTTTGTTATCCCTTAGCAAGACATAGACACTTCACTATTGATTTCTTTTAGCATAAAAAACCTAAACCTCTGCAACATCATTGAGATGTCCTTTTCTTATCTTATAAAAAAATTTAAAATGAGAGGATATTATCCTATAGTAATCCTAAAGATTCTTCACCTATGAATATATATATATCCCTCCTTCACATTATAGACTTGAACTTATTCCAACCCCTCATATTCCTCCTATTTATGTTGTGATCCAACCTTGTATTATGGCTAGTTCACATTGTATTGCCATTGATATCATAATATTGTCATAGGGGCTTCACTAGCTAACCAATATTATATCACATGCATTCATATTGGGGGATTTAATATCCCAAAAATGAGGGTACAATATATTATCTATCGAATAGGAGGATTTTTAATTCTGGCTATGAAAAAGAGCAATATTTTGTGAAAGTAGGGGGATTTTTAATTTAGCTTGTATATTGGGAGGGGGAGACAAAAAAGGAGTTTAGGGCAATTTTTTTTAGAATATTGGGATTATTTTTTATGCCATGAACACACATGATATAACCTAGGTTCACTAAGTGAATCCCCCATGAATTGTGTGTATTGATGACAAAGGAAAACTATAAGAGGAAATTGTCTATTGTGTTTGTTCTTATTGCTGTCATTAATGTAAGTTTAGTGTTGTCATTGATGTCAATGTAAGTTGTGTGGATTTCTTCTTGATATGTAAAGGTCCAAACAAATTCTCACTGGATTTTCCCATACAATATTTTTACATAAAAAAATTGTGTTTGTTGCTTCATCTTTGTTTGGTGTTCATTTGCTTAAAGATAATTTATAGCTGTTAGTAATTGAAAAAGTTTAAGGATTTTATCAAGACCAGTTCACCCCCCCTCTCATTCTTGTGGTGCAATCAAAAACTAAATCTTATAAATGTCAAAGTGAAGATCACTGAATATCTTAAATCTCTCAACCTACTAAAATTTCTTTAGATATGTTCTCCATAAAGAAAAGAAGACCATGTTGATTCAACCCCAACCTTTTAATGTTTCAAATTGAACCAAGACAAATTTAAGGATCAGATAATGTTGATGAAGGCATCATTATAAGGCTTGAGATATTTCTTCCCAAACTATTTCCTCACCCAAGCCATCAAGTGGTTACTTGGTCCCATTTCCCAACCTTCTCTTGAACATATGGATGAGCTTTATCATAATCAACCACATCAAAATTTGAAGTTATCTATGCAAAATAATTGTTCTCCTTTATCTCATTTGATCATTTAAGATCCCATTGTGATTAATTTAATGATGGTGTTGATGATAATAATATAGATACTAGTGATTATAATGATATGTATGAGATTATTGAGATTAATTATGATCTATCTTTGATATTTTCTAATACAATTAATCCTAGCTCCTACTGAAAAACAAAGTCACTCATCATTAGACCTTAGTTCTTGTTTAAAAATTTCAATAAGTCCATCTACCATTCTTATGGTGGCTCCTCTTGAATTCTGTAAACCATCCCTAATGATGTTAAGGAATATTGTGAGATGGATGCTTCGATAGCCTACCCTCACTTGTGTA
Organism: Cryptomeria japonica; assembly: GCF_030272615.1. Classification (NCBI taxonomy): domain Eukaryota; kingdom Viridiplantae; phylum Streptophyta; class Pinopsida; order Cupressales; family Cupressaceae; genus Cryptomeria; species Cryptomeria japonica. Next base: position 609,256,917 of record NC_081405.1, read on the forward strand.
GTAGGCTCTTATGTGTGTTCTCTTGCATGTGATGTTTTTTCCACATGATATGATGCTCGATGTCTATTTCTATGAGTTAAGCTCTCTTTGAATGACCCTTGTTGCTCCATTGGCACGAGTTGATAAAGGGATCAAACCCCTTGTGAAATTCTTTGATTTGTATCACAATTATTCTATATGTCATATACATCTTATTGTTGGAATCAATGAACACTGAGAGTGGGTGGGGCATGAATCAGTAATCTAGAATTAACAACTTTCTTCAACTGATTCTTAAACCACTAGATATAAATGAATGAAAAAAAAGTGCAGAAACTAAATGCAAACAAGCACAAAACCATAACACTAGAAATTTTATGTGGAAACCTAGAAAGGGAAAAACAACATCGCGATTGAAACCCACAATATTATAATATTATGATCATGAGTATAATAATATTACAAGAGGGGAATGCACATGCATTCAGGTACATTGCCTAGAACTCACTGCTCAATTACAAAAGAAGGCTACAACCCCAGAGAAATCACTATCATACAGATGATTTACAATGACAAAAAGAATGTCCGAACTAATGATTAGTATCTACAAATTCTAAAATGCAGTTCCAGTTAAGTGCAAAGTGAGTATCTTCCATTGTTCTATCTCACAACTCTATTCTGATGGTCTTTCATATGTACAAGAACACAAAATCAAAGATAGTGCATGTGAAAATGCACACCAAAGCTCATAAAATCTTCACACACTCACATATATAGCCACAATGCTCAAATAAATTGGTCTTATATATCTGGACCACCATACTAAATCAATTCCATGTCGGCCCAAAAACGCATACCACGCAACATGAAACATGTAACAATAAGTGAACTCAATCTTATTACAAATCCATATGTAGACCTAAAAAAATTGATAATAAGCTTCACACATGTTGGCTCAACCACCTCAAACTCAAAACCAAACACTGAAATCATTCCAAAGATGTCACATAACACATTACATGAAAATAATCATATTCTTCTTGAATTACTGGATATTGGATCTTCAATATTGCACAAAAAATCAATATCGGAGACTAGGATTGCAAAATAAGTTGTTTCTAACATTCCATCAACTACCTCTGCCATTGCAACCAAAATTGAGATCCGCTCAATGTACCCATACTTTGCCACATACTGTATTCCACCTTCTAGACTTAAGAAAAATGGATATCAAAATTTGAGTAGAAAAGTTTACCATATACTAGATGTAATACTTGATCTGAGTTTCTATCAATGACAACCTCAAAACATTACTCATTCACTAATATCTACCAGTATAAAGCCTCTTGCCAACAATCTCCCCTTTTGATATTGATGGCAACACTTGATGAAAAATGACACTGTCACTGCAAACCTTCAAAAATCAATAACTCAACAAGTCAACAAGCTTCCCCTAAGAATATACATTATTTTTCATTCCTCTGTCTCCCCCTTTGAGATCAATGGAAAAGTAGGAATTTGCCAAAATTTATGTACAAGGGTATACCCAATAACTTACAAAAATGGTCTTCAGGGACTGCACGTGATCATCCCAACCTTTGTTTAAGTTCTCCAAGATGTTTATGATGGTGCTAAATAGATATGAATGCATCTCAGCTCCTCTAAGATCTAAACAAACACTCTTATTCAGAGAATTCATAGCATCCTATTGACTGCTAAGAAATGTGTCCTACCGAAAAGTGATTAGATTCCCGAGTTCTCCCACTCTGCCAACTACTTTGTCTTTTTCCCGATTAAGGCTCTTGATTTTTTCAAGTAGAGCTATCACCTAATCTTCATAGTTACTGGCAAAAACTAATTTAGGGGAATAAGATTGAGATATACCATCTAATTTCCCTTCACATTCCTTGATCTTCTTGTCAATCTTAATTGTGAACTTAGGAAAAAGAAGACATGACTTGTAAATATTACTGCCTTCATCTAGTGCCTCTTGAATAGTCTTACAACTAAAAATAAAACTTACCCCAGCACCTTCAACCATTTTCCAAATCATCCTTAACTGCATAGCATTGAATTGGCTAAGAACCTTTCCTTCGCTAGCTTTCTCTAAAGATACAAAATGAAAATCAAATGAATTTAACATTCTCCTCAACTTACTGAAGGGTGAGTATGTTGCATCTTGCTTGAAAGATGACAAAATTTTCTCCAACACACTTGTAGCCATGGATATGAGCTCTTTATCCCTAGAGTGATACTTCAACAAGTCTTCACTAGCTTTGGCCTGTGCAAGTGTTGCAAGATTGAGTGCTTGGACAAGAGATAGTGAGTTAAGATTGATAGGCCCTTTCATGAGATCTGTGTTAGTGATAATCTCCTTACCCTTGTCCATAGTGTCTCTTTCTACTGAATCCTATTCAATCTTATCTCCATCCTTCTCCTTCTCCACCTTCTCTTCATCTTCTCCTTTTTCCACATCCTCTCCCCTTACATCACAAACCTCCTTAGCTACCTTTTTTTATTCAACATGTGTCATAAGAGGAGTTTGATTAGCCTCACTAGAGTCTGCAACCTTTTAACTATCAATAATATCATCTCCATCTGCAATTTGTTTGGTGTCATCCTTCACTGGATTTATCTCACACCTGTTTTCTTCAAAAACTTGCTTCAAAATTGCTTATTTTTTCTTGGCCACTTCGTCAAATTTTCCAAACATCATCTTGTTAACTCTGGTTTTGCTTCTAAATCTTCTCTTTGCAATCTTAAGGAGTATGTCTACTTCACTCTTAGAAATTACTAAGCACAAATTGACCAGTACATACTCTTTTATTCTTTCATCTTCTAGACTAGCTATATGCCTTCTGGCATCCAAAATCTCATATAGACCCATCAGAATCATTGATGATAACTCTATCAGGTATTTTCTATATATATTCATGTAATTTACAATGGCTTATTCTAAAATTAATTTACCATTTTGATAAATGCTTCAAATTCGCTTCCTTTACTACTCTATCAACTATCTGACTTAATGCAATGGGGGGAACAATAGTGTAGTTACCTTCAAGTTTTCTAGACTTCAAAGCTTGATCAAGTTTAGACTTGGGCTTCTTGTTGGGTTGAGGTCTTTTGGATTTCTCAGCTCCAACTCTTAGCTTTTTTCTTGGCTAACCTTCACCGGATGGTGGCTTCTTGACTACCCTAGTAGAAATAGCAGTCTTCATCACTTACCTCACTACTTCATCAGACTTTGTTTCTTCTTTTATAGTGGTCATGACATAGAATCTCTTTGGCTTCCCTTTCCTTCTCTTCTCTTCTCCACCAAATGATTTGGATTGAGGCTTTGGTGGAAGAATAGGATTTTCAGTACTAGAGGAAGGTGCTAACTTTGTTTCCATTGGCTTATGAGGAGTAACTAGTTTAGTCTTCTTGGGTTTGATCATTTCCTCATCTTTCAAGATATTATGCTCTTTGGTGTTGTGGATTGATTCCTTTATTATTCCCATATCTTTAGCAAGATGCTCTACTTCTTTCCTCACTCTCTTCTACATTCCAGACCTAGTGAATTGAGAATGCAAGCTAAAACTTTTCTCTTTATAAGTTCTAAATATTTCTTCCTTTTTATTCACTAGCTTACTCAAAATATGTTTAGCATACATATCAAGAGTATTTGCATCAACTCCAGACTCCATGCACATTATCCACAACTTCCATTAAGCATTGATCAATTTCCACCATGAAGCATATGTTGTCCTCATACTTCTCCATAATCTCTTTCGACATCCTTTCCCTGCTCTGCATCATGCCTTGGAAGGATTTCAAGTAACCCTATAGGATAACTTTCTTTGCTTGAGTATCTCCCAATCCTTGTAAGGCTTCCTTGATCTGCATTGCCATTGATTTGTCATATGCCCATTGAATTTTGCCTACATTTGGGATCTCTCTCATGAAATAGAAAGCTAAACAAGTAATCAAGGTGCCAAACTTAAAAACATGTTTCTTATCCTACTTTATCTTCTTCAAATTGCTCATTAGTTCAGTTAGAAGTACTCCACATAGGTCATACAACTTATCCCCCTTAAGAATTTGATAGGCTGCATATATTTCCATACTAGAGACTGAGTTTTCTTTGCTAGATTGATATATCTTATACCCTATCAGCATGGATGCAAATCTCACATAATACTCAACAATGCCACTGATTGTCATCGATCTGCTATCATGTTGGGAATTGATTACCTTTGCAACTATTATGTTCTTCAAATTTCTTAAACCAGGAACTTCACTGGTTGCATTCAAACATGTCATTTCTTGGATTGCATTCTTGGTGATCTTGTATGATTTATCAAGCCATATAAATTCATCATGGACCCTTCTCAAAATATACCTAACCCATTTGTGTTCATCAAAAACCAAAAAGTTCACAAACTGAATGAAACCCTTATCCTACAGAGATTTGAATTTTGGTTTCAGGTTACCCATAGCATCCATCATGTGCTTGGTGTATAGTGATAGCATTTAAGAATTCCCAAGGTCCTTGATATTGTAATGGATGTATGCCCTAATATCTTCAACATGCAATAAGTTGTACAAAATAGATGACAATGCACCATTCATATCATCTTCCATTGATTTGTATGGATGCTTCTTAAACTTAGGCCTTTCCTTATCAATTATATCAACAACCAGTGGAGTCACCACACCAGAACCAAATGATGTCATTATCAAATTCTAGGTTATTAACAAATAGCTCAAACTTAGAAATACCTTTTCGACTTCAACCGGATGCAACAAATCTTCACCAAATCATCACAAGGTTTGTTTTAGCTGCACAATTTTCTTTGCCACACTCTTCTAATCTTTCACTTTGAACACAATCTGAGAAATGAAAGTTAAAATGCCTTTTTGTCTTCAAAATACCTCACTTTAAGGTGCAATAAATGCTTAACCCTAAAGTCCTCCTAGATGTGTTGAATCTCATGAACATTGTATTGGAGCATCAAATAGGCATGTAATCTTGTGGATATCTCTCTAGATCATTTGTACAACCATACACAATCATCTACAACCTTGTTCAATTGGTTACAATTCTTAGAAAGGAGGGTTTTAAGGATATGCATGGAAATATTCCCCCTAAGGCCAAATGCCTTAGTTACTGGATGAGGTTTCAACACCGAAATAAATTGTGGACCCATTTTTTGGATTTGAATTTTCCTTTTTAACCCACATCTTCTTGTGTTTCTCTTTGATCTCTTAAACCTTTTCATTGCCCTTTTTATATGTTTTGTTCTTGTTTGTCAGAGCATTCTTACTCACATTCTTACTTTTATAGTATTTGTTTCTTTGATTATCCCTAGAATTGCCCTGATTTCCCCTTGATCTACATTGGTTAGAAATATGTCAAAATATTCCATAAGCATATCATTTTATATTCCTCCTATTTACCATACTTTTGAATTCAACTGACTTATGACCATATTTATTGCAATTGAAACATTGTCTAGAGAATGACGTATTATTCTGATTAGCTCTATTTATGATTTTACTTGCCATGTGCCCAAATTTATTGTAAACAAAACATTTACCATTGAATTTATAAGCATTAGGTTGTCTTACCATAGATATCTTGTTCTTTTAATGATTGTTTTGACCAGATCTAGATTTTTCTTTTTTCTCAAATCCAAGTCCTCCCATATCACCTTTATTCTTCTGACTTTTTAGCATCTCATCTAGCTTATCTAAGCTAGCATTGAACTTTTCTTTATACTCATTAGTAGTGGTAATTTCATCTTTCAGAATTATGATTTATCTTTCAAGTTCTTTCTCATTATTCTAGGACTATATCAATTCAAGCTTCAGTAGGTTATTTTCATGACTAAATCTGCAACATTTGTCTGATCTATCCTTCAATGACCGAGTCAAAATTTCTTCATCCGTCTTCTTGTTTTCAATCTCCTTTGTTATCTTCATCACATTGGATTGCATTACCTCTAGCAAGTTTTTCACATTCATCTGTCTTGTCTCTTAGAACTTGATCATCAATGCTTTTCTCTTCTTTCTCCTTGAGTTTGTCCATTAGCTCCTTTCTCTTCTCTTTGCATGTGTTCACTTGTTCTTTTAATGAATCAATGAAATTTTTAGTATCACTTAGATTTCTTCTTAGTTTACTTGCTTCTTTCCTTGCTACATCTAGATCTTCATATGCCACAATATGTTGTCTTTGCAAACCAGAGTCCATTAATTCAAAATTATGGATCTTCCTTAAGCTATCAGGCTTCCTCAAAGGAACTAGGGTCTGATACCAATTTTTGGAATCAATGAACACTGAGACGAGGGCGGGGGTGAATCAATGTTCTACAATTAATAACTTTCTTACACTAATTATTAAACCACTAGATACAATTGAATGAAAGAAAAGTGCATAAACTAAATGCAAACAAGGAAAAAACCATAACACCGAAATTTTTACGTGGAAAACTAGAAAGGAAAAAATGACGGTAGGAGTCAAGAAACCCACAATATTGTAATACTATGATCAGGAGTATAATAACATTACAAGATGTGAATGCACATGTATTCAAGCACACTACATAGAGCTCATTGTTCAATAAAAAAAGAGGACTACAACCTCAAGAGACTCACTATCCTACAAATGATTTACAACGACAACAAGATTGTATGAACTAATGAGTAGAATCTAAAAATGCCAAAATTTAGTTCTAGTTAAGTGCAAAGTGTTTGTCTTCCACTGTTCTCTCTCATGGCTTTGTTCTACTGCTCTGTCATATATCAAAGCACAAAATCAGGGATAGTGCACATGAAACTATGCCCTAACACTCATACAATATTTTCACACTCACATCTATAACCACAATGCTCAAATAAATCAATCTTATATATCCACACCACCAAATTAAATTAATTCCATGTCAGCCCAAAAATGGCATAACACGCAACATGAAACATGTAATAATAAGTCAGCTCAATCAAATTATAAATCCATATGTAGAACTAAAAAAATTGATAATAATATTCACACATGTTGGTTCAACCACCTCAAACTCAAAACCAATCATCGAAATCATCCCAAAGATTCTGCATAACACATTACACCCAAATAACCCTGTTCTTCCTAAATTATCGAATACCACATCTTAAATCTTGTATGAGAATCCATACTAGAGACTAGGATTATGAAATAAGTTGTTTCTAACATTAAATCAACTAACTCTTCCACCACAACCAGATCTATGCAACCAATATTGAGATCCATTAAATGTACCCATGCTCTACTGCATACTATATTCCACCTTCCAGACTTAAGAAAAATGGATATAAAACTTGCAGTAGAATAGTTCAACATATACCGGATGTAATATCTGATCTAGGTTGCAATCAATGACAAACCCAAAATATTTCTTATGCACTAATCTATACTAGTACAATGTCTCTTGCCAATAGTTATGTCATAAATATGTTATTGTTGTAAATGTGCATTTGTGTTATCTAACTACGATGATGAAAAGTGATGAGATCTCACTTTTTGGTCCCTTCTATGTTGACCAAAATAGATTTGTCTTGTTCATCTTATGTACTCTTCTTCCATTGTGCTCATAGTTCCACCATTATTGGTGGATGAGATCAACTCATTATAATGTTAATTCATATATATCATTTGTCTAATTCATTACTAACACTTATAAATTATCTTTAACAACACTTATGATGAACCATTGTGCTCTCTTTTCATCTTGTGAACCATTTCCTTCTTGATTTTCCTATCCTAGGAGACATTTCACTATTATGATGTGTGTGTCTTTTGATGCATGTATGTTAGATTAAAGAAATTGATTCTGGTAAGATGTATGCAAACACTTAAATGTAGAGGCCTGCACTCTACTCTTTTTTTAAACTTCGTGCAAATAGTATGAGTTTTGGTTTATACACTTTGATCACACACAATGAAATGTTTGATGCACACTACAACATCCATTTTCTAGTCAATTTTTTTTATTTTTATCAACATGAGTCATACTAAGCATATCCTTACTACGCCAAGAAGATGCATCTTTTCTTTTCTCTCTTCTTTTCGAGTGTTGATCCTTTCATATTAATATTAGACTAATAAGATCCTAAGTCATTAGAGGCTTGCTATTTTTTGCCTCTTAAATATCATGACAAAAAACTTTGAATGCTATTTAATACTTTATGGAGAGTATGATCATAGGTTTATACTCCCACTAATGTGGTAGCTAAATGTACCACTGAAATTATATTTATATACAATTTCATACTCACTTGGGCCTCGTTTTGGTATTTTTGCCTTCTATGCTTGGATTATACTTCATTCCACTCATACCAGTTCCAAATAAAACCTATTTTGATCTCTAGACCTTTTTTCATACCAAATGAATTAGAAAAGGACACCCATCACCTTTGTCCTCCTAGAAAAGGATGCCTTGCACTCTAGTCTACACTAAAAGGGCCAAATTTGAAACCCTCTAATGGTTGAGAAAATTTGACCAGCAATGTATTTCCTATGTAATCCTTCTTCATAATTTTTAATATATTTCTTGAGGGTAGGTATAAATGCAAGTCTTATCCCATCATTTTAAAAATCACTCCACAAGTTTCCAACTAAGAAATTAATCAAGAATCATTAGAGAAGGGAAGGAGAGGTCAAGTATTCAGATTTCAATAATTCAATATGACATCCATGATTAAGTTATTATGAAGATATTCATTAATTCCTACTAAAATTTTCAACATCACCCAGTTGTAAGGAGAATTCTAATTGTCAAGAGTAGGAGTTTTCAAGGGGCTAGGGTTTTTGGAGGTGGTGAATGTGTCATTGGTGATGTGGAGTTAGATTTTGATGTAGATGAATGTGATGATGTTGATGCTATTTCTAGTGATGATGATGTCGGAGTTGTGTCATCTCCCTCTTGGATCTCTTAGTGTGTGGTGAGAATTGGGCTTTTTTTTTTACAGAGTAGTGTTGATGGGAGTGGAGTCTCTCGTGATAGTTTTGGGAGTCTTTCATGTTCATTTTATTGTTATCACTCTTGGTGTTGTTTTTATTAATATCACTTGGTTTGATCTTTGGGTGTGTTGTGATGTACTGAACTTAGTTTTTGGTAGGGTTAACTACGGTTGCAGGGGGCTCTCAAGGAGGGGGCTTGCTCTTCTCCTTTGGCTTTTGGTGTGGAGTTATATTTTTCAACTTTTATTGGCCGTGCGGTTTTTCTTGGGTATTGTTTGATTGTTTGGGGTTTTTACTCTATGGGTGAGTGCTTTCTCACCCTCTTTTATGACCTCTTAATTCTATGTTTTGGCTAGCTCATTATTAGTAGTTATCAATGGCACATTCTAGTAGTTTTTTTTTGTTATTTTGGCCTAGTTGTGCTTCAATGGGGGTCTTTGTACCCTTTCTAGGTCCCATTAATCTATGTCTCCTTTTGAGGTAGAGGGGGTAGTGTTGGGTTGTGTTTCTTTTCAATTTCTTCTTGTTTGTTCTCAGTTGGAACCTCCTATCGAGGTGGAATTATCTTCTATGGAGGTAGAGACATGGTTTGCAAGATATGTGGGGAGATAATGTTTGGGCTATATAGCTGCCCTTTATTTTATCTTGTTGATCTCTTGCATGCTATTGTTTATATATTGGTAGCATTCTATTAGTTAAGGTTGAAGATGTTGTAGGGGGTTATAGATACCCTTCCTCTAGTGGACTCTCTTCTTATCCTATTGAGGTGGATGTTGAGGGTGTTTCTCTTTTGTCTTCTACAGATCTGTCTTATATAGGTGGAGGTGTATTCCATTAAGGTGGAGACTTGGTCTATAGGAGATGATTGGATTCTTACTATTTTACCAATCTTTCTCTACTTCATTTACCGGTGTTATGTTTATTGTAGGTGGCAGATAACTTGTGTTGTAATTTTCTTTTTGTGTCAAGGTTATTGAAGTCTTCTTAAATCCCATGCTGGTTGTATTCATGAGTTAAGTTTGTTGGTGGCTTTGGCCTTGTTCTTTAACAAATGGATCTTTGATGTTCCTATCTTTTTATTCTATAATTGTTAGGTTGTTGTTGGTGTTTGTTGATCTTCTTGCAGTATTTATCTTGTGAGTTATAGATCCCTATAAAATCTACTTGTAAAGGGTTTAGAGGAACCTTTAAAACCTATTTTTCCCAATCAAAAACATTAACCTTTTCTTGAAGACTTCAAGACAAATAAGATTCGTAAAGGTATACCATTATAATAAACTATTTCAATTCTAGATCTAGCCATCATCATTTCAAGGGACAATTTATTTTTTATTTTTAATTTAATTCATTATATGGTTAATTATAAACTCTGGGTTTGGCCTACGTAAAATCCTAACATATCAATAATATTTTTCCATGTTATGTTTGTAGGTGAAAGGATTTCGAGAAAATAAAATATAGATCTGAAAAGAGGAAATTGGGATGCACAAGAGATAATTTTGAAGAAGTAAAAATACTAGAACAAAATCACCTAGCATTAGTGTCCAATATTTTTTTGAGAAAATTTTAACGAGATACTTATAGCAACATCTTTATCCCAAAAAAAAATTCATTGTCTATGTCTGGCAATTTGGGGACATGTATAGCTAGCATCTCTATCCTATATTTTTTATCCCATATTTCAATCATAGGTTCTTCTCTACTTCATGTCTTAATATCTATTTTGAGACACTTTGTGCATTCTTTTCATTGACAATTTCACATTGTTAACCCTTCTTCTTGCCTTCAATTCACATCAAATCAATAATTATTTTCAAATCAAACAAAGAGTATTGTCATCTTGTGCTTAGCCTTTCCCTAAGAAGTTTTAGGTTGAGCCTATTGAGTTCTTTTTCCTTCTAAGTGGGATTATTGTGAAAGGTTTATTTTATAGCTTTTATGCGTCAATAGTGAATCCTATCTCTAAATATTACAATTAGACTATACATTTATATTTGTTCTTGTATATAGATAAAATAGTAAATAGATTTCTTCACTAGACTTTTTGTTATCCTACAAACTTCTATTCTCTTAAACACTAGTTAATATCTTAACTACACATTATTTTTACCTTTATTATCTATTCATATGAAAGATAAGTTGGGGATTTAAGTAACATTATAAAGCTCCTAGGTACTTTAAAGTATTTTTTATTCTCTTAGCCCATATAATTTCAGTCTTTCATTCTACATTAAGTTTATTTTATCTCACTATCATTTCTAGCATCCATTTATGAAAAAGTTACCTTAATTTTTTTCTTGAATTTTAATTTTTGTGTTATCTTTCTATTTTAACATCTCATAAGTTTTTCTAGTTATACTTTCATTTGTTCTCTTTAGTGTAACTAATTTTGATGTGACTGTATTCACATTGTCATGGGTGTACTAACATTAGAACTAGTCCCCAAGTTCTTTCTAATCAACACTTCAACATCTTAGGTACATTCCTTCAATTATATTTATAAAAGTTCCAACTTTGTATTCCTTTATTCCTTCATATATTTATTCTTTAGCTAAATTCAAATCTCTTAGTTCCTCAATCAATTTATAATTTCTCAATATCTATTAGTCTTAAATTAGAGAAAGGATCTATTCTACCAAAGATGGATTTATATTTTGTGTACAATACAACAAGTCAGTTAAATTGAATTGATAAATTATTATTTGTTTTATTTTATTTATGATACAAACCTAAAGTATTTTATGTTGGCATATAGACACTCCAATGAGACATTGTGTGTGATTGAAGGTTTTCTCATTGATGGCAACCTTGCAATCCTATGGCACCGGCAAAACATCATATCGGCAAAGCATTATTCAAGCAAGGCAGTGCACCAGCATCAACAAGATCACTCTACACCGACACCGGCACCAGCACCGGCACAGAAGAATAGATGTATACTAGCACAGAGGCCGACAGGATTTTTTTGATATGTAATATTTTGTTTATTATTGTAAGCCGACTTGGAAAATTGTAAAATGACACTTTTATATAAAAGAGATCATTGTAGACATTTGTGAGGGTAAGTAAGCAAGCATAAAGAAAATTATTAGCCAGACCTAATGTGTGAATTATAGGTCAAGGGTATATGTAAAGAACATAGCAAGAACCGGTATTGAATCTGGCATTGGAGATGCTATTATAAAGTAGTACAGATCATTGGATTAGTATAATCCTCATTGTAAGTCAGTGTGACTTCTCAGTGAGCAGTGTGCTCTAGGTAATTGGCCTTCCTGCATGTGCAAGCCCCTATTGTAAGTAATATTCTCTTATTGGCCAGTAAGTGAATATTGTGGGTCACAAATCCCACCGAGGTTTTTCCCACACCGAGTTTCCTCATTCAACATCTTGTGTTATGGTGTTCCTTTCATGTGGATATTTTTTATTCTGTTTATTACATTAGTTCTTGCATACCAGTACACTACTACTTTATGTTCTGTATGTTTTAACTCAAGAAAATTTGACTACCGGTCAGACACTAATTCACCCCCCCCTCTGAGTATGTGTGGGAACCCTAACAATTGGTATCAGAGCCTGGTCCTCTATTTTCAGAAGCCTAACAGCTTGAGGAAGATCTTGACACCGGTAAAGATGGAAAATCTGATGAAGCAACTTGAAGGAGCTCTAACTGACTATGATGCAGAGAAGTTGAAAAATATCAAATTAGAAGATGATTTAAGAGTAGCTCAGGATATCATTCAGGCACTTCAAGAAAATCTTACTGTTACAAGAAATAAGAGAAGAGAACTTTGTGAAAAATTGCAAAATGAGAATGATGAAAAGGAATCACTTAATGATATGATAAGCAAGTTGAAACAAGAGATCATGACAACAAAAAATGAAATGCAGGATATGATTATGAGATTTTGCAAAGAGATTGAGGACAGAAAGAAGAATGAAGAAGAATTGACCAGAAGACTAAGTGATGTAGCAAATGAGAACACAAGACTTAGCTATGAAAATGACATGTTGAAGACAGATCTGATGCATACTCAGAATGACTCAAATGAACTAATGAGACAAAAAGAAATCTTGGAAAGGGAATTGGAAACTGCAAATCAACATAAAGAAAAATTCAAGGAAAGCTCAGAAGAACTTGGTTCCTTATTGAAGAATCAAAAACCCAAAGGTGACACTTCTGGAATTGGATTTGAAGTTGGAGAAAGCTCCGGTACTTCAAATATTCAGGATCACAGCAAACCAGTAAGACCATCTAATACTTATAAATTCAATGGAAAATGCTTTAACTATAATAAATATGGTCATAGGGAAAATGAATGTAAATCTAGGAATTATCAGAATATCAATCCTCCCACTGGTCAATGCTCCAAATGCAACAAAGTTGGTCGTAACTCTGAAAACTGTAGAATGAATGTGAGATGTTATGTTTGTGGAAGATTTGGACATCTATCTAATCAATGCAGAACACAAACCGACATAGGTTATGGGAAAGCTATTTAGAAAAATAATGTAGCTTGCTATGCATGTAACAAGATTGGTCATATTGCTAAATTTTGTAGAAGTAAAGGTACACTGATAAGCAATGAAGCAGGAAAACCAGTGCTAAAGGAAATGCAGAAACAAACTGACCTGCCAGAGGTCAATACAAGCATGGTCACTTCCACTGGTACTCAGTTTGTTGGGTCACCATCAAAGTCAACAAATGTGACTGAGTTATTACTTGAATCCATCAAGAAAATAACTGACTATAGTTCTCAAGCTTACAAAGCAATAGATGATTTGATACCAATTTTGAAGATAATCGCTCCTGATTGTAATATAGATAATAAAGATTCTTTAGGATAGTTTGATACATTATGTAAATACATTTTTGGAAATATTGAGAAAATAAAGGTAGAATCTGTAAAGGACGTTGTAGAAAAGGAGAAACAGAAATTCTTTGAGGAAGAAATTAAGAAGTGTAACAGAGACTTTGACACACTAATACTGGAACTGTGTAGTTTGTTAAAAGAGTACAAAAACCTGTACAAAGACACATGCAAAACAAACTTCCTGACTGTAGATATAGACAAGAAAATAAGCAAGACATAGGAAGAGATAAACAAGCTTGCAGACAATATTGTCAACTCATCGGATTCACTATCTATTTTTGAAGATAAGTTAGCAAATTTTGAGGCAGAATTACTTAAATAGGAGAAAGAGAAAGAGACAATAATAAATAAGGAAAAACACTTCAGATCTAAACTGAGTCCAAGATTGGACTATCTAGCATCTCTACGGAAGGAAATCTCAGAGGCATTAACACCGGGAAGTAAAACATCGGTAGAGCAATTGCAGCATCTCACCGGCACTGTTAAGAGGACTGAAATAGCAATAAAAGATAGCAAAAATTTTATGGATAGTATAAACTTAATTTTGGGCGATCTTTTTTAGATAATAACCACCCAACTACAAGGTTGAGGATATGGACCGGTATAACTACAAACTCTACTAACATCTTGACAACCTTTGTCATTGATGCCAAAGGGGGAGTAGTAGGATGAGAAAATTCAAAGACAGGAATCATATGCTCAGGGGGAGCCCCTCATATTTTTGGTAAATTTTTTGGTCTACACATTTTTGGACACCTTTTTGAAATTTCTCATGAGTGTTGCCATCAATGCCAAAGGGGGAGATTGTTGGCATATGGACACTCCAATGAGACATTGTGTGTGATTGAAGGTTTTGTCATTGATGGCAACCTTGCAATCCTATGGCACCGGAAAAGCATTATTTAAGCAAGACAGTGCACCGGCATCAACAAGATCACTCTACACCGACATCGGCACTGGCACCAGCACAAAAGAATAGATGTATACTGGTGCAGAGGTTGACAGGACTTTTTTGATATGTAATATTTTGTTTATTATTGTAAGCCGACTTGGAAAATTGTAAAATGACTCTTGTATATAAAAGAGATCATTGTAGACATTTGTGAGGGTAAGTAAGTTAGCATAAAGAAAATTATTAGGCAGACCTAATGTGCAAATTATAGGTCAAGGGTATATGTAAAGAACAGAGCAAGAACTGTTATAGAATCTGGCATTGGAGATGCTATTATAAAGTAGTATAGATCATTGGATTAGTATAATCCTCATTGTAAGTCAGTGTGACTTCTCACTAAGCAGTGTGCTCAAGGCAATTGGCCTTCCTGCATGTGCAGGCCCCTATTGTAAGGAATATTCTCTTATTGGCCAGTAAGTGAATATTGTGGGTCACAAATCCCACCGAGGTTTTTCCCACACCGGGTTTCCTCATTAAACATCTTGTGTTATGGTGTTCTTTTCATGTGGATGTTTTTGATTTTGTTTATTACATTAATTCTTGCATACTGGTACACTGCTACTTTATGTTCTATATGTTTTAACTTAAGAAAATTTGAGTATTGGTCAGATACTGATTCACCCCCCCTCTCAGTATCTGTGGGAACCCTAACATTTTACATTAGAATAGTAGTCTAAATTAAGATAAATAGTGGAGAATTTAACCTACAAATATCAACTAAGTTATTTATTCCTTATCTATCTTATCCTATCTTATCTAAATATGTAAACAATCTAGAATTTATTAAATCAAAATCACATCTCTTGACCTATCTATAATCATCAGTGATTATTTTATGATATCCGTATCATAGAAAAATAATACATGAATGTTTGTTATATTCAATCTTTAAATAAAGATGCTAAATGGATATGCTAAGAGATCGACAAAAAGGAAAATAATTTCTATCTAATAACATCATTTATGCACATCATCATTTCTAATGTAAGTTACAAACATTAAGAAGAACATGCTTTAGAGGTGAAAATAAAAAAGCACATATCCATAACTAGTTTTCAACTCCATTTAAAGGGCTCCATGTATAACTTACAAGATTTATTCTATAAGTATAATGGTAAATCTTTATTAAAATTAAATCTTGACTAATTTTTATATGTAAAAGAAACATAATTAAAAAATCCAACAAAATGAAAATAACATTAAACTAAAGTTCTCAATCTTAGATAGTTGTATAAAATAACTTAAAGAGACTATATGAGATTCCTTCTACTTTGATTGAAAAGGTGGGATGGAAAAAGGAAGGATACCCTTTGTATTATCAGTTGTGATGAGGTATGGAATGATATTAATTCACCAATTTCATCTAACATGAGCAGGTGGAAAGATCCATGGAGGTCATTTTGCAATACGGTTGGTAAGGGTTCTCTAGAAAAGATGTCAGCTATTTTAATGCATAAACAGATTGCTGATTTATGTTTGGAAGTAGATAGTAAGAGTTTATAGCTTATTGAGTTCAAGGGTATGAATTTTATGATTAATGCAAGTAATTGGCCCATGGAGGTTAGAGGTCATAAACTCTATGGGAACAAAGACTTTTCTTTCATGTCTAGTATCCGAGGTAGAGAAATTAACTTCTTAAATAAACTGAGATATCCTCAGATAGAAGAAGAAGAAAGAAGGGTTCTTAAGTTAGACATGAAGCCCTTTAGTGAAAATAATGTTGAGGAAGTTCTAGTAGGTCCTATTACAAATTTGATAGAGCATACTTTTGAAATAGATAGGGTAGTAGTTTCCCTATCTAAAGATAATAAATGAGTTTGATAGGGGACAAGTTCTCTACTCCAGTAAGAGCCAAGAGAGAGAGAGATCATTGGGAAGTTCAATAAACTAGAAGGGGAAGCAATGTGCTGCATTAAATTCACTATTAAAAATAGCTCAAAGTCTCAAAATAGATATAAAAAGATCTCTAAGATTACTAGGAAATAAAAACATGAAATTATTTTAATTTTTGCTAGCAAGGAAGCTTGTAACATTTTCCTATACTGACACTTTTGTAAGGAAATATCTCATACTTTCCTGTATTATGGACTAGGCATAAGGAAATACAAAACTTTAGGGATTATGGAGATCATCCTAGTATGATTATTCAAAACTTCTCTTCCACAATTCATAAGGGGGTAGAGTTTTTAGGAGATGATTCTTTAATTTCATTGGAGATTCTAGTTGTCTATGACTTTTTAGGCATGTCATATCCTTAACTAATAGTAAGTGAAGTATATCAAAATGAAAAGAATGTCCTAATTTGAAAAATTCTAAATCTCAAAATATCAGAGGAGGAGGATATTGGTATAATAAGTGTAGATTCAGAGCTATTAGAATAAATTGAATGTTTTAAAGAAAAGGAATCTTTGGATTTGCAAGAAACCTATCCTAATAAGGTAAAACTAGATTGTACACAAACCCCTAGAAGTAGGAGAGGTAGGAAATCATTGCCAGACCTTAAGAAAATAGATGGTGAAGTAAAGGAATGGATGAAAATTTCTACTCTGTGGAGCTTTTAGATGGGGGAGATCCTTCCCCTATAAAAATGAAGATTCTATCATGGAATTTGGTAGGGATTATTTTTACAAGTTACCTAGGGTTACGGTTTATATTTTACCTTGGCCATGAAATGCTTTTAATTTTGTCCTTCTACAAGCTTTCTTTTTTCTCAATGACCTTCTCATCTGGTTAAGCATGGTTTAAGTTATTTCCTTATGGTTTTTGCATCATTCACAACCTAGCCCTATGTTCTAGTGCTTTTGTCTTAGCCATTTTCTATAACTCATATCATTCATAAGTTGTTTGTTCCTCTTTTTTTTTTAAAAAATTTTGCCTTGTGTTTCGCCTTGTCCCCATGATTCCCTAAGGATATAAATTTTGTGCATGTTCTCTAAGTTGTTTTTAAGTCAAAATGTTTTAATGACCTTCAGCACTCATTGAAATATATTTTGTGCCTTATCAAGCATTTGAGTTCCATTTGAGGTGCCAGCTTATTGATCTTTTAAAGGGGTAGCTGGGAACTTGATGAAACCTTTTGAAGCATTTCACCAAGCTCTGAGTTATTTTGTTTTGTAGGTTTTACTAATGGGTTGATACTTAGTCCCTTGGCAAGATGAACCAAAGATCTTCTCATGTCTTGAGTGTCATTGAAAAGTGGAGAGGTTGATGTACTTGGAACTCGCTAAGTTTTCCTTTTCGCCTTAGCAAGTGTCTGGGAAGGTGGGCCATAAAGTGATAAGAGGGGTTGCTTGGAATTTGTTGAGAAAAATTTTCTTGTCTTGATGAGTTTCTAGGAAGGTAAGTGGTAGGTGTTTCTTCTACAATTGTAAGGGGTCCAATGTGTCAACCCGAGACTCCTTGAGAGCTCATCTTTTTTTTAATGAGCTTCGAGGAAAGTAATGAATAGACAATTAGAGAATACTTGGGAGTCATTGACAATTTTCAAAGTAGTTTTGTTTGAACCAAGGATCAATGTTTATTACTTGGTGAAGCTTCAGGAATTTCTCTACGAGTTCAAATAGAAAGAATTCTCTCCATCAAATAAAATTTGAATTTCTCTAGTGGTCATTAATGCTTTTTGATTGACCAATGAGATTTAAACTTTTGTTTCTACTTATTTTCACCATCAAAGTTCACAAAAATAGAATTAATGAACGAAATGACTATAGAATAAAAATAGTTGTTTGCATTTTTTGACTCATTGTGAAGAATTAAGATAGTTGAGAAGACTGAAAATCAGAGTAGCAATGGGGAGATCCGGTAGAGAATAAGAGGAGAAGAGGTGAACTGGTAGAGTTTATCAACAATGCAGCAGTAGATGAGAGTAGCAAAAGAGTGAACTAGTGTAGAAGAGAAGGTGTCTCACTGGCAGAAGGAAGTTGTGTGCAGAAGCTGCAAAACTCTATTGCAACTAGGATATTAACTTTGTTTTTGATGTTATCATTGAGATCACTAAGTTATAGCTTGGTGAAGGGGTTGTAGCTCCTTTGGGTTGTAGCCCATTTACAAGCTAGGGGTTGGTTCTCCTTGGGTTAGTGCCCTAAATCGGGGTTTGGTGCTCCTTGGGTTGGTGCCCTAAATTAGGGGTCGTAGCTCCTTGGGTTGAAGCCCTAAACATTGTAATAGATTTCATTGTGAGGCTAGAGTGGAGTAGTAGACTCCAACAACATTGCTCACCGAGGTTTTTTCCATCTTGGATTTTCCATGTACATACTAGTGTTATATGATGTCCCTTAGTGTAAATGGATTTTTGATTAGTCTCGCCACTAACCGGTAATTATGCATTGTGTTAGATCCTATAACCGTTATACTCACATAAGTCAATTAAAGGGAAAAAGTTTGAGAACCACTGATTCACCCCCCTCTCAGTAGTGGATTGTGTCTAACAAGCAATTCATTTGAACATGTCTAATTTTCTAGCAACAAAAGAATTTAAATTCTTTCCCTGTTGAAGTGTTAAAATTATTTTCAATGAGAAAATAACTTTCCTCAATAATTAAATGATTCTCATTAACTCTACTTCCATCATCAATCAAAGAAGAAATCAAACTAAAAACAATATGATCAAAACTTGAAGGCATACTACTGAGTAAGATTTTTGTTAACACAAAACATTGCACCCTTGTTGAACACTAATGCTTAACAACCTTTTGAAACATTGAAAAAATCTCCAAGTGTGCAACCTTGTACATGTGAGGTTTAATCTCCAAAGAAGGTTGCCTTCCTTTCTAATCAGGGTGAAGTGTTAGACCAACCCAACACTTTTAAAACCTACTCCTAAGCCTAATCTAATACTGGCAAAGGAAAAGGAAGAAGAAATGCTAAAAGTGAAAAGAAAAGTGATACACATATATTGAAATATATTTCTTTCCCTGTACCTATGAATGCACAACACATCAATAAACCACCCAAGGAATACATAAATCCTAGTCTATAAATTATCTCCAAAGAAAAACAAAAATACTATAACCTAATATGATGTTCAGAGTGATTGAGAGATATCGTCAAACAACTCACATAAGCATGTATTTTACACAATCTAAAGTTTAGAAATAAGGAAATAAAGATTCAAAATAAAAAGTGAATAATACATAATGTATTTGATAATAGAGATAGGGTAAACCAAATAATTTATTAACATGACGGCAAGGAAATTACAATTGTAGAAATAATAGAGTTATATAAGAGAAAAGAGAGAAGAACCCCAAAAAAATGTTACAAAATTGCCTTTGTATCTCAGGGATAACTAGAATAGAACATTGGGTTCAGAAAACCCTAACCGACTAGGGTTAGACTATAGAGGAAAATAAATCAGATCAAATTTGATTGTGTGCATGCTAGATTAGATCTCCTGGGTGCTATTGTAGTTGATGGAGTAAGAAAATTAGGAAAAATCCCCATGGTTTACACTTTAATGGCCTAAAAAATACTCTACCAGGAAAGAATGCCAATTGTTCCATAAATGGGCATGGGCACCCCTAGAAAATGCCTACAACAGTGAGAAGAGTAATGGCGATTTTCCTATAGTACCTGGAAGTGGTTGAGAGCGCAATCTAATTAGATTTTGCATATCGATGGGACCTGCATTCAATTCCAACCCAAAAGGATGGCAACCACCATGGCACCCATTTGAAATCTAATATTTATCCCTAGATTTGAATCTTGGCTGCTAGATCCTCCCTTTACATGTGGATGAATGACTAAGATACACCCAAAAAAGACCCTCAAAGATCCTCAATGATAAAATAAAACACAACCTTTGATCTCACCCTTAAGTGAAATTGAAACTATATGACTAAGCCCATCAATTACAAGATTGTAACCTAGCCCACAATGGTTACAAAGAAACCAAGATGATGCAACCTAGCATCCACTTAACCATTAGCCACCAATTGCAAGATTGCATCTTAAGATAGCATTAGTTCTCAACCACTGTGATGATGCGGTGAAACATCCATAGTAACCCCTAGCCTCCAATTGCAAGATCGTAGCCCAAATTTTCCACATCACTAACTGCTACGAACCTATGATCCAACATCGAGTAGCTACCACTAAGCCCATCGCATGTTATATTGTAGCATGTGTGGTTATATTCTTGTTATTTGTGATAAGTTTTGAGCTAACCTTGAAATATAGGCTGATAATTTGTATAAGTATATGTAATAATCATATGAGAGATGTATCTGCGAGTGTATCCAAATGTGCGTGATTGGATAAGTGTGTGAACAAATGTTTTGATATTTTGGAAGTGTGAAGTAGTGTCGCAGAGCAGATCAATTTGTGTGCTTAACAAGAATTGTAACTAGGCATGAGGAGATGTTATTTTATCAATTCATGATCTTCTAGATGTAATCCAAATGTTTTTGTAAGACAGTGAGTCTTCTTAAGGGTTGTATCTATCTTTGTTATCTATTTTGAGTAGTAAGCTCTAGGTAGTGTACCAGAATGCATGTGCCTTCCCCATTGTAATATTTAATATACTTCTAATAGGGTATAATCATATTGTAGGTTGGTTTCCACCATGTTTTTTCCCTTGATTGGGTTTTCCATGTCAAAAATCTTTGTGTGATGTGTGTTATTGGTTTGGTGTTGATTTATGTTTTCATTGATAATTATCAGATCTGAATTTGTGTTTGAGTTGAATAAAGTTTGTAAGAAAATTTAATCACCCCCCTCTTAGTTTGCTGCATTGTTTCTAATAGGCACAAGCTACAAAACAAGACTTATAAACCTAAAGCTAACTGCAATAGGGTAAGGTACAAATTTACAACTTTCAAAAAAAAAAACTATATGAATAAAATTATCTCCATATGTTGATTACAGACACTATTAAAGCACAATCTCTAAGCTTACTAAAATATCCAAACCACCCGATCTTCCATATTATTGCATCTATAGATCCATTATTACATCTGCGCTACAATACCATCTTTCACAACAACACAAATCATATTAAGATCCTTACATCAAGTCACACATATTCACTACCAAATCCAATTCACATATCTCGTATGTCCATCATCATCCAACTTAATCACATCACTCATATATATTTCTCTATATTCTTTGAAACAAATCATTAAGTATAACCAATTCTTGTGAGGATGTGGATGGGTGGGAGAAGCAGGATTTTGAACTTTGAATCTTTGAGAATTGTTTCAGAGTGTGTTGGTGTCGGCTTTGAGAATTCACATACTGATATGGCACAGGGACTAAGTAGAAAGCAAGGAAAAGAGGATCTAAAAGAGACAGACCCGGATAAAAATATTCAGGTGGACTCGGGGGGATAGTTGACTCGACTGATGGAAAGCATCAAAGGGGGAATGCTTTGGAAAAGTATACTTAAGTGGCTTCCCCTGATCCCAAAGATTGTGAATCTCTTGTTGGATTCACCAAAGGATAGGAGGTTGAAAAGAGAACCCAAAATATGGTGGGGGCCACTGGACATGAAGGCACTAAACAAAAACCATGGGAGTCTTTGTTCAGAGTTAACCCTAACGGTAAATCTATGTTTGCTCCAGTCAGCAACATCTCAGATTTGGTAAATGATAAGTTTACTATTTTCATCCTTCACTTGGTCATAGATCACAATATCTCTTGTATTTATAGAATTCTGATTGGAAAATTTATGGGCCCTAGGCCAAATGTCAAAGTTCTTAGGGCTTTTATCAAAAATAAGTGGAGAACCAATGGCCAAATTCTTGCTTTTGCTCTCCCTAAGGGATACTTTTCTTTTGAGTTTTCATGTAGGGAGGAAATGTTTGTTGTGAAGAGTGGTGGTCCCTTGGTTATAGGCAAGTCCTCTTTGTCTTTGAGGAAATGGACCACAAACCTAGACCTTTCAGATGCCATTTTTTAAAATCTTCTAGTTTGGGCAAGACATCCTGGCCTCCCATTAGAATATTGGAACAAGGATGTCTTTGTTAGGCCCAATATGGAAAGCTAATTTACTGAGAGGGGAGGGGTGAATCAGGACTTCAAAACTATTCTTCAAAAACAACTTTACTGTTATGCATAAACCGAATAGAGTAGTAACATAATATAAAGCTAAAACAAATAGATAACAATCATACATGATTCACTCCATAACACATATATTTTGGTTACGTAGAAACTCTTGGTTAGAGAGAAAAACTATGGTGGGGATGGCACCCACAACTTCACTACTGCAATAATAAAGGTTGCTTGGTTAGAGCTACATGTTTAGCTATTTCTGATAGCTTACCCTGTTAGGAGTATTAAGATCTATTAGATCTACCTTGCTAAAGGATTTTACAACACTTAAACTAAATGTTGCACCTAGTTAGAGGCTTACAATTTATAGACTTGATTAGAGTCTTTTACCTTGTTAAAGGTTTCTCTTACAACTTCAAAATATTACATTAAAATCATTACAAATATCTGCAACTTTACATCTGAAATGTTATAGCAGATTCTATGTGCTTAGAATAAGATTACCTTGCTTATAGCATACCTCGGTAACCCATATAGTAACTCAGTAAAACCTTCTGTTTACTTTGTTCTTTGACTATTCTCTGAAATCCTTCTCAGTGACCTCTATGTCTCTGTAATAGTCATAACACTTAGTGCTTTCGCATGTCTTGCTTCATATATTTCTATATCTTCCCTTCTACCATGCTACATGTATATATTTGATCTTAATCCATGTTGTATAAATAGATCTCTTATGTCGGTGATCCATTCATTGCTTCTATATTACAAATATATTTTATCGAATAAAAAACCATGCAAAATATTTCATTGGTTAGATGACCTCAAAATCATACACAATCTTTAAGTGCAATTTCCAATGAGATAACAGTTCTTTAAGTGCAATTTCCAATGAGATAACAGTTCTATGTGCCTCGATCTTGTAACACATTTTCATATGTATGTCTAGGTTTAATGAATCTGGTAACACATTTCACTTAGTGTATATCAACTCGGTGTGTCATCTTTGCTACTCGGTAGACATGGAATGATACTCGGTGTATACTATGCTCTGAGACTACTTTCTTCTATAACCAACTAGACTGTACATACCGACTGAATATTTTGGTAGAGATAACCGACTAGAGTATATAGAATAACTTTTGAACATAAAACTAATGGCAACTTGATAAGTAGCAACAATCTCCCCTTTTGACAATAGTTGAGATATTTGACAAAAACTACTTTCAAAGTTATAACTCAATAATCTATATACTTGCAAAATTTGACTATACTGATAGTATATACAATAGTCAATGAAATAGTAAATCCAGATATACTCCCCTTATCAATATACTATACAAAACTTTGATTTTCCCTGCTCGGTGATCAATGTTCTGTGTGTTGCACTTGTCCTTTGCTTACTATTCTGTTCACTTCTCTTGGGTACTCTTCTTACTTTGCTCGATATACTCCCCCTATATACTATACTCCTTTTGTTTGATGTTATAGTTTGATGCTTTGAATACTATATCACTCCTTTAATACTGTATCACTCCCCCTTTTTGACAAACATCAAAACTTAATTACCATTCGATGGTGGCAGCTGGTCAAAAATGGATTTGTACTTGGTTCATGCTTTGGTGAGAGTGACAGAGAGTGCATCCTTTACACTGTCCATTAAAGAATTATGGGCTCGAATGTCAGCCAATAATGATATTAAGCCATCTAAAGTGCTTCCCTCTTGTGTAGTAGTTAGGTATGTGGCTTGGTTGATCTGTTCTTGGATGGATGAAAGATGAGGAAGGAATAATGTCTGAAGTGTCATTATGTCCATCCTGATCTTGTGTTCTTCATTTCTTAGGTCCAATTGTTGAGCCATGAGTTGTTGTAACTTTGTATAGAAATTCTGAACTGAATTGGGCTCTCTGGCCAACTTATTTGAGAGATTGGTGATCTCCTTCTCAATTGCTTCTATTTTATTTTTGATGTCTTTATTGAATAAAGAAAATGTACAGAGTTTCTAAAATAAATAAAGAATGTGCTTGAGTTGAGGAGTCAACTCAGCAATAAATTTGACAAGTTTAACTTTGCTAATGGCTATAGCTTTCTGTACCTCTTCTATCATTTTTCCAGTGAGCTCTTTCTCTTTTAGCTTGCTCAAATATTCCGATGCATCTACTCCAGATGTTTCTATCTTTGTGTTAGGATTTCATCTAGTTGAATGTGGATGGCTGCATCTGTTGACATTATAGCTTCAGGTAGCATATCTATTAAGAGTGCTTTCACCATCTAAAGTACTTTATTTTTCTTTTGAATCGCCATTTGCTTCTCTTGTTCAGCCTTTGCTTTGCATAGTTCACCGAAATCAATGAGTGCTTGACCCTTTAATTTTGATATATCAACATTGGGCAACACTATTGGTTTTGACAAATCAACTTTAAAACTATGCTTTTTCATCTTCTTTTCTTTACCTTTCATCGATGGAACTAAGACAATGGCTTGTGAGGCTTGATGAGCCTTGGTAGGTTGCTCGGTAGAGGCAACACTTTGTTCGGTTTCTTTAGCCTCTATAGAGTCCTTTGGTGTCTCGGTACTCGATGTCTTAGTTACAACATTTTCAGTGCTAGAAGGTGCTTGAGATGTCTGTTCTTGAGTAGTACCTTCTCCTACTGTAGACTTGTGACCTTCGATGCCTTGATCCATATCCTGAGGGGATTCGGTTGAGATAGGTTTATTAATTGGGGGATAAGGATAAACTTGTTCCAAGACTGATTCACTGGATACAAGTTTTGCATATGCATTACTTTCTATCATTTCCTATTCTGGTGCCTTTGTATCCATGATATCTTCATCTATTTGAATGGTGTTAGTAGGGTCTTGCTCGGTATCATCAGGATCTTGCTTGGTGACATCAACAATTTCAACTATAGCTTGCTCACCAGTATCCTTGATTTTAAAGATTTCCTGCCACTGTGCTTTTGTCTCATTTTCTACTTCAATATACAGCCCATTCATCAATTTTAAGGCTCTTTGTTTGACAAGAAACTTTGAGTTGTAGGTTGTTAGATGTTCCTTTATTTCAGCGACTGACATGTCAAGAAAGAGATGTACTAGACTTCTTTCTCTAATTTGTTTCTTCGAGTCCATTGCATACTTCCACCTATTGTCAATATGTAAATATAATTCATTTGGAAGTGACTTAGATAGTTCCAATGGAGCCAACTGGAATTTTAGAAGTGTGTAGATGACAGCTTCTTCAATTTGTCTCTTTTCATCATTATTTCTGGTTTCATACTTAACATACCTAAATCCTCCAAATCCACCTTATTCTTTCATATTAGCACAAGAATTTTCAACACTATGTACATTTACCTTCTTGCTCTTGACAATCTGAAATTTGCTAGCATCCTCAGATTCAGTGTCACTAGACTCTTTTGCCAAAATGAGTCTCCGAGTAGTTTTCTTGTAAGTTTTTGTTACCTTGGGAACAATAACACTCTTTGCTTTCTTACTCGGTGAAGCCGCAGATGCTCTAGTGTTAGGTCGCTTTGCTGGTGGAGTCGATGAGGCCTTTGATGTGTCCTGTTTCTTTCTTTTCAACACTTTTCTCTTAGGCAATTCGGTGCTCAATGTTATAGTTGCCTCTTGGGCTTCAGATTCCTCTTCGGTAATGGCTAAAGTGCCTTTAATAGGTGTGGAGGAAGAATCTTCTCCAAATTTCTTCGATAATGCCTTGATCATCTTTGTTGCCTTTCTTGTAGCTTTGGGTACTACAATGCTCATTTGCTATTGTGTGATGTCAAAATCAATCTCGTAACCCATCGATAACAAAGATTGAGTTCTCGGTTCCAAAACATTCACATAACAGTAATCAGTATCTACTTCAAAACATATGTCATTTTTGTATTTCTCCACTAGTTGGGGTGGAATCCAGTACCTGTTATGCATTTTCTCTTGAAATTTGCTGAAGTAATCATCCATAATATCATTAAAATTATCACCTAACTTCTTGATGAAGTCATAAATCTGATGGGTGATTGGTCGGTGTAGTTCCCAAACAACTTTACCAATTGATGGAAAGAATTTTTCAAAATAGAAAAAAATGCATACAAGTAGTGATCCAAACTTTAGTGTATTAGCCGAGTTGTTCTTCTTCGGCTTCCTGATGGTGTTTAGATTCTCAAATAGGGTTTTCAGAAACACCTCACATAGATCAATTTTCATTCCCTTTTTCACAATTTTGTATGCTAGGTCTACTGTTGCACAAGGTACACTGTTTTCCCTTGCCAATTGGAAGAAACAGTAACCTATTACTCTAATGGCAAATTTTAGTTCTGCATCAGTGACATTATTTAGTTTCAGCCCTCTGCAATCTGATTCCACGTCGGTTAAACTGATCAATTCCTTCTGTGATATCATCTTTTGGGCTCCGGCATGATCATAAATAGGGTAACCGGTAATCAGATGAATGATTTCCTTGGTAATATTAAATGGTTGCTCCTCTAACCACATGAAATCATCATGAACTTTGCTCAGAACAAACTTGACCCACTGGGGTTTGAACACATAGGGATAGGTTAGGGCTTCAGTTAATCCCTTGATCTTGTTGTGCTCATACTTGCTATTCAATTTACCATCTGTGCATAATTCATCGTAGGTGTCTTTGATTTCAACATGACTGAGTTCTTCAACATTACATTTGGTGAAGAATCTCACATCCTCGACTAATAACACTCTATCCGGGATGAGTGAAAAAGCGGTTTTGTCATCCAGTTCAGATGCAACTTTGGGAGTCAAAGAGTATTTTAGTGAGGGCTTTTCAACATTCTTGACAACAATGGGATCTTGGATCTTAGGTGCCATTTGTAGATTTCAGATAAAAACTAACAAAAGATCCTTAGGGTTTCGGGATTTTGAAACGACAGATGCTTCGCACTTAGCATATAATAGCAACTTAATAAGATCAGTAAACTAGCTTAACAATGCATTGAGATTGGTGTAAATACCTTGAATTTGCTTTGTAGGAGGTTTGATCACTTTGGATTCGCTTTGCTCTGCTCTCTCAAAAACTTGGTAAGTAAAAATGACCGCGAAAATGCTTTAAGTACACAAAATACCTTATCAGGCTCCGTGCGGGTTAGGTCAAAAACATTAAATGCACTCGGTTCTATTAAACTTTCTTTCCTTTTGCGCTTTAACTGAGTAACCAAACTTCCTTCATTTACCGACTTGACAGGTTTCTTGTATTCACCGACTTGATAGGTTTCCTGTATAGTCCTCCAAAAGACTTTGATATAATTTCAAACTTACTACTACATCTTTAACTATGCAGATTTTGAATTAAGTACATAATAAAATAGGAACTGTTAAGATTTAACCTTGAGAGAATGCAATCCCTTCACACCTTTACTGATTAATTTGGAATAGGAGCACCTAACTCGATAGGTAAGGTGCTTTCATTAATTGACACAATTTCCTTCTTTTTCCAAATCATCTTTAATTTTTCTTTTATTTCCTCAGTGTCTTTTCTAGGTTGATCTATGCAATCTCAAGCCAAGTGTCCAAATTTGTGACAATGAAAACATGCCATACCAGGATTTCTCCATGATCTTCGGTTGTTCATTCCAAACCTTATAAAGCAGTTGGCACTTATATGTCCATATCTTCGACAAAATTCACACCATATCCTTGTATTGTAATCCCATGGTACTGCAGAATACTGTCGGTAAGGATCTGTGTGAGTTTGGTAACCTCTAGCATTTTCTCGGTGTGTAGACCACATATAGTTCTTTTGCTTAAACCAACACTTCTTGGCACTATGTCCATATCGATTGCAGTTTTTACAAAACCCTTTGAATTTTGCATTCTGATAAGTATTAATAGACTTTGTCCTATATTGATTGGATGTGTGACCATATTTACTGGAATTGTAACAATAACCATTGGACTTAGTGACATTTGGTTGCTTACCTTTTCTGATTTGGCACATGTTGGCAGTGTGACCTTGATTTCCATAGTAGTTGCAAATTGACTTCTTTCTTTTGATGTTCTTCTTGATTCCACCTTGCTTTGATGATTTTCCTCTCTCAGTAGTATGGATTCCTTCTCAGTAGAGTCTTTTCCTTTGTAACCGAGTCTTGCATCTTTGTTGGGTCCTCTTGTATTCAGTTAGTCATCCAACATCTTTGATGATTCATAACTCTTCTTCAGTGTTTCTTTGGATTTCTTCTCTGTTTCAAGTTCATTGGTCAACCTTGATACTTCAAGTTTCAATGCTTGATTCTCATCATCTTTCAGATTTGCTTCATGATGTGCATAACCTAGTTGATCTGATAGGTTTTGTTGATTTCCAGTCATCCTTGTGACTTCATCATTCTTATATGATACTAAGACTTCAAGTTGTTGTTTCTCTCTTTCTAGATCTCTTACTTTATCCTCGGTTGTCCTCAATGCATCAAGATTTTCAGTCATCTATGTGCTGAAATGTTCATGTTCTCTTTTCATTGCTTTTAGTTGATCAGCTAGTGCTTTTCTCTTTTCTTTCAATACTCCAATCAATTCTCCAGTCTCTTCAAACATATTGTTCTCAGATGATGTCTCAATTTGTTCCACTAACTCTTGAGAGTCTTGCAAATCATCAGATAATCTTCTTCTCACTTTAAGAGATTTTTGCATTTGTCTTTGCATGTCTACAATCACTTGATTAGCATGATCCAGCTCTTCTTGCAGATACATAATCCTCTGAGATTGTTTATAACCTTCCATTGATAAGATCTTTCTCTTTAGGTAGTTAAACCCTTTTCCAAGATTGAAGCTCTGATACCAATTGTTAGGCCCAATATCGAAAGCTAATGTACAAAGAGGGGAGGGGTGAATCAGTACTTCAAAAATTTTCTTCAACAATAACTTTATTGTTATGCATAAACCGAATAGTGCAGTAACATAATATAAAGCTAAAACAAATAGATAACAATCATACATGATTCACTCCATAACACATATATTTTGGTTACGCAGAAACTCTTGGTTAGAAAGAAAAACTGCAGTGGGGATGACACCCACAACTTCACTACTGCAATAATAAAGGTTGCTCGGTTAGAGCTACATGTTTAGCTATTTCTGATAGCTTACCCTATTAAAAGTATCAAGATCTATTAGATCTACCTTGCTAAAGGATTTTACAACACTTAAACTAAATGCTGCACCTAGTTAGAGGCTTTATAATTTATAGACTTGATTAGAGTCTTTTACCCTGTTAAAGGTTTCTCTTACAACTTCAAAATATTACATTAAAATCATTACAAATATCTGCAACTTTACATCTAAAATGTTATAGCAGATTCTATGTGCTTAGAATAAGATTACCTTGCTTATAGCATACCTCGGTAACCCATATAGTAACTCGGTAAACCCTTTTGTTTACTCTATCCTTTGACTGTTCTCTGAAATCCTTCTTGGTGACCTTTGTGTCTCTATAACAGTCATAACACTTAGTGCTTTCACATGTCTTGCTTCATATATTTCTATATCTTTCTTTCTGTCATGCTACATGTATATATTTGATCTTAATCCATGTTGTATAAATAGATCTCTTATGTCAGTGATCCATTCATTGCTTTGATCTTACAAATATATTTTATCAAATGAATAACCATGCAAAATATTTCATTGGTTAGATGACCTCAAAATCATACACAATCTTTAAGTGCAATTTCCAATGAGATAACGGTTCTATGTGCCTCGATCTTGTAACACGTTTTCATATGTATGTCTAGGTTCAATGAATCTGGTAACACGTTTCACTCGGTGTGTCATCTTTGCTGCTCAGTAGACATGGAATGATACTTAGTAGACAGCTCGGTGTATACTATGCTCTGAGACTACTTTCTTCTATAACCAACTAGACTGTGCATACCAATTGACTATTTCGGTAGAGATAACCGACTAGAGTATATAGAATAACTTTTGAACATAAAACTAATGGCAACTTGATAAGTAGTAACAGTCTTTAGTGGTTTGGCAAACTCTTTTGGTAGGTTTGTGTCATATATCTAATGATGGCGGCTAGGAAAAGGCTAGTGTTTTCTATAATTTGTGTGGGTGTCTCCTAGAATGTTGACCTTCCATATTCTATTGAAATACAATTAAAGTTGGCCACTTGGGTTCAAGCTATTGAGTTTGAAACTATCCCTTTTTCTTTCTTTAAATGAATAAAATTGGAGCATTGGGCAAAGAGATGCCCGCTTAATGACAATAAGGAGAAAGAGAAACCCCATCCTAAACCTAAGAAAACCAAGAAAATGAAGTCTGGGGGGATGGAAATGAGAAAAAGGAAATACAAAATGAATCGAAAGACGGTAATCTAGGCTAGAGGAACCTTTGAAAGCCCTTGAAGAAAAGGAAGATTTGGTAACCCAAGTTGATTTCGAGATCCAAGAGCCAGCTATCAAAATGCAAGAAAACAAAAATGGTGAGGAGGATGGTTAGATTGGCTTGGAAGATATTCTAAGTCAGGCCTCTACTATTCCTTTTAAGGGAGTTAATTTGGAAGTGGACATTGGGGTTCCCAATATGCCTCCAAATTCTAGAGGTAAGGACCAATCTAGCCAAGATTATAGGAAGAGCCAGGACCCAAAGGATTCTCAAGAAATTGTTAGGGATACTTATGGGGACTCTAGTAAGAGTCTAGAGGATCCAAGTGAGAATTCGGTTCAGAAAATATAATGGAATGATAGATACCCTTCCATTGTCTCAGAAGGGGCTATCAAATAGGGATTGAGAGTCAAAAAAAGAGAAAAATAGTCAAGAATATTTTGATAGAGATGATGAGGATTCTCATACTAGGTTGGAGGAAAAGAAAAATAAACCATAGAGTACACTGTTAAGGGTCTCTACCAAATCTAGAGCTAAGGCAGATTGTGGGGCCACAAAGGGTAGTCAAAGAAGAAGATCTTCAAGATAGCACAGGGAGCGAGGAAGCTTTCAGGATATAGCAGATGGTATTTAGGAAACCATACCCAATATTTATAGAATCCAATCTCCTTGTAAAATATGAAGATTATGTCATGGAATATCTGGGGGTTGAACAGGCTCCATAGGCAAGATGTTTTGCACAATTTTGTAAGGGACCATAAACCAAATATTTTACTGGTCGAAGAATCTAAAATGCCTAAAGAGAGAGAGAAAAAGATTAAAATGTTTAAATTTTGTGGGGCACACGGAAATAGTTCTTAAGGTGCCTCAGGGGGAATTGTTACCTTCTGGAATCTAAACTTTATTAAAGGTGAACCGCTACTTGAAAGTATCAATCATTTGGCCTCCAAATTTACCCATATGAGATTTTTTTGCTGGATCCAATCCAACATCTATGTCCCTAATGAGAAAGGATCTTGAAAGATTTTTAGGAAAGAGATTGCTATCTTTCATAGGAAATTTATTAATAAAAACTGACTTGTCATGGGAGATTACAATACCCATCTCCAAGATAATGAGAAGTTTGGAGGATCCTAGGTGAATTAGGAAAGTAAAATAGATCTTTTGGACTTCATTAATAACCTGACGTTGATTGATTTAGAGCTTCAGGGAGCCTCCTATACCTGGTCAAATCAAATATTTGGTAAGGATTTGATTCAAGTCAGATTGGATAGAACTTTAATTTCTAATCAATGGTTTTCAAATTATTATTTTTACTTAAAGGCCCTCTCTAGGATGGGATCAAACCACTTTCCAATAAATTTTGTGGCAGATCCTATCTTGGCTAAGAGGAATTTCCCTTTAGATTTGAATGCATGTGGCTTTCCCACCCCCATCTCATTGGGGAAGTTAGGAAATGGTGGAACATCTTTGTCTCTAGGCCAGCTATGTTCAGGGTTGCCAAGAGATTGAGGGAAGTCAAATACAAGGTTTGAAGATGGAATAAAGAAACATTTGGCAATAATTTTGGTATCAAGTTTGAGTTACTTCTTGAAATTAAGGATATATAAGAAAAAATCGAGATGGAGGGATGCATTGTTGATTATAAGGGGAAGGAAAATGAGCTACTTGTGAGGATGCATGATATAATATCTAAGGAGGAAGAATTTTGGAAGTATAGATCTAGGGCTCTTTGGCTTTTAGCTGGGGATAAAAATACCAAGTATTTTCACATGAATTTGTTGAAACAGAGGACATCAAATATAATCTCTCACATTGAGAACAATGGTAGCCATTTCAAGAAGGACAAAGATATAAGAAGACAAGCTATCCTTTCTTTCAGAATTTTCTCTCGGTGAACGATGTAATTGATCATGCAATGCAAGATTATCTTTCAAAAGTCATTCCTAAAATTTTCAAGGAAGAAGATAACAAGATTCTAACTACTATTCCTTCTAAGGAAGAAATTAGGAAAGCTATCTTTTCTTTTTGGACTTTATAAGGCTATGGGGCTTGAT
Organism: Cryptomeria japonica; assembly: GCF_030272615.1. Taxonomy (NCBI): domain Eukaryota; kingdom Viridiplantae; phylum Streptophyta; class Pinopsida; order Cupressales; family Cupressaceae; genus Cryptomeria; species Cryptomeria japonica. The sequence continues at coordinate 609,290,103 of NC_081405.1, forward strand.
GGGTTTCCAACGTTCTTCTTTTAGTGGTTCTGGGAGATTGTGGTTGATGAAGTGGTGAGTTCTATGAAGGGGTTCTTTGGTTCTAGATGCCTTATTAAGGAACTAAATGCTACCTTCCTGTTCCTCAATCCTAAGCACCCCGAAGCTACATATTTTGAAGCATTTAGGCCTGTAAGCCTCTACAATTCTTTTTACAAAATTATCTCTAAAATTCTGACCTCTTGACCATTGATTATTCTACTTTCCTTGATCTCTCCTCAGAAAAATGGCTTTGTTCCTAGAAGGCGTATCCTTGATTTAATTATTATTGTCGATAAAAATGTTCATTCTCTCATGGAATCTAAGGCTGAGGGACTCCTTCTCAAGGTGGACATTTCAAAATCTTATGATCATGTTGACTGGGACTTCTTACTCAAAATTATCAGGGCGTTTGGATTCAACAATAGAGTCCTTCAAATGATTGGACAACTCATTTCCATGGCTCCCATATCTATCATTATGAATTGATCTCCTTCTCATTTCTTTAAGAGTTCTAGAGGGCTAAGATAGGGTGATCCCAGTTTCCCTATTCTTTTTACCATTATGGTAGAATACCTTTGTAGGAACCTAAAAAGGATGGTCAAGTAGGGATCCCTAATGGGTTTGAGGCCTTCTTCTAGTAATGTGGTCTGCTCCCACCAACAGTTTATGGCTGATGCCATTCTGATGGGGAGACCTACAGTAGCTAAAGCTAAGAATCTAAAAACAACCTTGGATGATTATGAGATGATGTTTACTAAGATCATTAACAGATAGAAAAGCTCTTTATATTTTTTCAATACTCTTGAGCCTAGGTAGAATAAAATTGCCAGAATTATTGGATGCAAAGTGGAGTCAATTCCATCAATTTATCTAGGTTTACCCTTGGGTCTTAAGCCTCTTGATTCCCTCTGGAATTCATTGATTGGAAGGTTCAATAAAAATCTAGCTAGATGAAAAGGTTCTCTTCTTAGTCAAGAATGTAAAATTCAACTTCTTAAAGCTACTCTTCAGAATCTTCCTATCTATACCTTAATTTCTGTTAAAATCCCTTTTAAATTTGCTGAGGTCATTGAAAAAATTCTTAAAAAGTTTCTTTGGTCTGGTGTGGAAGAAAGAAAAAGAATGTCGCTTATTGGTTCAGATGTTTTGGTTATGGTTGGTCATTGTTACTGCTAGGATATGTTGGTATCATTGATGTCAACATATTCCTCTCATTTGATCCAATGTGATTGGGAAGATTCTCTGATCCAATTTTTATAATTTTGTTTTATCAGACTTTGTCGATATTTCCTCCAATATATTTTTGTGTGATCAGATGTTATGGTAAGATTATGGAATGTTGTTTGGGATGGTCTTGTGTATCTTCATTTCAGATGGTTCATGATTTTCTGCTCTGCAAGTTATCTTTCTTCGTGGCAGTTGTTGATTAGTTGTGTTCTTAAGCTTTCAAACGTTGATAGATGAAGATTTGAAAAGAGGCGTTGGTGCAACTGTTTTGGATGATTCTAACTGTAGAGTCATAAAATTGTGACCTTGCAATTTTTGACTGCATTTGGGTCCTAGCATTGGCAGATGAATCCCTAAGCTTCATTAGAGACCCGAGACATGCTCAAACATAAAAAACTTGCATTTTATGTCACCCCGCACTATCTTTTTTTCACTATCTGTCCTAAATTGGGGCATGATAGGGGCGTGGCACTCCTGTCCTTACCCTATATTGGGCCTCCCTTGACCTAATCTTGTATTGGGCTTGTCAATTTGAGAGGGAATAAGTTTTCCTATGTCGGCCTAAGACAAAAAATAAGTTAAAAACCCCTCAATGGCAAATATATAAGAAGCATTTCCACTCCTAGTTGCATGCAGTTTAAGAAGCAGAAATTAAGCATAAATGATTATAAGGAAAAATTACCAATTGACATTATCATCAAGCATTCAAGCATTCAATATTTCAAACATCCCTTCAAGTATTGATCATTTCAAGTCTCCTTTCAAGGCTAGGTGTTGCATTCAAGTGAAGGATTCAACCATTGAAGAGGAGATCCCTATCAACATTCAAGATATTCTCTTCAATGTATCCTTTCAGTCAATTCTATCAACATTTCAATTGTATCCTCTCTTGAGGTGAATTTTACTTCTGACAGTTCCTTTCATTTACTTGCAAGTATTTTCAATCACATAGTTAATTCCAAAATGGGGTTTGACCTAAACGCAAACCCCCAATCCCAACAATATTCCCTCTCTTTTTTGTGTGTAGGTTATTGGTGTGTCATTGTAACTACGGGTTTAGACTCCATTTTCAGAGACAGAAAAACCCTTTTTGGTGCACAGATTTTTTGGAGGATGAATTACACTTTCAACCCAATCTTGACAACTTTTTCTCAAATTTGTAGGGGAGCTTCATCTAGACATCTTACTACTAATTCCAGGTGCACAACTTCATCCCACATCTCTATCTCTAGATATAATTGTTTATTTTTCATCTCAACAGTTAGTCTCAATTCACTTGATTCAACTTCTCTATTTTAAAAGAGGGTTAGTTTACTTTCCAAATTTATTGCAAATTCCCTATAATTCACTTAGCATTCAATCTCTTTCCATTGATATTGGATCTAGTGAATTCAACCCCCTCTTTTAAATTTAATGTGCATTAGAAGTTGAAGGGAATCCTTTGTAAAATTTTGATGACTTTCTTGAGGAGGGTAAAGCTTTCCAATTGATCTCCTCTCATCAATTTTCACCACATTACATTTTGGTGAACTTGATGTATTACATGCTTTACATAAAAAATTATTGCATATTTTTCATTTACAAGTTTAATTTTCTTGCAAAACTTAGTGGTTAATTCATCCAAACCCCTCATTGTCAAAATTGAAATTGAAGTTGTGTTTTGCAAAAAAATTGCTATCTATTTCCTTAGATCTGAAAATTACATTTCTTATCAAATTCAATTCTTTCATTGTCTTCTTCAATATGTAAATCAAATTTACAAAATTAAGTGGTTAATTGTCAAAACCCTTATTTTCAAAAATCAACTTGAATTTTTGCAAACATTGGATTCACATATAATTTTTAGATGTAGGACTATATTCAAACTTGTCTTCTTGCCTAAAATTCAAATTTTCAGTTTCTCTCATTTTTCCAAAATTTAAAATTTCAAAATTCAGCGGTTAGACCCTAAAACCCTATTTTTAAAATTTACTTGGATTTTCTACAAATTTCAATCAATTGGAGTTTTCTAAATATTATTCAAGGTGGCCCTATCCATTAGGTTTGACCTTTTTTCAAATTTGCAATTCAATTTCTTATCCTTTTCAAAAACCTAGTAGGGTCCTATTTTGACATTCAAACCTTAATTTGACCTAGATCGAGAGATCATAAAATCAATCAATTTTGGGGGCTTAGCTCTCAAACCATCATAGCTTTCATCCCTGAAAATTTCCAAAAAAGTTGCCTGGACCAGGTTCACTTTCAACCTAGTCACTAGCTTTTTTCTCAAAATTTCAAGAGACTGTCGAATTTTGATCCCTCTAAAATTAAAAATACTTCCCAATTTCAACATCACAACCTTCAAGGAAACATTTAGAATTAGGTGGTTAATTATAATCTGCCCTAATTTTAAAATCTTAATTTTGTCAATTTTAATTTTGAAATTTAGTGGTATCTCATTGGCCCTAATTTAAAAATTCTAATTTATTTTTATTCATCATAATTTTTCTCAAAAATTGTGTCATTTCTTCTTTCCATAAAGTTCAAATTGTCTAATCATAATTTTCTTGGATTTTTTATTTATTCAATTTTGCAAACTTTATTCCCAACAGTAAAAATTCAAATTCAAAATTCAAATTTTCCCTCTAGTGCATGAGTTTTACAACTATTAGTCCTACCTATACTATTCCCATGAGACGAGGCATTAGAATTAAGGCTTCCCAAGGTTTCAATTCCTGGAGAGATGGAGCCTAATTTGGGTGACTTCTTCAATGAGGATAATGCTAATACTTCCCATCTTAATAGCATCCCGATATACCCAATTGATGATTCTAATGATGAAGAAGAATCTTTGACTAGAGTTTCCTTAGATCAACTTTCAAAATTGGACAATCAATTTGATAATTTCCAACAATGGATGTCCCAAGAATATCCTATTAGTGAAGCTCTTCCATTAATTGAAAGTGTAAAACACATGATTAAAAATGATAAGAATGAAATTGATATATTGCATGGTATTGCTCATAATGTTGATTCTAATGTAATACCTATAAAGAGTTGTGTTGAGATCTTAGATTATTCACAACCTGCTAAAGAAATTAATCATTCTATTCCTTTGACCACTTCAATGACTAGTATTCCTACTTTCACTTCAAAAATCATGGCTACATCAAATCAAAATGTCATACCTACAACCATTAGTCATGGGGACAATCCCTCTTCCTCAATAAATCCTCCATATTTATCTATGCCTTCAATGAGTATTCATGTTGTCTCTCAACCAATCAATATGACACAAGGGGGCAATTCATCCAATCATTATATCCATCCTTTTAGTGTCCCATTTCCTACTCAAACATCACCTATGCCTACTTACCATAGTGTTCTACCACCCTATTCTCAGTAAATGCCTTCTTTCAATAACATCACACCACCTTCTCAATCAAACATGTCTAACATAAGTTCTTCAACCAAAACAACCATTAATAGCCTTGCCCAAATTGTATCTTTATTGCAACAACAAATCCCTTCTATGAGTCAATCCAAGTTTAGTGTGCCCACATTTGATGTTGCAAGCCCACTTTCTCTTGACATTGTTAGAGTTGTCCCTCATAAACATGTTGAAGTCCCTCAATTGGAACTTTATAATGGAAAAGGTGAACCTTTAACACATGTCAAAATATTCCAAAATTTGTGTATTGACTTTTCTTATGATCAAAGATTTCTTGTCAAATTCTTTACTAGAACACTAAGAGATAAGGCTTTACAATGATATTTCTCTTTGTCTTCCTATTCTTTTACTCCTTTTCAACAATTAGCAAGTGTTTTTATTCAAAAATTTAAAAACAACATAGGTTGTATAATCACTTTGATTGATTTAATGCATTGTAAACAAGGTGTTAAAGAAAAAGTGACTGATTTCATTGCTAGCTATAAGCATTTGTGTTCTCAAATTTCTTTCCTAGTGCCTGATAATGATATTCAAAGAATTTGCATTTCTAATTTTCAAATAGACATTAGGGACAAACTTATCCTTTCTAAGTTTACTTCCTTTTCCCAATTGTGCGCAACACTTCACAATTATCAGCTAATTCGGAATCAACTAGAGAAATATACTCCTATGGCTCCGAGTGATAAGGGTGAGAGTTCTCAACAACCATTTGTGAAATTAAAACTAAATAAATGCTTCATCAAATTCAATAACACCATCAACAACAACAATATGAAAATGCTACAATAGGTGTGCCTCCTATTTATAAATTTTCAAAAGAGAAAGACAAATTACTCGTTTGAATGAATCTTTGCATAGAATCATGTCTCAGTTGTTACAAAGAAATGTTATCAAACTCTCTCCAATAAAACCAGTTGACCCTCCTAAGGTAGCCTCACCTTACTTTGATAATAATTATTTTTGTCAATTTTATCGTTAATTTGGTGATGATACTGAGAAATGTTTTGCATTAAAAAGTAAGATTCAAGAGCTGATTGATAATAATATTGTATCTGTGGTAGGTGTGAATGATAAGGGAAACCAATCAGTAGCTCCTCCTAATCAAAATCATAAGATTTTCACTGATCCTTTACCCTCGCATACCTCTAATGTGATTGAAACTAAACATACCTCTTTCTCTCCTTCTAATCTCACTACAACGGCTCCAAATTTAGTGAATATGGTAGAGAAACAAGAAACACCTAAAGATCAATGTATCACATTTGACCCTGGTGAAACAATTAGACCATCTGATGGCCCTTTATACATAGCTGCAAAAATCCAAGACAAACCTTGTTGTGGTGTGCTTATTGATCCCTCTCACATGGTTAATGTCAAAAATGGAGAATATCTTTATACTTTACATTTGCATAAACCAATCTATGATGATACTAATGTGGTCGTTAAATTATTTGATGGATTTTCTTGTCCTACTATTGGTTCTATTATACTCCCTATTGAGGTTCACACTAAATCTATAGATGTCAATTTTGTTATCATTCCATCATCTGAACAATTCTGTGTGAAGTTAGGTTACCCTTGGCTATCTTCCATGAAGGCTATTGCCTCTCCAATCCATAAGTGTTTGAAATTTCCCCACAATGGATAAATCATAACTGTTCACCATAGATTATTTCGACCAACCGAAAGAAGCCCAGGTGTTCCTATAGATTACTTTTGGCCTCAACAATTTCAATCTCTTCCAACAAGAAATGATGCTCTCTTACAATCTTATCACAAATGGAAGAAAGATATTATCTTATCCTTAAGCCAATGTATAGCACCAATAATTGATATTCCCATTATTCTTGAAGATAAAGTTCTTCCTCTAATGGATAGAACTAATATTCCTCCTAAGGAATATTCCCTACCTATTCAAATGGATGAAAGTATGCCTTCTCCTAAGAAGAACAATAATATTATTCCTAAGGTTAGATATGTACGTCCTCCACATTATGGACCTGATCTTGTTCCTACACTGAACATTCCTCCTTTATATGGTGGAGTTCTACCTCCTTGCTCTTATAGATAGAAGAAACCTACCTCTCTTGTTGTTCAACCTAAGAGACTTCAACCTAACCATCCATCTATTAAAGATGAATACATTCCTCCTTCAACCAATCTCACTCCATCTTCTCATTCTTCTGTAAGAGAACACCAATAAAAACGTCATGCTAGAGCTCGTGAAGTTGTTTCTTAAACTATTCAATCTCCTAAAACACCAACAGTTGACATGATTCCCTTTTCTCCGAAGCAAGAACTTGAACCTAAATCTCCAATTTATAAGTTGCATAAAACATGTGATGGTTTTACTTTTATTCATGTTATAGCTCCTCTTTCTATAAATCTTGATGAATAAATAGGTGAAAATGTTATTCATGATGTCAATACAACTCCTAATGCTTCTAATAGTGAATATGAATATGTTGATGTTGACAAACATTTATCTGCAAAATTTTCAAAAGCCTTAATCCTAGCTCCTTGAAATGAAAAAAGTGACTTAGCACATGAGCATAGTCCTTGTTTGGATCTTTTGATACCTCCATCTATTGTGCTTGATGTCGCTCCTCTGGAATGTTTCCCTCCTTCCTAAAATAGTGATCAACAATATTGAGAGGTGGATGTTGTGCTAGACTAGCTACATTGGCACCATAGATCCTCTACATCTCTCTTTTCTTTCTCTTTTGTTTCTATTCTTCTATTTGTATTTCTATTCTTCTATTTGTTGTCCCTAGTGATGTCTACTTGAGGACTATGTAAATCATTGAGATCTCTTTTGGTCTCTTTCATGTTGACTCAAAGGACACATGTGTTCCCTTTCTTCAAAGGTGGTTTCCTTTCTTTGGGGAATAAGGACTATTCTATGCATATATATACATGATATACATAAGTTATCATATAGTATACTAACCTCGAGGAAAGTGAAGACAACTCATCCTTTTTGTTTTGTATTCATTATCCTTGTGTTTATTCCTCGATTGGAGGCTAAATCCTTGTGATAACATGCTCCCTATTTTTCTCTCTCTTTGGTGTATCCTACCTTAAAGAAATCGCTCCCGGTAAGGCATGTGCAATTTATTTAACATGGAGGCATACACTCCTCTCATATTTTACTTCTTGATACTTTAAGTTACTTAGTGAAATTGGCCTTGCTTTGTAATTTTTGGTATCCATACTTTTCATGACTCATAGTGAGGGGAACCTTGCTACTTATAGTCGTGGTTCTCTCCCTCTTGATCTTCTCTTTTACTTTGTCAATCAAAGTTGTTTAAGATCCTTAGTCCACTAGGGGCTTGGTGTATATTACTTTCTTGATATGGTGAAAGTCCTTCAATCTTGTTTCTTTGTACTTTACCAGTAGTATTGGTATACACTTATACTCCCGCTAAACTGGGGGCTAAGTGTAACATCATTAAATTGCGACCTTGCAATTTTTGACCCCATTTGGGTCTTCGCATTGGTAGATGAATCCCTAAGCTTGATTGGAGACCTAGGACATGCTCAAACATCATAAACTTGCATTTTTTGTCACCCTGCATTGCCTATCCTAAATTGGGGTAGGAGAGGGGCGTGGTACCCTTATGCCTACCCTATTTTGGGTCTCCCTCGACCTAATCCTACATTGAACTTGTTAATTGTGAGTGGGGAAAAATTTCCCTATGTCAGGCTACGACAAAAAATCCGTTAATAACCCCTAACTGGCGAGCATATAAGGAGAATTTCCCCTCCTAGTTGCATGAAGTTCAAGAAGTAGAAATCTAGCATAAGAAATTATAAGGAAAAATTACCAAGTGACATTGTCATTAAGCATTCAAGCATTCCAACATCCATTCATGAATTGATCATTTCAAGTCTCCTTTCAAGGCTAGGTATTGCATTCAAGTCAATGACTCAACCATTGAAGAGGAGATCCATATAAACATTCAAGACATTCTATTATACATATCCTTTCAATCAATTCTATCAATATTTCAAATGTATCCCCTCTTGAGGTGAATTTTACTTCAGACATTTCCTTTCATTTACTTGGAAGTATTTTCAATCACTTCGTTAATTCCAAAATAGGGTTTTACCTGAAGGTGAACCCCAAATCCCAACAACATTCCCTCTCTTTTCTGTGTGTAGGTTGTAGGTGCATACCTGTAATTGCAGGTTTAGACTCATTTTTGGAGATGGAAAAACCCTTTTCGGCACGTCGATTTTTCAAAGGACCAAGTACACTTTCAACCTAGTCTCGACATTTTTTTCACAAATTTGTAGGGGAGCTTCGCCTCAACATCTTACTACTAATTCCAGGTGTACAGCTTCACGCCGCATCTCTATGTCAAGATATAATTGTAAGTTTGTCATCTTTACACTTAGTCTCAATTCACTTGATTCAACTTATCTATTTTAAAAGAGGGTTACTTTACATTCCAAATTTATTGCAAATTCCCTATAATTCACTTAGCATTCAATCTCTTTCCATTGAGATTAGATCTAGTGAATTCAACCCCCTCTTTTAAATGTAATGTGCATGAGAAGTTGAAGGGAATATGTTGTGAAACTTTCACTCCTTTCTTAAGTATGGTAAAGCTTTCCACTTGACCTCGTCTCATCAATTTTCACCACATTACACTAATGTTCTTGTTGGTGTTTCCTAGTCATGTCCTATTTGTTTTGGTGATCTCCATTGCATGATTTTTAGATTATTTTCATCAACCAATATTGATTTTTGTGTTATGCAGGTTTTCTGGTGGTGTAGCATGTTGCGGTAGACCTCGACATGATTTCTGTTGGATTTGACAATTTGGGAATTTGATTTAGGTCCATGCTATGCTATGTAAATGATTGTATTAGTTTGGGGGTTAATCTTTGTATCATGTGATGTAATTTTATAATTATAAGTTGAGGGTTGAGGGTTTAGCCGACCTTATTAACAAGGTTGATGATTTGTATATATAGGTGATGTTGTCATGTAATTTAGGTATCAATGTTGCCTCTACCTAATCAAGGAGAGGTGTATGTGAGAACAAGTAATTAATCCTTTTGTGTTGTAGAGAAGACGTATGTTCTTAACTAGAACTATCATCAAGAATTTGTAGATGTTATTATTGCAATTCATTCCTTCAAGATTGTAGTCTGAATATTATTGTAAGTCGGTGAGACTTCCCTGAGGGTTGTAGCCTTCTGGGCAAATATATTTGAGTAGTGAGCTCTAGGAATTGTGCATTAATGCCTTAGCATTCCCTATTGTAACATGTTCACATACTATTGCAGAGTATCATCTTACTGTGGGTAGCTTCCCACCATGGTTTTTCTCTTAACCGGGTTTTCCACATCAAAAATCTTGGTGTTGTGTGATGTGCTGTTAATTTTCTTATTATTGTAGTTTATCACATTTATTGTTGTGTTTAAGTTTATGAATCTGGTGTAAACTGATTCACCGCCCCCCCCCCTCTTAGTCTTCCTTCTTGATTGTTGCTAACAATTGGTATTAGAGCCAAATCGTCTAGTAGAACCTTAATCATTTGAGGAGATCTGGGGTGGTAGCTCAAGGTATTATTTGTAAGGAGGACAACCCAAGGATTGGTGGAAGTAACTATACTATATGCAATAACTAGAAGGAAGTGTACTTGAAATTCCTTAGAGAAGACTATTGGAAGATTACAAAGAATTCCTAAGTTGTTTCTCAGAATGGACTATCTACTCTTAATGAGGTTAAGGAAGCATAAAATAATATTAGAGCAAAGGAAGCATTGCTTAGTGCCTTGGCTGATTTAGATATAACAAATGTTATGGGACCAAACCACACATGAGATCTGGGAGAAGCTTGAGGTCCTTTATGAAGGAAATAAATAGGTGAAAGTTGCTAAGTTGTAGAGCTTGAAAGTAAAATATGAGACATTGAAGATGGGAGATGATGAGAACATACAATCTTTCATGGATAAGTTGAATGATCTTTTCCTAGGTATCAGATATGCTGGTGGAACCATTAAAGAAGATGAAATAGTTGTTAAGGTGTTTTTTGAATTGGTGGTCAACACCCCCTTGGGGTTCACAACATGGCTTCCTCCCCTCTTGTGGATCCTTGTCTCTGGTCGCTCTCCCGTTCATTGATACCTTGAGATTTTGGTGTAATGTCAGTGGTGATTCCAACAAATGATATCAAAGCACTCAGTTACGAGTTCAAATCCCAAAAGGTCCCCTTCATTCTGTCGGTGCACAACCCTCAGTCAGTGTTGAGAGGGGGATTTTTGACTTGGTGGTCAGCACCTCCTTAGGGTTCATGACATGGCTTCCTTCCGCCTCCCATGGATCCTTGTCTTTGGCTGCTCTCCTGTTCACTGACAACTCGATCTTTTGGTGTAATGGCAACAGTGATTCCAATAGTGTTGAGATCTTTGCCTCCTCCTTATAAACATAAGGTTTCTTCTATTGATGAGATCCAGAGTTTGACTACAGTGACAAGAGATGTGTTGGTTGGAAAGCTTTCTACATTTGGGATAAGTAAATTTGGAGAATCGCATGGAAAGTTTGAGATAACATTTAGAGAATCTACATCTATATCCTTTAAGAAATATGATCTTGATGAGTGAAGAATATCCAAATATGGAAGAGAGAGAAAAGAGATGGAAGAGGAAGAAAGAGAGGTAGATGAGCTTGATGAATGGATTTCTCAGAGATTGTTTAAAGGAGTGGGTAAGTATGATGGAAAGTTGCCTTTGAAATGTTTCTCTTGTAATAAGATACGACATTTTTCTTCTATATTCTTGGAGAAAATGGTTAAGTATGACATGCATGATAAGCATGATATGAATGATAGATATGAAAAGCATGAGAAGTATGATAAACCCTACAAGTCTAATGGGAAGTTTAGAGGTCAGAAGAATTATTATTATGTTGCTAATGAAGGTGTTACAGATGAAGAATCAGAAGGAGATGAAGTTGTGTTTATTTCCATTAAAGAAGATAGACCTATACCTATTGATTCCACTAGTTGTTCTATTGTGGAGAAGTCTTTAGTTGCTAAAGTTGAAGAGAAAGATGAATAGGTGATTGACAGTGGTTGTTCACATTATATGACCCGTGATTAAAAAAAATTGAGCATGGAAATGTATGATTCTAGAATAGTTAGATTTGGAGATAACAAAGCTTGTGCAATCCATACCAGGTTCTATTTCTTTTGATGGTAAGCATAACACTAAAGATATCTTGTATGTTGAAGGTTTGAAACATAATCTTTTGAGTGTTAGACAAATGGTTGGTAAAGGTTATGATCTACAATTCAAGGATGGTAAATGTAAAATCTTAAATGCCTTCGGTATAGAGATTGTATTTGGGACTAAGACTGAAGGTAACATTTGTCATTTGAATGCTAGTGAGAAAAGTTGTTTGATTGCTGAGATAGATGACAGTTGGTTTTGGTATAGAAGAATGTGTCATGTGAATTTTGATTCAATGATCAAGATCCGTTCTACACATGTTAGAGATCTACCTAATATTGTTAAGCCTATTAATCTAGTATGTAAGGAATGTCAGTTGGGTAAGTAAATAAATATTTATTTCAAAAGCAAATAGTATACATGTGATGGACTACTAGATCTTGTGCATATTGACCTATGTGGAATGACAAATGTCAAAATTGTGCAGGATGATAGATATTTTATGCTACTAATTGATGATTATTTCAGGATGATGTGGGTTGCCTTTTTGAAGGAGAAATATGAAGCATTTGACAAATTCAAGATATTCAAAGAAAAGGTTGAGACTGAGTCTATATTGAAGGTGAAATGTCTAAGATCTGACAGAGGTGGAGAATTCTGTTCTGGTGAGTTCAATTCATTCTATGAGATGCATGGAATTACAAGACAATTATCTGCTCCTAGAACCCCACAATAGAATGAAGTTGTTGAGACAAAGAAAAAAATTATTTTGGATGCTGCAAGGACTATGTTGATTGAAGGAAATGTTCAAAAGATCTACTGGAGAGAACCCATTAGCACTTCTATTTACACATTCAACAAATTTCACATCAAAGGTGATATTGGTAATAACCCTTATGATATTTGGTTTGGCCATTTTCCTACTTTGAGATATTTCAAAGTATTTGGTAGCAATTGTTATATAAAGAGAGATGAATATATAGGAAAGTTTTATGTGAGAAGTGATGAAGGAATTTTCTTGGGATATTCTACAAAGATCAAGGCCTACCAGTGCTACAATAAGATCCTATGAAATATAGTGGAGAGTGCAAATGTGAAGGTGGATGAGAACCTTGGGAAAGAGATCAGAACATGTGGTTATAATGATAGTCAACATTTTTTGTAACTCCTATTTAGTCTAAAGATCCTAAGCAGAATTATCTGGTAGAAATAGTTCATCCAGATGTTGATGTTGCCACTGATGAAGTGCAGGAATTTGAGAATCACAACAATCAAAAGACTCTGAGGTATGTATGATTGAATCAATCTGAAAATCAAATTATAAGTGACAAGAACAAAGGTGTGATGACTAGAAGAAGGTTAGCTGATGAAGAAGTATGTCTGATTTCTAAAGTGGAACCTAAAGATATTGCTGAAGCTTGTAAAGATAAAAGTTGGATGAGAGCTTTGGAAGAATAACTAGATTAGATTGAAAAGAACAAAACATGGGAGCTTGTGCATAGACCTAAGGATAAAAATGTTATTAGTACTAAATGGGTATTCAGAAATAAACTGAATGAGGCTGGTGAAGTTGTCAGAAATAAAGCTAGACTGGTCTGCAAAGGATATTTGCAATAAGAAGGAATTGATTATGAGGAGACTTTTTCTCCGGTTGCAAGACTTGAAGTTGTTAGACTATTGTTTGCCTATGCTACTTATAAAGATTTCAAGTTATATCAGATGGATGTTAAATCTACCTTTTTGAATGGTGATCTAGAGGAAGAAGTCTAAATTGAACAACCTGATGGATTTTCATTGTTGGATGATGGAGACATTGTATGTAAGTTGAATAAATCTCTTTATGGGTTAAAACAAGCCCCTATAGCCTGGTATGCTAGATTAGATAAATATTTGTTAAAATTGGGATTTACTAAAGGTGTTGCTAACAGTAATTTGTACTTTAAGATAGCAAATGATAACATCCTGATTGTTGAAGTCTTTTTTGATGATAATATCTTTGATGGTGATGATCACATGAGTGTGAAGTTTTCTAGTGATATGGAGAAATAATTTGAGATGTCTATGATAGATGAGATGAAGTTTTTCTTAGGTTTTTAGATTGCACAGATTGGAATAGGTATATTCATATCTGAAACTAAGCATGTGAAGGAATTGCTAAATAATTCTAGATTGCATGACTCCAAACCAGTTGGAACTCTTATGGTGACTGGTTGTAAATTATCTAAGAATGATGAATCTCCTAAAGCTAACAAGAGTTTGTACAGATCTATGGTTGGTGGACTGCTATATCTTATACAGACTAGACCGGACATTATGCATGTTGTATGTATGGCTACTAGATATCAAGTTGATCAAAAAGAGAGTCATGTCACTTTTGTTAAGACAATATTTAGACATCTGAAGGGAACTATGGATTATGCTTTTTTGGTATCTGAGGAATTATGATTTCATGCTATGTGCTTACACTAATGTTGATTGGGCAAGTGATGTTGATTACCAGAAGAGAACTACCAATGGAGCATTATTTTTGGTAAAGACGTTGGTTTCATGGGATACTAAGAAACAAGATTTAGTATCTTTATCTACTGTTGAAGCTAAGTACATTGTTGTTGCTAGTAATTGCACTCAAGTAGCATGGATAAAGCAAATGATGAAAGATATCAATGTTATTTATGACAAGTCTATTGTTATTTACTCTGATAATTCCAGTTCTATTAACATGTCAAGGAATCTGGTACAACATTCAAAGACTAAGTATATATCAGTCAAATATTATTACTTGAAAGAGAAAGTCAGTGAAGAGAAGGTGACGCTAGAGTATGTATCTACAAAGGAACAAATTGTTGATATTTTCATTAAACCTTTGCCTCGAGATACATTTGTCTATTTGAGAGAAAAGGTAGGGGTATCCACCCCTCCTGATGAGAACTAGATGCATTGATTTTTATCAATTCAGTGGATTTCAGAGCTTTATATTTTTATCCCGATTGGTGAGTTGGCACGCTCCTCTGCCAAAGTAGTATGTTGATCTAGTTATGTGTTTTTGGGGAGAGAGATTCATGTTTGGTTTTGGTTTTTTTGTGATCTTTGGCATTGATTTCAAGGGGGGAGAGAGATCATGTGAAAATTTCTTTATCTGTCTAGATGTTAGGGGGAATTTGCTAGTGATATCTTCTTTCTTTGCATTGACTAATTTTTACTTTCATATGTTTCCATCAATGGGAAAGGGGGAGATTGTTGGTTATGGTTGGTAATTTCTATTGGTAGGATATGTTGTTTTCATTGATGTCAACATATTCCTCTGATTTGATCCGGTGTGATTGGGAAGATTCTCTAATCCGGTTTTTGCAGTTTTGTTTTATCAGACTCTGATGGTATTTCCTCCGGTATATTTCGGTGTGATCCAATCTTATGCTGAGATTTTAGGATGTTGTTTGGGATAGTCTTTTGTATCTTCATTTCAGATGGTTCATGATTTGGTACACCACAAGTTATCTTTCTTTGTGACAATTGTTGATTAGTTGTGTTCTTATAAAACTTTCAGACGTTGAAAGATGAAGATTTGAAGTGACATGTCGGTGCAACTATTTCGAATGATTCTAACATTCTTCCTGGTGTTTCCTAGTCATTTCCTATTTATTCTGGTGATCCACATTGATCATTGTATGATTTTCTAGTTATTTTTATCAACCGGTATTGATTTTTCATGTTATGCATTTTTGTGGTGGTGTAGCGTGTTGCGGTTGATCTTGGCGTGATTTCCCATGGAGTTGATCATTTATGAATTTGATTTAGGTCTATGCTATTCTATGTAAATTATTGTATTAGTCTGGTGGTCAATCTTTGTATCATGTGATGTAATTTTGTAATTATGAGTTGACGGTTTAGTTGACCTTGTTATCAAGGTTGATGATTTGTATAGATAGGTGATTCTGTCTTGTAATTTAGGTATTAGTGTTGTGTTTGCATTATCAGAGAAAGGTGTATTTTTGAACAAGTGATTTATCCTTTAGTGTTGAGATTGAGGTGTTTTTCGTGTTGCAGAGAAAACATTTGTGCTTAAACAAAACTATCATCAAGCATTTGTAGATGCTATTATTGTAGTTCACTCCTTTTAGATTATAGTTTGAATCTTATTGTATGTCAGTGAGACTTCCCTAAGGGTTGTATCCTTCTGGGCAAATATATTTGAGTGGTGAGCTCTAGGGAGTGTGCTTGAATACTTGTGCATTCCCCATTGTAACATTTTCACATACTACTGTAGAGTATCATCTTACATTGGGTAGATTCCCGCCATGGTTTTTCCCTTAATCGAGTTTTCAACGTCAAAAATATGGGTGTTTTGTGTTGTGTTGTTAATTTTCTTATCTTTCTTATTACTGTAGTTTATCAAATATGTTGTTGTGTTTAAGTTTGTCCATCCAGTGATGACTTATTTACCCCCCCGCCCCCCTCTTAGTCTTCCTTCTTTATTATTGCTAAAATGGATGTTGTTTGTAGATCTAAATATTTGGGAGATCTCAGTCTAAGGAGAATTAAAACCATGAATCGGACTCTCCTTCCTAAGCAAATCTATAGAAATTTTTCCTCTAATGGTCAATGCAACAACATCTTAAGAAGCAAATATATGGTCAATATTGGATATCTTAAGATCTTTCTTGATTCTATAATTTTGCCTCATGGGTTGGCTCTTTAGAATGATATGGTTAGAGGAAGCATTTAATTATTGATTTGGGAGTCAGTTGGAGTATAAGAAAAGGGAGTCAGACTAGGTTCTAGGAAGATAGATGGATAATGAAGGAGCCCTTAAATTCCTTTGAGAGCTTAAATGGGTGGGTTGATACTTGCAAGACTTTATTTGGGACTCATGTTAAGGACTATTGGACGAATTTTGTCTAGGGGGATCTTTGCCAGATTAGCATGGACCTAGAGCCAATTCAATATTTCTTAATGGATGTTAATATTGGGTCAAATCAACATAATGAACTCTTAGTCTGGATGCCTAACCCATCTGGAAACTTCTCAATCTCTTCGGTTGTCTCATTGATATCATTTTTTTGCTCCCCCCTCCCTTTTGGGCTAAAGCTTGGATCAAACATCTCATTCCTAGGGTCAACATATTCTTTTGGATTCTTCTCAAGAATAAAGTGTTCATGGTTGATAAGCTCTACAAGGTGTGATTTTTAGATCCTTAATTGATGCTACCTATGTAAGGAAGAAGAACAAATGGCTAATCATCTTTTCGTCCACTATCCTATGTGGCTTCTATTTGGTGAAGATTTATTTCTCTCTATAACTTCACTTTGGTGTTTCCTAGCTCTATAGAGGACCTTTTATTTAGTGGAGTACCCCCTCTGAATCCCACTATCCACAAGTTATGGCCTTCTACCTTTCCCCACATTGCTTGGGGCATGTGGAAGGAGCATAACAATAGAATCTTTAGGGACGGGGAGGCTTTGGAGAATATTGTGTATGAGAAAATATACAAGTTAATTGTGGAAAATATAAATTGTATCTCATGTAATGAGGATAAAATGGAGGATATTTTTTGTACTATCTATGACCTAAAGATGGAAAAATATTGGCATATCAAAGTTGGTGTTTCTAAGGCCTATAAACTAATGAAAAAAAGAATCGTGAAGGTTCTTGTGGGATTCTTCCCCCTGGGGGTTGGATAAAAGCTAATTTTGATCAAGTGGTCAAGGGAAATCTGGGGCCAACTAGGAGTGGAGGAGTGTTAAGAGATTATAATGGAAATTTTGTTTCGACTATGGCACTCTCCTTGGGCTCACAATCCAACCACATAGCTGAAGCCATGGGAGCTTTCCAGTTTATTGATCTTGCATATAAAATAAACTTTAAAAATATCTGGATTGAAGGTGATTCAAATAACATTATTGAGTGCTTTCAAGGAAAATTCACCCCTTCATGGACTATAAAATATTGGATAGAAGAAGCTAAATCTCTCTTATCCAAATTCAACAAGGTTCGAATTTCCCATGCCTTTAGGGAAGTAATATGGTGGCTGACTATTTCACCAATGAAGGGGTCAAGTACATGGGCTAACATATGTCGTAGGCCTATAGTGAACTAGGAGCTGATGTTAGAGCCTTAATCGACTTTGATATCACTCATGGTAAAGTTATCATTTTTAATTATGATGAACCAGAGTAGAGAATGGTAGTATGTCATCATTTGATATGGTGGTAGTGCATTAATTATCTGTACGGGTGGTAAGGGTTGGCACGTATTATGGGTGCCTTAGTTTTTTTATTGGTTCTCTACATAGTTCACTTTCTTCGCTATCAACAAAAGAGAATTTTGTGAGAAGATGGAGGGAAGCAAAAAGAATGTTGAGTAGAACAATTGTGAGGATCACAAGAAAAATTTGAATGTCTAGAGGCATATTGAGATAGAGGTTGAGTCATTTCCTCAAGAAACTCCATGGTGCTAACCCAGAAATTATAGAGTATTTTGCTAAAAATTAGAAGGATGAAGGAATTATTCTCTTTGGGAGGAAGGTAAAGATAGATAAGAATCCCATTAGGTAAATTACTAGACTTTCCATAAAGGTGGTGAAGGTTTTTCATGATCGAAAATTTTTGGATGAAGCGGTCATCAAATTTCCCAAAACTGATGAGGAAAGGGAGGCACTCGTCAAAATTTCTA
The DNA here is from genome assembly GCF_030272615.1 of Cryptomeria japonica. Lineage (NCBI taxonomy): Eukaryota > Viridiplantae > Streptophyta > Pinopsida > Cupressales > Cupressaceae > Cryptomeria > Cryptomeria japonica. The sequence continues at coordinate 609,308,634 of NC_081405.1, forward strand.
ACTATTATTTTGATGTTGGGAAGGTAAAGATGCTATGGAGGGAGGTGCTCATATTTATCATGGAATATATCATGGTGGATAGTAGATTTACAAGAGTCTACAGCTACCATTTTTCCCTCCATAATCATTTTTGACACAAGGTGAGGATTTCATTTGCTTACTACTTATTTTTCTCTTTGAAACATAGTTTTAAGAAATACTGAAAAAATCCCTAGGAAGAATCCTATCCTACATGCTGGCCTTATTCACTTAATCCATGAGCATTTTGAAAATTTGTTGGTCCCATCTAACTCCATTTTGGCTTTGGCCTTGGAAGGATATAATAGTGATATTAGTGTGTTTGAGGATGAAGGTGAATGGGACACTAAATGGGAAGATTAAGAGTCTCTCCCCCAAAGAAGGTGTCGAAGAAAACCTCACAAAGAAAGCCTTCGAATAAAAAAGTCACCTTTGTGAAAACCCTCATTGGCATTGCTCAAAAAGATAAAATCAAAGAGAAATCCCTCCCTAAGAAAAAATTGGTTTCTTATTTTAAGGATGATGGAGGAGCATCTTCGGTTTTTGGCAATCTTGCATCAACCAAAAAAACATTTCCTTTTAGTTTTCTTTCTATTTTGTAGGTTTAGCATTTATTTCTGCATTTTCTTGCATTTTCTCACCGGATCTTGCGAAGTTGGATTTTGCTTGTAATCATGATTATCTTGCTTATTCTTCAACCGCGGGATGTTTTGATCATTTTCCAACAAGTTATCACTTCCGATTATCGAAATAGTTTTTTGTCTTAAGACATTGGAACCACTTGGACCTATTTGCTATTGGCAAATCTTGCCAATCCTTTACATAGCTTGTAGAGGCCCAATCCATTGTTTCCAGCATTCCTTGGCATGTGGCCAACCTTCCCTTTGATCCACACTTCTTCCTTTGGATTTTCTAGAGGATTTTAATTCGCAGAGGCCAACCTGGTGGCTTTAAATGTTTTATCATGTTCATCATTGTTTGATTCATCTTGGGCCAATTGGATCCCTCTAGACCATATAAATTAATGTAATTGAGCTTGTAGTAGCAAGTTCGGGGGACTAAGAAGATCTATCTTGAGGTTAAGAGATCTAGTATGGACCGAGACTATAATTGAGTATGTTTGTATCAAGTTAGTGAGCCAAATCTTGTATCCCGCATGTTGCCAACAGATTGTAAACAATATTTCATGATATAATCAATTATTTTTGCATTGCCTCCATCATCTTGTCTTTCTTTCATTGCGTTTACTCTTTCTGCATGGTCCAAATAGATCTGATTGATATCCCTCCTAACCATAACTACACCAAGTGGTATCAGAGTGAAATTTCATTGTAGAAATTGTATTGTCTTAAAGATTTTGTTGTGGGATGGCAGATTATGGATCCGATCTGCAGCTGCAGAGGACTGGTTTGAAGATGGCATGAAGAGGAAATAGGAATGGTGGAGCGCATGGGAATGCAGACCCTGTTGTGATAAAAATGTTGAGAAGAATTTCAACCTGGTTAGAAGCTAATGAGATAGCCCAAAGAAGAGGCCAACGTATTGAATATGTGAGTGAAGATGATGAAGAAGAAACACCAATAGAACAAGTAGCAAAACCATTAGTGATCGATCTGGATGAAGAGAGGTTTTTAAGGATTTTGAGTAGGGCAAACACTGAACCACATTTTACCCCACCAGAGTATGATGGAAAGTTGGATTGAGATGAATTAATGGACTGGATCTCAAAAATGGAGAAGTAATTTTATTTTGAGAAGACCACAGAAGAAAGAAAGGTGAAATATGTATGTACTCCTCTGAAAGTTCATGCATCTCTTTGGTGGGAACATTTGTAGGTTGATAGATAGAGAAGAGTTAAGGAGAAGATCAAGTCATGCGATTAGATGGTTTCCAAGCTAAAATCAAAGATCATGCCAGCTGATTATCAAGTAAATATATTCAAGAAGTTGCAGAACTTGAAGCAGAAAGATTCTAGTATGAAGGAGTGTATCAAAGCATTCTACAAGTTTAATATCAGATCCAAACATGTTGATGATGAGGTTGAACAAGCTGTGAGACATTTGAATGGCTTGTGGATATCTATACAAGATGAACTCAGTTTAATCATGTTGTAGAGTGTTGAAGAAGCTTATCAATATGCCCTAAAATGATAAGAGAAGTTGATCAAAAGACATGAGTAGAGACAAAGAGGTAGAGGTGGAAGGTTATTTTGGAGGAAGATTTCAAGGAGGTAGAGGATATTCTGGAGATAGAGGAACCTGTACAGATCAGAACAAGGATAAGGAAGTAAGAAAAGAATGCAATTCATATCGAAAGGATGACCAAAATTTCTACCAAAGCAGAGAACCCAATAATTAGCGAAATGAAAATTTTAGAAAAGAGGATAGAATACAAGATAAGATAGTGTTTAATGGAACTTTCTTTAAGTGTGGATGAGAAGGAAATCATTCTTTTGAATGTAAGAAGACAAATAATATTGGGAGAAAATCCTTGGTAGAAAAAAGCCCCACCAGATCAGCTAAAGAAATGGAAGATGGAGAATTGTTGATGATGAGGAGAGCCTTGTGTCATACTAGAGAAGATGAAGAACCCTTGTAGAGGATAAACTTGTTCAAGAATAGATGTAAGGTATCTGGTAAGTGTTGTAAAGTAGTTATTAATAGCGGTGGTTTGGAAAATCTTGTTTAAGAAGAAATGGTGAATAAACTGAAGTTGGAAAGATTGAAACACCCTAATACTTACCAAATAGCTTGGATTTAGGATGATCATAAGTTGTTAGTAGGTCAGTAATGCTTGGCGAAATTGAAAATTGGAAATTATCATGATGAAGTTTTGTGTGATACTATGCCTATGGATATTTTTCACCTTTTTTTTGGTAGACCCTGGTAGTTTGATAGGCAGGAAATACATGACAAAAGAAATAACATATACACTATTTTAGAAAATGGGATCAAACAAACCTTATTACCCTTGGAGGAGCCCTTGAAGAGCGAAGTTTGTATGAATTCCAAAATCTATTTGGTGGATAGAAGGAAATTCTTGGATGGAATGAGACATGAGAACATGTGTTTTGCCTTAGTTCCTAAGAAGACTAGGAACCTAGAGCATGAAGAAGACAAATGAAGGAGATAAAGGAGTTGCTCACAAAGTATGCAAACATCATTTTAGATAATGTACCTAATGGATTACCACCTGTGAGGAGTCATTACATGGACCTGATTCTTGGAGCTAGTTTACCTAACACGGCTGCATATCGGATGACACTGGTAGAGAATAAAGAGTTGAATAGACAAGTATAGAAATTATTGAAGAAAGGTTTGATTAGAGAAAGTTTCAGTCCATGTGTAGTACTAGTCATGTTAGCACCTAAGAAGAATGGAGAATGGAGGATGTGTACCAATTCAAGAGCAATAAATAAGATCATAGTGAATTACATATTTCCTTTGCCTAGGACGGATGACATAATGGATTATTTGAGTCGAGCCAAATACTACACAGAGATAGACTTGAATAGTGGATATCATCAAATTAGAATAAGAGAAGGAGATGAGTGGAAGTCAACATTCAAGATAAACGAGGGATTGTATGAATGGTTGGTGATGCCTTTTGGGTTGACTATGCACCAAGTACTTTCACGAGGTTGATGAATGAGGTATTGAAGAAATTCTTGGGTAAGTTTTTTATTGTATATTTGGATGACATTCCAATTTGTAGTAAGACAAAAGATAAGCATTTTTTGCATTTAAGACAAGTTTTGCAGAGGTTGAGAGAACAGATGTTGCTGATAAATTTAAAGAAGTGTAGTTTCATGATGGAAGAGTTAGTCTATTTGATATTTGTGATATTTGCAGATGGATTGATGATGGACCCTGAGAAGGTGAAAGCAATTGTTGAATAGCCTAAACTGGAAACCATTGTAGACATAAGGTAATTTCATGGATTGGCTATTTTCTACCATAATTTTATCAGAAATTTTAGTTCACTTTCTAGTCCTATGACTGAGACAATGAGAGGAGATAGGAAAGAATTCAAGTGGACAATTGGAGAAAATATGATTTTTGAATTGTTGAAGCAAAAACTAACTAAGCAACCTATGTTAGCTTTACCAGATTTCAACAAAGTATTTCAATAAGTTAGGAAGGGAGAGAAGTGGCTTATTTTAGTGAAAATTTGAATGATGTCAGAAGGAGATATTCAGTATCTGATCAGGAATTTTATGCCATAGTTCAAGCCTTGAAGAAGTGGAGGCATTACGTATTTCCTAAGGAATTTGTGTTGTATACTGATAAGCCTTACAGTATTTGGATAGGTAAAGTAAGTTGAATTAGAGACATATGAGATGCGTATAATTTTTGTAGAGTTACACCTTTGTGTTGAAGCATAGAAGTGGGAAGTCAAACAAATTTGTTGATGCTTTGAGTAGAAGAAGGAATTTGCTGATAGATATGAGAGTGACAATTTAAGGATTTGAGGAATTGAAGACCTTATATGAAGATGACCCAGATTTTACAGAACCTTGGAAATCATGTAGAGCACTGATTATGTAAATAGAAGTCAGTGGTTAGATTATTTCATTCAGGATGAGATGTTATTCAGAAGAGTTCATGTTTGTATACCTAAAATTTTTATGAGGAAGAATCTGATAAAGGAGAAGCATAGTGGAGGATTAGTCAGACACTTTGGTATTGATAATACAATATCATTGGTGAGTGAACATTACTTTTGGCCTTAAATTCATAAGGATGTTAGGAAATTTGTACAAAGCTATAGAAATTGTCAATTTGCAAAAGGTAGCAGTCATAATGTAGGATTATACAAACCTCTGACAATACCAGAGAGACCTTGGGAGGATATAAGCATGGATTTCATACTTGGATCTCTCAAGACACAGAGGGAATGATTCTATATTTGTTGTGGTGGATAGATTCTTGAAGATGTCTCATTTCATGCCTTGTAAGAAAACATCAGATGCAGTGCATATACCTAACTTATTTTTCAAGGAGGTAGTGAGATTACATGGATTACCTAAGAGAATAGTTTCATATAGAGACACTAAGTTTGTTGGCTATTTTTGGAGGACACTTTGGAAGAAGATGAAGACAAATCTGAAATTCAATTCTACTTTTCACCCACAAACTGATGGAGAGACAAAGGTAGTGAACAAGAGCATTAGAAATTTGTTGCAATGCTTAGTTGGAGAGAAAACCATAACTTAGGATTTGATCATTGCTCATGTAGAGTTTGCCTACAATAATTCAGTGAGCAGAAGTACCAGAAGGACACCTTTTGAAATTGTTACCAGAGCACACCCTAAAGGTATATCAGAATTAAGGGATATTAGTAATGAAGACAAGCGAAGTGTAGAGGCAGAATAATTTGCAGATCATATGAATGCCTAAAATATTTAGGTTAAGAAACATTTGAATCAATTGAACAACAAATATAACAAGAAAGTAGATGAGAAGAGAAGGCATAAGGAATTTGAAGTTGGTGATGATTAATCATGTATCTAAGAAAAGAAAGATTTCTAGTTGGAACCTATAACAAACTACAGATGCAGAAGTTTGGACCTTGCAAGATCTTGAGGAAATTCAGTTCTGAAAATGCATATGAACTAGAGCTACCAAATAGTTTGAGTATTTCACCCATATCTAACATTGCAGATCTTTCATTACCACCATGAATTAAAATTTAGTGAAGACAATATTATAGACTTTGAGAAACAGTTTCCCTAGAAGGAACAAGAGTAGATTGAAGACATTTTGGATATTAGGATTGGGCATAGTACTCAGAGAAATCAGTACATGGAGTATCTTGTGAAATGGAAGGATAGACCAGTTGAAGATTCATCTTGGATTTCTCAGGTAGAGATAGGCTGCCTTGGTTTTTCTCTAACCTTAGAAAACTAATGGACTCACTTCTTAAACAACCCCAGATATCTGATGTAGGAGCATTGCATCAACCAAAAGTATTTCTTTTCAGTTTGTTTTGTCTTTTGTAGTTTTAACATTTCTTTATGCATTTCCTTGTATTTTCTCACCGGATCTTGCAGAGCTGGATTTTGCTTGTGAACATGATTATCTTCATAATTCCCAAGCTGCAAGACGTTTGGATCTTTTTTCCGCAAGTTATAACTTCTGAATTACTAGACAATTTTCTAGCTTAGAACATCAGAACCACTTAGACCTGTTTTCTATTGGTGAATGTTGTAGATCCTTTTTGTAGCTTGTGCAGCCCCATTTCATTTACTCCAATGTTCCTTGGCATGTGTCTGACCTTCCCTTTGATCCAAAATTCTTCCTTTGGATTTTTCAGAGGATTTTCATTGGCGGAGGCCAACCTAGTGGTTTTACACATGTTTGATCTTGTTCTTCGACATTTGATTCTCCTTTGGCCGACCCATATCCCCCTATACCATAAAAATCAATGTAATTAAGCATCATAATTCATTCTAGAATATATAAATAATATATCTTAAGATTTAGAGGTCTAGAGTTGACCAAATTTGTAATTGAGCATGTATGTGGTAGGCCAGTGAGCCGAGTATTGTAACTCGGATGTTAAAAGTCATTTGTACTCAGTTTTCATGAACTAATTCATTCAATTTTGCGTTGCCTCCATCATCTTGTCTTTCTTTAATTGTGTTTACTCTTGCTACATGGTCTGGATACATCTCATTGAGGTCCCTCCTAATCGTGACTGCACCAATAATTATCTTTTAAATATATTTAATGAGGCTTGGATACCAATTAAAACTTTGGTTAATTTTGATAATGATAATTTTAGTAGTACTTATTTAGGCTTTGATTTATATAATACTATGAATTTTTTTTATTATATGTTATTATTGTGAGCGAATATCCTCTTTTGGGAGTGTTAGGTTTTAGGATTAAGTGTTTTTTATTACTCACTGGTGGGTTAGCTTGTTGATTTTTGTTGGGCTTCTAGCAGTGTGATGTTAGTTGATATTCTATTGCTGCCCTATTATGGTTTTGATGTCTTATCTTCATGAGAGATCAAGGCCCTTTTCACTACTTAAGTAATAGAAAATAATAAAACATTGCCAAAGACCTATAAAGTCATAATGAATACCTATGAAACATCAAGCTCATCTAATTTATTCCCATGTATCTAAGCATGATGGTAACCATAACCATGAAACTCAATCCATGCTTCACAAATGTACTCTACAAGAGAGATTAATACTAAGGATAGCCAACCTTTATTATTAAAGATGTGTTTTATTTTAAATAGATTTAAGATTACACAAAACCACTAAGTGGTATAAGCTAAATTGTGAGAGCATAAAAGTATTGAACCCAATATTAGTCTTCAATACTATATATTTTTAATATTAAATATTCTTCCAAGGTCTAACACACATATAAGATATCTAATTTACATTACATAAAAATTCACAAGTGGACAAAAATAAATATTTAAGTTGATAAATTATATAAAAAAAAATGCAACATGAATAAATTTTTTTTATACCATTAAAAAAATCATGTGCATGTGTACACAATAGTTCTTTTGACAAATACCTTTATAAAAATTAAAATTAAAATTAATTTTGTGCAATCCATATCTTTCCAATCCTCCAATTTTACACATTTTATGAAAAACTTTGTAGTTCCATGCTCCAACTTAAACATCTTCCATGGTTGCATATGTTATGAATGTAGAAAATATGAGCACTATGCTTAAGATTAAATTGTTTATGTATAAGTGATAACATGGAACAATAACAAGCACTAATAAATTAGCCTTTCACTATGATTAATGGTAGTAATAGTGAAATTAAATGACTAGTTCTTACTACTATCATCATTGTGCCATTGTGTTTTTTCAAGATATTACCATATATGAGGATAATTAATTGGTACATCAATGTTGTAGTGTCAAGAGGTAGAAATATTAGATGTACACAGTAGATAGACAACTATGGCAGCAAAAGGATGTATGTATAGCAATCAATAGAAAAGATGTAGTTTGTTTCTTTTATCATTCACAGATCTTGTCGGTGTGAGTATCAATGACATGTATATTGATGAACAAAAGATGTTCTTGCATAATGGTTGATAGAGAATTCAACCAAGTTGATGTAGTGGGGCTAAAGAAGCCATTCAAAACTAATTAATTAGAGAATTGAGACAATTGGTTAAACTAGATGGTGTCTTGAACATCAAGATTTAGTAATAGGGTACATATTAAACTAACTGAGTTGCTGCAACATTATTATTTGACTTTTCTTGTGTGAACAACAAATGCTATATAAGAAATATTTACCCATATTTACCCATTTTATAGAACTTAAAGGTTAAGTTCATATTAATTTTAAAATTCTATGTGGATAGGATTGTATCTTAGCGAAAGAGTTCATGATTAAAATCTAACTTAACCATAATAAATTGGCTCATTTTTATAACATTTTTCTACTTATTTAAAAAATTCTCCTATAGTATTTGTGATGCATACTTTGTGTGACGCAAGTTCTTTGTTTTCCATGATTAAGATGTTTATTTTATTCTCTAATACATATACATAGACAACCATTAAAAGTAATTAACTAAATAAACGTAAGAAAATCGCTGAAACATCTGATTTAAAATCCATAAGCTAGTTTACCAATAAACGGTTTCACTACCTAAAATTTATGAATAATTAGATCTGTAATAGTACAGAACTCTCATGAATGCGAATGAAACCATACTCTACTGAAGCTAGGGTGTGGACGAAAAAAGTAGTTGTTACCAAATTCAGTAGAACACGAAAGTAACCATAATGGGTCGAAGGATACACAGACAATGAATAATTCTATATCTATAGAAATAAGCAAATCTCTGAACATTGATTATCAACAAAGCCAAACTTCTCATGGCTTACGATCCACAAGCGACTTTTTACATAACGCATATACCACGAAAACAATTTTGGTATTATTTTAACTCGCGGCTTTCAGTTGTCTCGGAAACATTACATTCTGCCTGATATCACGGATCCCCTTCCAGGGAACAATGAAACTAGCGTTTGAGACGCTTGGCAGCGTTAATATATTTAATAGTAGTCGTTGCAATTTCCTCAAGCAAATCTCCTTGGTCCCTAGTACACACAACAGAATAATTAGAAAAGTACAAGCATACGAGCCTAGGTATTGCAAAGAGACCAGAAAAAGTTCTCCAAAAACATTCAAGAAAACAACAGAAAAGGTACGGTTCCTCTTTCCTTCAACGAGGCAAATGTCTGGCCCTCAAATAAAAAAATATTACTAACACTCCTGAGTTTGGATTGAACATTACCCCTGGAAAATATAGCCTTCTATACGTGAAACTTTACGCAAAGCCTTCTTCCATTTATTGAGCTTTTGAGGCCTGATTTTTCCAGTGTCCTTGTGCATCTGGAACGCTCGAGCATATTGCCCGTCTTCGTATTCCATGCGAAGCTCCGAAGGATGAACTCCGCAGAACACCGGAACTATTGGTGCCCCACTTTTGAGCATGAGATACAGTTCCTTCAGACACCATGTTGAGTCTGCATAGTTGGCCGAGAAAATGGCTACGTGCACAGCAGCTGTCCGCATAGCCTCCCCTATTGATTTGGATATTCTCTTTCCCACTTGAATAGACTTCTTGTCTAAGAAGGCATTGCAGCCCTTGTTTTGGAGATTGTGATAAATGAGACTTGCTAGGGTTTCTTTCACGTCAGCGCCGCGGTGATTGATGAAAACGTTATATCTTGTTTTGGGAGGGACTCGATGAAAGGCAGAATTGCCGATTTGTTGGGAGGCATTGGTCTGAATATTTTCCATGGCTGGTAGAGTGGTAGGGATTTCACCTGCAGACGAAATTCTCTATGATAGCATTATAAAAGGCTATCATAAATATTGTTTTGCTTTAAGCAAACTAAGCTATTCAAACTGACATTTAAGGACAGAACAAGTACCTCACAAATATAGTTACATCTATTGGACAGCAAATCGATAATCTCCTCATCATTCTTATTTGTATGATTGCTTGGTACAAGTTTTCATTTAAATTATTCATTTAGTGGTGATGTTACAAGAGCCGCACGAGTGCACGTCTGTCGATAAATCCCTCAACATTTTATATAATGAAGGATGAATACATTGTACACTGATTTAACTTTCGTTGGCGCGATTCATGCAATGAATGTTTGGCCTCTGATAAAAATATTGACTGGTGGACGATTTGACTGTATTTTTAATTGGGAGAAAGATTAATGGAGGTATACTTTAATAATATTTTCGTTAATGGACATGAAGGTAAAGATTCTTTTTAGCGCACGGCCGAGAGACTTTTTCTTTTTACAACTTTTGCATGTACACGTTTCAAATCTTACAGCAGAGTGATTCTGCAATAATTCTGGTCGGACAGGAATAGGAATTCTGTTCCCAAAACCCAAGAAAGTGGATAAAACACCGACGTTCTCATTTGATAAAGTGGAATCAATAATAATTAATTTGAAAAGTAGCATTGAAATTTGTTCTAGGAGTAAAAAATTCCTCCCTTGTCCTTTCAGTAATTATGTAGAAGAATTTTTTGGCAAAAAAACGGACCCCTGTTACATCTATGAGCTCAAAATGTAGAAGCTTTCTTTTATGGGGTGGCTCCCAACTTGTGGGTTGACAAAGTCAATGGTGGGAACCCTAGAAATCAGGTATCTATTTGACTTCTTTTGATAAAAAGTGTGAAGAAGGTATAAAGTTTCCTCATCGAGATGATGAAACTACCTCATGAATGGAAAATGCTCTCGTTGGTAAGTTTTTATCCTTTATACTTAATATAGACTTAGTCCTCCATTCATCTAATTGTATATAGAAATTGAAAGGAAGTGTGTTTATTAGAAATTGAAAGGAAGTGTGTCTATTAGTGTCATGGTAGATGGCCTTTTTTATTTAGATTTGATATTAAAGAAGAATTAATTAAAGTATTATTTGAAGGTATCTGATATTTTTATAAAAGATATTGTAATAGGCTCTCTTTATGAAAATAGAAACTTTTGTTTGATTCCTTGCCAGACCTTAGAAGGATTTCCTCAACCTAAGTTCATCTTCTAAGACTCCCTTGGAATATTGGAACCCTAACATCCTGAAACCAATTCCTAGTTTCTTTTGTCCTTTGGTCACTATTGCAAAACTAATCTTCTGAAAGTCAAGCTTCAGTTTTGCTTGGCTATTTTTCAATGCTGAAGTGAACAAGCCTCTCCCATAGAAAATAACTCTAAACTCCAAGTTTGATGAATGGAATGAACCTAATTTTTATGAAAATGCTAGATTCATTTCCCAAAATTACAATAGATTTGGTCACCAAGCTAGTAGATGCCAAAACTGAGGTGCTAATAAAGTGGAGAAGAATAAAGAACTACTTGAAGAGTATCTTTGAATTTTTTTTTAAAATGGTGAATGGTCAAGAATTGTTAATGTAGAGTGTGGGACCTTACCCCCTTGAAAGACCTTGGAAAATTTTGTCAAGAACTTGTCTAGGAAAACCCAACCAATAAACACTCAAATATAAAAGTAAGAAGAACAAACTATAAGTATGGTTGAGGAGAAATGGGAAGATTTTGACCTCTTCTCCTAGGTGTCTTGACTATTTGGAAATATTTAAGGTACCTAGAACCATAAAGAAATAAATAAGGAATTTCAAATAAGGGATGAAGACTAGTTAGTCACAATAAACCTAAAGGTCCAAGCTATAAAATTTTCAGCCTCGTGAGGAGAAGAGAAGAACAACAATTAAATAAACTATGTCCTAAATCTTAAGGAATAACCTAAAAATATACTTATAATGAGGAAGAAATAGCTCTTGATGAGGCTCTAATATCACAAGTGCAAGATGTTCTAAATTACCTAGACTTGCAAAAGATACCTTAGATATTCCTCCCTTTGATAGATAATTTTTGTTTTGGACACCTAAGGAAAGAGAAAACATAAATATGATAATTTATTAAAAAAATATATATGGGTAGTGACTCAAGGCAATGATGACCCTCTAAATGTGTAACGCACTTAAGATAAATCGCAAAAGAAATTGCATTGTGTAAGCAAGAGACCTGAGATAACCAATTTCAAGGTCTAAAAGATCTAAAAAACAAAAGTGCTACACTAGAAAATAATAGTGATGAATATCCCACACAAGAAACACCTTTTAAAACTTTGTATCGTCAACAATAAGATAGATATGCTTCTAATTCAAATCTTTCAAATGGATAGATTAGTTTTAGTTAAAGTGATTAGCCTTGCTAAAGGTATCTCAAGGGGTATTTTCACAATGTGGAATCTGTTAAAATTTCATGCTACCCTTTTGGTCCATTAGTTATATAAAATTAGATAGATCCTAAATAGCCAATTTTATTCTTGTAGAGTCATGTATCTTAGTTAAATGTCCAAAACTTGACTAAGTATGTTCCTTGTTAAAAAATTAACATTGGACTTCCTATTTTCTTGTTACTTCTTTCATAATTTCCATTCTCATGGCCTAAGCCTCACCTCCTTTCCTTCATTATTTCCTTTTACCTAATATTTTTAGACTTTAGCCATCAATGTTCACTTAGATTTTTCAAGTCTCGTAAGGAAAATTTAAGCTAAAAAACCTCATGTTTGAAGACAAAATCACACTATCTCCTTTTTCCTAGTCATCAAGCATTGAAGATTAAGTTTTAGCTTTAAGCTTTCCCTTTTTTAAAATGTTAAATCTAACCCTCATTCCATGATGCTCGATTTCCCATCACTTGTCTTCACTCCACCAACCGTCCTTATCAAAATTTGGAGATTAGGGTTTCACATCATCAACTTCCATTTGAAAATGATAAAGGTGAATCTTTGAAGTGTGGTACCCTTTTTCTCCCACTATCATTAGTTAATTTAAGCCTTTTGGGTTCGGGGATCACACATCTCCTTTCACCCTTTCTACTCAAAAAAGGTAATGAAGAAAGTCCAATCCCTAATCACTAATAAATTTTCAAGCATCCCTCATTTCTCTTTTAGTTATTTCAACCTCAAGAGACCCTTTTTCACCTTGCCGTTTAAAATGGTGAAATGTGCAAGCATGATGTTTGATCTTCGGCCCTCGCTTAGATCTATAATGTCATAAAATATTTGGCAACTCTCCCAATTACAAAATATTGAGCCTCAAAGGTAAAATAAGAATTCCTAATGCATTCAGATGATGCCATTGATGTTAGAACATGGATAATTTAATTTCTCATTATCGAACAAGGTGTGGCTTTGAGCGAGCTATATGGGATAAGGATGTGCTTAAATTGGGGGTTTTGCACCGAGAATGGTGACTTATTCTTCGGTCATGCTCCAATAGGAGCTCATAGGATCAATTTCTAAGAGCTAAATTCTATGCTAAGGGCACTTCTATATCTTACCAAAACTGAAAGATAAGGTACTAAATCTACTCTAGGAAAGACTTTTCTCCTTTAAGTGCAATATAAAAAGGACTTGATTAATTCATGGAATCATCAAGCTAAGACTAAGACTATGTTTAAACTACAACACAAATTCAAATTCTATTCTAATTGCTAAGAAATATAATTTATCTTACAGTTGGAGATAATCTGAATTCTACTCTAAAGAACATTTTAATTAAACTAAATTCCATGAATAAGTTCAATAAAGCTTGTACCTAATTACTGCCTCAATCACCACTTCCATCTACATTAATGAAATCAAAAAATATAATGCAATATGTAATGAATTCAAACTAAGACATAACTATAAACATCAATGAGAAAATTAATCTATCTGAGAATTACTTGAAACAATACAAGATACAGATTGGAATTGATTTTTAGCATTTGAAATTAACACGAACTTACATAGAAAATATAACTAAAAGCACATGCATTAACTAAATAAAAACAAAGAACCTACATAGGATCACCTCTCTTTGGTTGAATGGGCCCTTCTCTCCCTCTAATGGGATCCTTGAACACTAAGATTTCAAATCAACTTCAAATTTGCATTGAAATTGGCTCCCAAAAGGGAGTAAAACAATTTTTCGTAAATTAGAAAGAAATGAGACTCTAAAACTGATGACTAATTTTCTAGCTAACTGACTTTCTAATGAAACTCACAAGATATTTACACATATCCTTATTCAAATTCAAATGCAGTGTTACCCGACTAAATGAGTAAGAGCTACTAACTTAAACTAAACAAGACTTGATGTCTTCCATTATAATGAATTTATTGCTTCATATGAAACTAGATGTTTCATAAACACCTCATGAAAGTAGACTTGAACATAACTAATGTGTCATATAGATGGAGTGATCAAAAGAGTGACACGATCCACATTATTAGACATGATGAACATAACTCCAAGTTTTGAAATAAGCTCCAAAAAAATCTCAAAACATATCGAGGAAATATAGAACAAAAATATAACACCGAAAATCCTAAATATTGTTTGTTTCTTCATTCATTAGTCATAAAAGTAATACATTTAGCACAAAATACTATTTCTAATATATATCTTATAGCTATAAAAGTATAAGAGAAAAATAAGTAAACATGCATGCATATAATCTACCTCCCAACACATTAATCAACAAAATACATAGAATTTTTAAGTATAAATTATGATTAAAAATGTCATTTTTGAGCACCCATCATCCTCCCTCTCTTGTTGTCAACCATGTTCTCATTGTAATGGGTCTAGTAGACCTCTGCTTGTAGATTAAATCTAGAGGACCAAATAAAGATGCTGAAATATATACACATAATAAGTTCTGGGGGGAACATATCCATTGAATTCTTCCAGTCTTTCTGTCGAGTTTCTCAAAATTTCTCTTGCAAAATTGGTAGGTGCATTCAAATTTGGTGATATCAATAAGATCAATGGTGGCCTAAACCTCATACTGATCTATTTTTCCTATTGCTCTTCTATTATTGTAATCACTCATCTTACCCTAGTTAATCTCCAAGTGATATTGTGAGGAGAAATAGGATCTCTCCATCTTAACTAGACTGGTATGGTATAAAACATTTCCTCGGATGCTTGTAGAGCATTATGAAGAAGTTGATTATGCACATCCCTAAAATCTTAAATGCTTCTTGCAAGGTTATTCTTAGAAACTGATTCCACTTTATTGAACTATGAAATGGAAGTAAAATTATTCTTGAATGTCATAGACCTTGACATCTCATCCCCCATGGGGAGGCCTAATTTTCTCTATGCATCTCTATACTGGTTCAACCTATTTTCCCATTTAACTTGATTCTATAAAAGTGACACAAATGCTCTAATTTGTACTTCACCAATAAAAATATTAAAAAACGCTGATAAAAATGACCCATAAAAAATCTATCCAGGTCATATTCACATATTTGATTTTGGAAATTAGGGTCACTTGTATAATAATCTTCAAGCGAATCATCATCATCTTCATAATCAACTTTTCTTCCTAGAACCGATTGATTAATTTTCCACTATAAAAATCTTTCTCTTGAAAACAAAGCATATAATCTAGAGGGTTTTTGCATGGCCAAAAGTGCTAAAGACAGTTATGCTACTTCCATTCTTTGAGTAGCATCATTTTTTTAATTTCTTAAGACCTTCAAGCTTCTTACTCAATTCAATGTTATTTTGTTTGTATTTCATTCTTGTCAAATAAATATGCCTAGGAGAAGTAAATGAAGTTGAGGCTTCATGATCAAGGGTTTAAATTGTCTTACTTTTTGATTAATTTTCTTTTTGTTATAATTCATCTTTCAAATTCTTTAATTCCTTTGCATTACCTACTTCTTGAGAAATATCTTGTTGAAGTGCATCCTCCATTTCCAATGTTTGATTCTTTAAATCAACTACTTTTTCAATTGCCTCTTTCTTAAATTGCTTTGTTTGTTGGGAAGCTTTTTGTAATTCTTCATCTTCCTATCTAAGAGTTTCCTCAAGAAGCCACTTTTTCCTTTTAGCTTCATCAATCTTTGCTTCCATTCTAGACAATGCCATAACCCTCATTAATTCCTTTTCTTCTTCAATCCTTCCCCTATCTTATTTTTTTGAGAATTCTTCTTTGACCATCACTTCCTTTCCCTCTCTTTGGGTAAAAGTTTAAAGAGGTGAACATGGTAGAGGGTGATTAGGAGGTGATGAAGGTGCAGGCTAGTATTGAATGGCTTCAAATTAATCAAGAGCTTGAACCTCCTCCATGCCATCTTCTGATTGTGAAGAAGATAGGAAATTGTTGTGTTCTAGGCTCATTGGGAGAGCTCTCATCATCTTCAATAGTAATAAATTTAACTTGTTCCTTTTTAGGAGGTATTTCATATATTTGTTCTGCAAGAGTTGAAGTAGGAGCTTCTTGCTCAAGAATGGGGGATGATATAGGTTCTTGAGTAACTTGAGTAGTAAGCTCAGGGGTATATTAGGAACATATGGAGAAGAGAATACAGTGGCTGGAGAAGATGGAACATTAGCAGTTGATGAAGGGGTATCAACAAGACTAGGTTTTCTTCTATTTGCTCCTGAATTTCCCTTCTCAAAGAGTGACAAGTCACTCTAGTAGGATTAATCTATTCAATATCTACTTTTGTCTTCTTTCTAGATGCCTCCCCTTTTTCTATTTTAACTTTTTTCAGTGCGGGTCCCTTTTTCAACTTTTTCTTCACAAGGGTCAAAATAAATTCTAACCACCTTCCTTCCAAGATTTGTTTTTAAGAAATGATGTTTTATGATAAAATGAAACAAATTATGATATCAAATAGAACGACCCATAACTTTTACCATAGATATGATGGAAGAAATTTGGGAAAATAAGAAAGCTGGGAGATTAATCCTAACTTTAAGATGGGTATTTCCATACCCCAAATGTGTCAACAATCACATTCGTGACTCCAAAATGGTCCTATACTTTCTCTTAAACGTGAAAAAATTCATCAACCATATTACTAGTATTTTCCAGGGCTCATCCAGACTTTCTCTAGTTATTAGCTTGGTATTTCCTTTATGAAAATACAACTCAAGTTGTCGATTATTTGCTTCGTGGAATGCATTCACCGATTATACTAAACTAATATGACATTTTTTTACTGGCTCGACTTCTACTAGATATTCCAGATAATTTGCTGATAACTTGAGGGTTCACCTCTATAACTTCCTCTCTTACTCATGAAAATTTCTAACAAATTCTTCCACTAAATTTATCTCATAACCCTCATACATCCATATGAAATTTAACTAGTGTGCCTCTTTGAGTAGTCTTTCAATTTGAGGGTCTAGATTGAAATTTCCTGGCTCTTTTTTTTTCCCCTATTTTTTCACTTTGCATCTCAATAATGTGTCATTAAATTTGAATATTTCAATCAATCATAAAGAAAAATGGATATTTCCTTTCAACATCCATTTTTTAGCACAGATGATGATTTATTACAAAAAAATTTGCACTGATTATCTTGAATTGGATTAGATGATCAACACACCATTTCTCTATACTTTCTCATTGATTTGTAATGTTGGTGGTGGTCATGACATGTGTGCACTTTTTGAAGCAATCATTACTTTGATTCTGAATTGACAAATGATGTCATTCAAATATAAATCCTTATATCTCCATCATCATTAATTTAATACTTAAAAGTTGTAATAGTAATGTTAAAAATCAACTGGCAGAGATTTGTATACAAACAATTCCTACCAATTCTACTTTACACCTACTAAATCAGAAAATAATATCTCAAAAAAAATATCTGCAATAAATGCTATCTCTTTATTTAATGCATACTTTGTTAGGAGCTATCATGGGGCATTGACCAACTCAGAAAAAGAAACAAGCACATCGATCAGGAGCCACCCAGACCTTATGATTCAACTCAAATAATAATGAACCATTTTTGTCAATGAGGAGATACTTGGGGCTCAATCTCCATAGACTAAATTATGCATTAAATGATTTGAAACAATCTTCTTTAACTAGAGAGATTCCTTCCTTGAGAAAGAGCAATTAGGTGCATTCTAAAGATACTCTTTCTTACTAATACCTGCTAAAGAATTATTTAAGAATTTGAGAGCCATCAAGATTCATAGGGAGCACATTGAAGTTGATCTAGGAAAAGTTTCCATTTTTGGTTTTAAACTTTACTCTATAATGTATGAACTACCATTGATGGTTTTCAATTCATCCTTGGAGTAGACCGTCATTTCTAGCTTTCAATCATCCCTAATATTTTTTTTTCTTTTTTTCAAGAGATAAACCACCATGTTTGGTTTTCTATGTACCTCCTTTATTTCTATATTCTTGTTGGATTTACTCAAATTTGAGTTCCACTAAGGAAATAATATCTTCCATTTTGAAATGTTCAACTCTGGACTGCAACTCTGTAAGAAACTCTTCTCTAAATGGAGGTTTGTGATACAATTTTAACTGATGAACATTATCCAACATAGTTCTTCTTTCTCCATCTATTGGTGTCAATTGAACAACTCCATTATCAAAAACTTGATCAATCTCATAAGGTTCTAACCATCTTGTGTGAAACTTTCTTGTGAATTCATGAAATCTAGAGTCAAATAGTAGTATCCAATATCTTTTTCAAAGTTGTCTACTAACAATATATTTGTCATGCCATGCCTTCCTATGCTTTTGAATCATTTCAATATGCTATAAATCTTCCACTCTCATCTCACCCAATCAGTTCAACTACAAAATTTTGATCCTATCTACTTTAGATAAATTAATACCAACCTCTAATGTTATTCTTAATATCTGCAGCTTAACTCTATAGGCATAATGGGAGTTTTTCCAAATACCAGTACATATGCAAAAAATCCTGTAGTAGTCTTCCATGTTGTATTGTAGGACCATAGTGCTTCATCTTATCTTTCTGACTAATTCATTTTCTCAATGAAATAGTATTTGTCAAGATATTATCCAATTCTCTATTGGTGACTTCTACTTTTCCATTCTCCTAAGGATGATATGATGTTAAATTCTTTTGCATCATCTAGTACCTATGCATGAAAGATTCAATATAGAAAATATTAACTGAGGTCCTTTATTAGAAACTATGTATCTTGGTGCACCAAATCTCTAAAGAATATGCTTTTATAGAAAATCAACTACCTTGTCTTTTCTTGTTGCTAGTAATGTGTTCACTTCTACCCATTTTGTTACATAATCTATACAAAGGAGAATGTACTGATGTATTTTTTATGGTGGATTAACAAGTAGCACAAAATCAATTTCCTATTTTTTAAATGGTTCAAGAGCTACTTGTGTTTGTAGTGGCAACTCTATCAATGGGTAAGTTTGTCCCATATATTAGCATTCATCATCATGTTTCACATAAAATGAAACATCCTTTGACATCATAGGCCAAAAGTAGTCTGCTCCCAGGCTCATTACGACATGCATCTATAATGTCATAAACATCTATTTCTTACATACACATGTGAAGAAAATAATTAGGACACATTTTAAATAAAAGACCATCTATCCATTTAGACTTGTAACTCTAAAAAATTAGTCTTTTCTTTTGTTTAAGGCTGAAATGACTCGATCACTTCCTGGTACAAGATAATTAGAAATATCAGCAAACCATGGATACTATATGTATGTAGAAATCAAATGTACATCTAGAAATGTGTCATCCACTAGTTCATTATTACCCTGCAAAACTATTCTTTAAAGAAAGTCAACAATGACATTATCTTTACCTAGTTTATCCATAGTTGTAATATCAAATTCCTATTATATTAATAACCATCTTATAATTTGACCACCAATAACAACATTGTTCATCAAATACCTTATGGTTGTGTGATCAATGTGGAGAAAAACTTTATAACTAGTAATATAAATTTGTCTAAATTTATTGATTGCATAATTAGCAACTAAATATTCCTTCTTAATTAGTGTATAGATCCTTTATGTCAGGCTAACGTTTTTGTTAATATAATAGATAGCATGCATTGCTCCATTTTCATCTTTTTGTCCCAACCCTGCTCTAATGGCTAAATTGAAAGCATATGTATGTATGTGGAATAGTTCTCCCTAAATAATTGAAAAGAGGTAGTTAGGGCATTATTTATAGGTTCAAAATATTTTTTATAATATTCTATCCATAAGAATTCTATATCCTTTTAAAGCAGTGTAAATAATGGATCAAAAACTCTACTAAATCACTTAATAAATCTTCTATAGTACTCACATGCCTCAGGAAGCTTCTGACATCAGTTTAAGTTCTTGGGGTTTTAATTTGTTGAATAATTTCCAGCTTTTTATAAATATGATGTCCTAAAACAATTCCTTCTATTATCATAAGGAAACACTTTTCATAATTTAATGATAATCTACAATCCTAACATCTTTGTAAAAGATTATTAAAACTTTCTAAGGCTTCTTCAAATGTCTTCCCATGGACTATGAAATCATCCATATACACTTCAACACATGAAATAGTTAAATCTACAAAAATAGCCAACACAACTCTTTGAAAAATGGTTGGTGCATTACAGATTCCAAATGGTAAAACCCTATATGCATAAATTTCACAAGGACATATAAATGTTGTTTTGTCTTGATCCATAGGAGCCACATGTATTTGATTGTAACAAATAAAATCGTCAAGAAAATTGAAATAACTATTGCCAACAAGATTCTCTAGCACTTGATCAATAAATGGTAAAAGAAAATAATCCTTCTTGGTGGCTTTATTTAATTCTCTATAATCCACATAAACACACCACTTACCATTTTCTTGGGTACAATAACCAATGGAGAAACCCATTGACTATAAAAAATTGGATAAATGAACCATACTTGGAACAATTTTTCTATTCTTGTTTAACGAAATCTCTTATAGGTGGATTGATTCTCCTTTGATCTTGTTTTACAAGTTTTACATCATTAGTGTAGATATGATGTGTACAAATAGATGGGTGTTGTTGTAGGGGAACCTAATGACAAAGATAATCAGGAAATGAAGGCCTAAAGAGTACACATGTGAATCTGACCTTTCAATCTATGTATTAGCATAGCTTTTTTGGTTTTTGTAATAAACCCCACTTTGTTACCCAATGAAATGGATTTGGCAAGTTGATAAGCCATCATGGGCATATGGGCCTAGGTGTATTTAGTTGAGTAGTTTTGAGGTGTTTATGTGTGGATATGTCTTCAGAATGTTTAAGACATGTTGGAACAACTCTAGATATGCAGACTTAACATATGTCAAAGTTGCTCAAACATGACAACTTTTGATAATAACTTTCATGACAACTTTTGGTTACAAAGAGAAACTTCTTTCCAACGGTCACCTTGGTTGAAAAGGTGGTTGATAACCATTGAGTAAGGTATTAAATTTCATTCCCAATCATCATTGAGGAGAGAGATAAGTTTTGTAAACAATTGGCATCATTGAAGCTATAAAATTCTAAGAATTTCCTTCAATTTTATTGTTCTCATCGGGGTACCGTACTATAGGATCATTTTGGAATTATGAAACTAGTGGTATGTATTAGAGTGGCCAATTACCTTTCATATGCACCATGTCATAGGTATTAATTTTTCAGGACAAGGGAGAAACCGGTCATTTTCTGGAAGTGGTCTAGATTTGACAATTTTACCTAGGGTTTCACAAAGAAATGGCCTCATCTTGTTGATCCTTCATTGATGGTCCTTGGCTTTGGAGGATATGCAAGTATGGACTATGTATTTTAAGGTTTTTAAATCTTTTTGTATATTAGGACTGGTTGGAGGTGAGGATTTGATGCATTAAGGTGGGCAACTCCATGTGGCCACCGTGCAAGTGCAAGCAAATAGGTCTCACATCTAGTGTTAGGGGTCTGATCATTGCCTATAACCTAGGAATTGATGGATTTACCATGTCCTAATAGTGTTCATTGTATTGGTTTGACATTATAGGGTCAGTGCCTACCCTCTCCTTTGTAAAATAGGCCTAATTAGGGGTATTAGGTCTCCTAATCAAGATAGGGTTTGGACTCTTGTGTTCCCAAATTGTTAGAACCCTTGGGATATTCTTTGTAACTCTCTAAAGGGTATCCATGGATTTATTTATCTGGGTCCTTTGGAGAAATAAGGAGGTAATTGTGGAAAACCGGTCTAGCAGGGTTACTAGGATTTGTAGGCCTTTATTGCAGCAGTTGGCACAAACCATTAGAGGGAACCTAATGGGTGGTTAAAAAGAGTCTTCCTGACCTAGGGGACTTCAAACCAAAACCTAGATAGGCATTGATAAACTGGAGAGGGGACCAAACCTTGTTGGGCCATAGGGTCCTTGAGAACCTTTAGAAGACCTTGTGAAGCACTCAAGGTAAGTGACATTGTGAGGAAGCATTTAGGAAGGTAAGGATGTGGAACTTATAAAGTTGATCTTTATATACCCCTAAGAGTCTTTAGATTATTTCTAGAGTCCTTCATTTGTGTTTGGATTGGGGGAATCTATTCAATACCTACACTAGGGCTCTGCATCAAATTGGTATCAGAGGGTAGGAGGAATCCTTGTGGGAAGGAGAATAGTACATGTCAGCAGAAGAATCAGAGGGTGAGGCTAGAAGCATGCCTCCAAAAGTGACAAACGTAGAACTTGCTAGGATGGTGCAAGAAAAAAGAGAAGAGAATGATCATCTTAGAAAGTTGATAGAAAACTTGGAAGGCAGACTAGAAAGAGGAGGACCTGATGGCTTGGAGGAAGTAAGAGAAGAAGAGGAGAACCCATAAGGGCATGAAGAAGAGAAAGTTCTTGCAGAGCATAGGTACCTGGTCAATGCATTGAAGTATGTGGAGAGGAAAACCATGGACCAGAAATCAAATCTTCCTATTTTCAGTGGGAAGATGGATGTTGATGGAGTGATGGACTGGATAGAGTCCTTGAACAAATTCTTTGAATGTGAAGACATTGCTGATAACCAAAAGGTGAAGATTGCCAAGTAAAAAATGCAGGGAGAAACCCTGACATGGTGGAATTTTGTGCAAGGGGAAAGAGTAAAAGAGGCAAGAGGAATGATCACCTCTTGGAAGAAGATGATTGCAGAAATCAAGGGAGTATATGTACTTGAGTACTATGAGGTCTAATTACACAAGAGAAGGTAGAATCTTAGACAGATTGAGATGGATGTGTGTGCCTACACTGAATAATTTCATAAATTGAGTATAAAGTCTAAGAAGATTGAGAATGAAAGTGAAAGAATGGCAAGGTATCTAAATGGCCTAAGGTGGAACATACAATAAGAGTTGAACCTCTTGTGCCTTGACACTGTTCATAAATGCTATCAGCTACCATTGAAGGTGGAAGAGAAGCTTAAGAGGAGACAAGAGAAGAGCAGTAGAGGAAGGGGTAAGCAATCAAGAAGAAGGAGCAACTTCAGTAGAAGAGGATCAAATTTTGAATTCCAAGGAGAGAGCAGTCCAGACTGCTTAAGGAATGACAACAGCAATAAAGGAAACTTCAGAGGGAGAAGCCCTAATTTCAGAGGTAGATCATCAGGAAGAGGAGTAGGGCCAATAAAGTGTTTTAACTGCAACCAAGACAGACACATTTCCAGTAGATGCCCAAAGAAGATGGTGTCTAGTTCCCAAGGAGAAAGGAGAACCAACCTAACTCAAGAATCAGATGACCAAGGTAGGAGTAAACTTGATTCATATGGTTATCTAGAGACAAGAGAGGCATTAATGTTGAGGAGAACCCTCTTGAAGGTACCAACACCTATGGAGCCACCTCAGAGGATGTCTATCTTTTGCACCACTTGCCAATCAGGAGGAAAGCTATGTAAATTTTTTATTGACTCAGGGTTTACTAAGAATTTTGTGTCAATAGAAATGGTAGAGAAGTTGAAATTAAGGAGGATACCCAATCCATACCCCTATAAGGTGTCTTGGCTCACAAAGGGAAAACAAACACTTGTAGAGAAGCATTCATGGGTGGAATTGTAGATAGGTGCATATAAAGATAAGATTTTATTTGATATTGTTAAGATGGATGCTTGTCACCTCTTGTTTTGAAGACAATGGCAGTATGACCTCAAAGCAAACCATGATGGATTTAGGAATGCCTACTCAATCATAAAGAATGGCAAGGTCATAGAGCTGCTGGCCCTGACTGAAAACAATGAAGAATAGAAAGAAACTAAGTCCAAAGTGATGATGATGGAAGCCAAACCAATCCTAAAGGAGATAAAGATGGAGAATGGAATATGTTTTGCTTTTCTTCCAATACCAATCTCAAAGGAGAAGCTTGTTGTAGATGACAGGAAAAAAGGAAAGGAAAAAGGATCTCAGTCCGGAAGTGAAGGAGATCATTGGTAGATACCAAGGAATAGTTGCAGATGGAGTGCCAAGGATTTTTTTGGAAATGAGAGAGATTAGTCACTATATTGACTTGATCCCAAGGGCTACATTGCCTAAAGAGGCTAAATACAAACTCACACCACAACAAAATGAGGAGATGGCTAGGAAAATTCAATAATTGCTAGATTCTGACCTGATTGGAAAGAGCCTTATCCCATGTGTAGTCCCTATAATTTTCACACCTAAAAAGGATGGAACATGGAGGCTTTGTACTGACTCAAGATCTCTCAACAAGATCACCATAAGGTATAGATTTCCAATGCCTAGACTAGAGGATTTGCTTGATTGTTTGCGGGGTGCAAAATATTTCTCTAAAATTGATTAAAAGAGTGGATACCACCAAATTAGAATTAGGCCTGGTGATGAGTGGAAAACAACCTTCAAGACAAATGAGGGGTTGTATGATTAGAAGGTTATGCCATTTGGATTTTCTAATGCCCCAAGTACATTCATGAGACTCATGAATGAAGTTTTGAACGAGTTCATGGGGAATTTTATAATAGTGTATTTGGATGACAAACTAATATTTAACAAGACAAAGGAAGAGCACTTGAGGCATCTAGATATGGTTTTGAGGAAATTGAGTGAAGAGGAATTGATGATCAATATGGAGAAGTGTCTGTTCATGCAGTAAGAACTCATCTATCTTGGATTTGTGATCTCTAAAGGTCACCCGAAGATGGGCTAGGATAAAGTAAATGCAATTCTCTCTTGGCCTACTCCTAGGACTACTGGTGAAGTTAGAATTTTCTATGGACTAGCCACATTCTATAGAAAGTTCATAAAAGGTTTTAGTCAGATATGTGCTCCAATGTTGGAAACCATAAAAGGTGTTCAAAGGTACAGGTTCTCTTGGACAAAGGAGGCAGATGAGGCATTTGAAACTCTCAAGAAAAGGGTAGCTCAACAACTGGTACTTCCCTTACCTGACTTTAATAGAGTGTTTTAGATTGAATGTGATGCTAGTCATGTGGCCATAGGAGTAGTCATTAGCCAAGAAGGAAGACCTATAGCATTATTTAGTGAAAATCTCAATGAAGCAAAGAGAAATATTATTCTTATGACCTAGAAATGTATGCATTACTTTAGTCTTTAAAAAAATGGAGCCACTATCTGCTACCAAATGAATTTGTGATCTATACTGACAATCAAGCCTTGAGGTTCATTAATAGTCAAGAAAAATTAAGCCATAGGTATATGAAATGGGTAGAATCCCTCCAAGCCTACACCTTCTCCATCAAAAACAAGAAAGGAGTAGCCAACAAAGTGGTTGATGCACTAAGTATAAGAGTACTAACTATATCTGAAATCCAATTAGAAAGCTTTGGGATTAATGCATTGAAAGATAAATATGCTGCAAATGAGGACTTCAAAGGGATCTACAAGGTATGTACTAAATTTGATGAAAGGTATCATGTAAAAATTTCTAATTTTTTGATCCAAGATGGAATTCTCTTCAAAAGTGGGCAATTGTGTATACCAAGGTGCTCAATGAGGAGTGATATCATCAAGGAAAAGCATAGTGGGGCTATGGAAAGTCATTTTGGCTTGGACAAGACACTTGAACTAGTAAGGAGGCACTACTTTTGGCCCAAATTATAGGTTGATGTAAGAAAGTTTGTAGATGCATGCACTATTTGCCAAAAGGCAAAAGGAATAAGCACCAATGCTGGTCTCTATCAACCCTTACCCATTCCCTCAAGACCTTGGGAAAAATGTGTCAATGGACTTTGTAATGGGTTTACTTGGAAAACAAAAGGGGTTTGACAAAGTATTTGTGGTAGTGGATAGGTTTAGTAAAATGACACATTTCTTACCATGTAAGTCCACTAGTGATGCATCTTATATAGTAGATTTGTTTTTTAGAGAAGTAGCAAGGATTCATGGACTCCCATTGAACATAATGTCTGACAGGGATGTCAAATTTGTTGGTCATTTTTGGAGAGCTCTATGGAGGAAATATGGCACCAACTTGTCAGTCTCATCAACCTATCATCCACAAACAGATGGACAAACAAAAGTGGTAAATAGGTCATTAGGAAACTTGTTGAGATGCCTTACAAGATAGCATGGTGAAAAGTGGGATTCAATCTTATCTCAGGTCAAGTTTGCCTACAATGACAATGTAAATAGAAGTATAGGGAAGTCACCATTTCAGATTGTGTATGGGTCACATGTAAGAGGAGTATTGGAGTTTTGAAAACTACCCCATACAAACCCTATAAGTGTAGATGGGGAGAGGTTTTTTGAAGCCATAAAGGAAGTTAGTGAGCAGGTTAAGATGGAACTTCAAAAGTCATCAGACAAGTAAAAAGAACATGCAGATCATTAACAAAGAGAAGTACAATTTCAGATTGGAGATTTGGTTTGGGTGCATTTGAAGAAGGAAAGATTTCCCAAGGGCAAACACACTAGGCTCATGCAGAGGAAAGTAGGACAATGTCAAATCTTGAAGAAGTTTGGCAACAATACCTACGAAATTCAATTACCACTGTTCCTTGGCATATCTCCTATTTTTAATGTTTGTGATCTAACTCCTTATAAAGGTGATTCTAATGCAAGTGACTCATAGTAGGTCATAGAAGATGCAGGAGATATAGATCTTCCCAAACATGAGCCACATAAAATTGAGAAAGTGTTAAACACCAAGGTTTTCAAGAAGACCATGAACAACGAGTATAAACAATACTTGGTTAAATGGAAAGGAAAACCAGACTCTGAAGTCATTTGGTTGGATGAAGACCAAATCAAAAACTGTGGAGCTACATTACATGACCTCATCTCAAGTGGACTTGAGATTCATTCACCCCGGGAGTATGGTGCAGGGGCATGTCATGACTAAGATAATAATTAAATGAAGGCCTAAAGGGAACACATGGGAATGTGACCTTTCAATCTATGTAATAGGATAGCTTTGTTTGATTTTGTAATAAACCCCACTTTGTTACCCAATGACATGGATTTGACAAGTTGATAAGCCACCATGAGCATATAAGCCTATGGGTATTTAGTTGAGTATTTTCTAGGTGTTTATGTGTTGGAGATATCTTAAGAAGGTTTAATACATCTTGGAACAACTCTAGGTATGCAGACTTAACATGTGTTAAAGTTGCTCAAACATGACAAATTTTGATGACAACTTTCATGAAAACTTTTGGTTGCAAAGAGAAACTTCTTTCCAACAGTAACCTTGGTTTAAAATATGGTTGATAACCATTTATTAAGGTATAAAATGCCATTCCAAATAATTATTGAGGAGAGAGAAGAGTTTTTTAAACAATTGGCATCATTGAAGCTATAAAATTGTGAGAATTTCCTGCAATTGTATTGTTTTGATTGGGGTACCATATTGTACGATCATTTTGTAATTAGGAAACCAATGGGATGTGTTATAGTGGCCAATCACCTTTCATATGCATCAACTCTAAGGTCTTAATTCGTGAGGACAATGGAGAAATTGGTCATTTTCTAGAAGTGGTGTAGATTTGACAGTTTTACTTAGCGTTTCACAAAGAAATGGCCTCATCTTGCTGATCCTTCATTGGTGGTCCTAGAATTTGGAGGAGATACAAGTATGGCCTATTTGTCTTAATGTTTTGAAATCCTTTTGTAGGTTAGGACTGGTTGGAGGCGAGGTTTTGATGCATTAAGGTGTCCAATTCCATGTGGCCACTATGCAAGTGCAAGCAAATAGGTCTCACATCTGGTGTTAGGGGTCTAATAATTTCTTATAACTTATGAATTGGTTTATTTTCAATGACATAAGAGTTTTCATTGTATTGGTTTGGCATGATAGGGTCAGTGCCTACCCTCTCCTTTGTAAAATAGGCCTAATTAGGGCTATTAGGTCTAACCAAGATAGGTTTTGGACTCTTGTGTTCCCAAACTATCAGAACCCTTGGGATATGATTTGTAACTATCTAAAGATTATCCAAATATGGAATTATTTATCTAGGTCCTTTGGAGAAATAAGGAGGTAATTATGGAAAACTGCTATGGCAGAGCTACTAGGATTTGTAGGCCTTATTGCAGCTATTGGCACAAACCATTAGAGGGAACCTAATTGGTGATTGAAAAGAGTCTTCTTGGTCTATGGGACTTCAAACTAAACCCTAGATAGGCATTTATTAATTGGAGAGGGGCCCAAACCTTGTTGGGCCATAGGGTCCTTGAGAACCATTAGAAGACCTTGTGAAGCACTCAAGGTAGGTGACCTTGTGAGGAAGCATTTAGGAAGGTAAGGATGTGGGACCTATAAATTTATTCTTTATATACCCCTAAGATTCTTTAGATTATTTCTAGAGTCCTTGGTTTGTCCTTGGATTGGGGGAACCTATTCAATAACTACACCAAGGCTCTGCATCAGTTGGATTCCTCTCATATCCTTATACTCCCAAGAAAATGCTTTTGTGTGTTTTTCTAAAGTGTGACTCAACTCCTCTTCTTGTCTTGGAAGAAAAGATGAATTAATGAAATTAGGTTTTTTCTCATATACAGTAATATCTTTAGTTTCACTCTTCCCATCATATGGATCTTCTACTAGTGTATTAAGATGACAAGGATGTAACTTAGAATGATGCAGATTATTTTCGTAACTTCTCTCTTCATTTTGAAGAAAAGAAGACTCTTCCTTCACTTGTTTTAAATCACCAGTATTGACATTAATATCTTCTCCTTGTTCCACATACTCTTCATATTCCTCAACATGTTCTGACAAAGTAACTATGGATAAGTCAACCACTCCATCTCCTTCTAACTCCATTCCCTCATCAATCCAATATCGGTTGTGGAGGAAAAAATGTCAACTCCTTTTGTTTTTTACCATTGAATATAGTCATACTACCAAATCTACAATCTACCAATGTTGCTAAAGTTGCTAGCCAAGGTCTTCTTAGTATGATTGGATATTCACATTCCTTCTTTATTTCTTTGAGTACCAAAAAGTCAACTGGATAATCCCATGTGTTAATTGTAACTATTACATATTCCATGACAGCTTGAGGTTTGGAAATAAATTTATTTGCCAACTCAAGCATAGTTGTTGTTGCTTGGACACCTGCCATTCCTAACGTTTTAGCAGTGTCAGCTTTGATAACATTTATAGCTACTCCCAAATAAATCACCACATTAGGTATCTCAACTCCTCCTATGCTTAAAGTAATTATAGGACTCCCAGGGTCACTATATTTTTTATGAAGCAATCTCCCTGATAATACATCAGTGAGCTTAGTCCCTACTTGGATTGTAGAAGGAAATTTCCTTTTTCTCTGAGATGTTTTCATACAAAGTGACTTAACCAATTGGTTTATTTTTGGTAAGTCCTTGATGCCTTGTGATAGAGGTATCTCTATATTGATATTTTTTAATTCACAAAGAAATTGAGAATCTACCATGTCAATATGATCAAGATGGGAAGAATCGGGAGCTACTTGGGGATATGATAAGGATGGGAAGAATCAGGAGCTACTTGGGGTAGTTTAAGACATTCAAGATAAGGTGAATCACCAAGTACTTCCTTCATATTAACATAACCTTGATCTTTCTTTCAAGTCTCTTCATTCGTCTCCCCCTCATTATATTAAACATTGGATTTTAAAGGGACATTATGAATCCTCAATTGAATATCGTCAACTTGTATTACAGTCAGACCAAGAGGATTAGAATTAGCATTTGATGATTGTTGAGGATGACTGTGTTGATTAGGTTGAAAAGACCAGAATACTAAAAGGGGTGCATGAATCAGTATTCCCACAGATTCAAAAACAATTAAATATTCACCAATTATAACTATTATCAAACACACTTGACTCATAGAGAGCAATTAACCTAAAGTAGACATGAAGGGTGAACTTACAATATTGGTTCCCACTTTTTGGTACATCCTAATTTTTGCTGAAATCATAATTTTTTTTTAAAATATAATGATTTAATATTTAAGAGGACACATTTGAAGTAATAAATTTAAGAGAGTTAGATCAGAAGCTCTTAGGTCAAAATTTATTGGATAGAACCTCTCTACTTCTAAATTATACTTCCAATGGAGTCTCCTTTGCATCTATCAAATGCTTATTAAAAACCAATTTTACATTAGCTTTTGGGGGGTCAAATGAATTCATTTAGAAGTTTTTTTTTTTTAAGTATTCAAATCTTATTATAAGCTTTCCAAATAGTATAATATTTAATATATTTAATTTCATTAATATATTTTTGTTTTATTTCTTACGAATGTAGGTTTTTAACTGAACATGAACTTCTTTGTTAAATGCATTGGGAAAAATAGTAAACTAATTCAAAAAAATCTAAAAATATCTATGCCCTAGATATTGATGTCTTCTTTCTAACAAACAAAATTAAATTAAATTTTGATATATACAAAACAAGTTATGTGTTAAAACGTACACCTATATCTAAATAATAATTAGTCGGACTTCAAACCTAAATAAAATGAAAAATATTCAATATATCACTATCAAACCAATTGAATGCCTTGGGTATTGATGCTACAAAAAAAAATTAAAAGGAATCAAGTTTTTATCATTTATAGAAAACAAATTATGCATTTCAGGATGCACAATGCTCTTAAAAAATGTTGTTTCCTATTAAAAACTAGTTTTCAAGTGAGATGGAAAAATCAATCAAATTTTATTTAAATTTTTTTGAAAAAAAAATATATTTAGAATCTACAAACAAGATGTTACAAATCACTACTTTTCATCATCTTCAAATTCTTAACAGTTTAAAAGTTATAGGTGTCAAAAAGTGAAGGTTTCTTTCAAAATGTTCATGTAAGTGTCAAAGTTGGTCAAAAAGTGGGAACCAGTATTGTGCATTCACCCAGAACACAACCAGAAGACAAACACTAGATTTTATACATGGAAAACCCAAATTGGAAAAAACATGGAGAGTGTTAACTCTCAGAAGAATACTGAGAGGGGGGGTGAATCAGTATACTTAAAAACTGATACAAACTCCCAAACTCAAATTCAAACTCACAAAGTAAACTTTGACTTATCAAGATCAATACTCAACATCAACCAACATCAACCGGTTTGACTATTGTGACAACTTAATAGTAAATAACTTCAATCTTGTAAACATAAAAAATGTTTAATCATATGTCAACATATTCATTTCTTAATACTTCCAATTATCATGCCTTATCAGAATAGTTAAGTAGTTAATCAAATCAACAAATAAGATCGTAACCACAAAAGCATTCACCACTTGACACAAATATTTATACGTGGAAAACCCAAATAGGTAAAAACCACGGTGAGATGAGACTCACAAGGATAGCTATTTAAACTCTTTTTAAGTTCGCCCTGCTAGGAGACAACCCTTTTAAATCTTTTACAATAAGTCCTATTAAGAACTAATTCTAGTTAGGAATCACCCGGTTAAGGGATTTACAAATATTCCTTGATGAAAAGAACAATACCTTGTTAGGAGTAACATCGCTAGAGGATTTCAGAATCCAAACTAATGGACCACCTTGTTAGAGGATCTAGAAAGTAACCAAGCTTGTTAGAGCTTACATAGTTAGGGGATTTCAATTGCTGATGTAATTGTTAGAAAACAACAGGTTTTCTTCATCTCTCTGAATAGCACTAAATCTACTTGATCAAATTGTTCTTAAGATTCAATTTGCCTTTACTCAAACTGCATATCCATCGACTAGCTAGGCAACCACACACTCAACTAGTTTCTACCAATCTTGTCAACTTTGCCAACACTTAACATAATAATATAATTGACCTTAAATACAAATCAACTAGGTTGGTAACACAACAAAAACCTAATTCTCATCATCGAGATTAGAAACAAGTCGGTAAAATTTTGAACATTAGAAATCATAACAATCTCTCCACACTCTTCAAGAAAATTCCAACCGCTCCATGATCACCGCTTCATTGGACTTTGTAACTCATCACAAGCTATGCATTAGATGCAATCTACTTTTCTCCTTTCCAAGATAACAAACAAACATGCCAAATCAATCTGAACTAATCATCATACAATGATCACACGTGTCTCCATCATTACCGCTCAACATTAGATCTTAAATCAACAAACTTGATTGGTTAGGGTTAAAAAAAAAAAACTGGTAGGGTTTACCGATTACACAACATAGAAAAGTTTAACCCTTTACACTAGTTCAACTTACAAACTACCATATATCGGTTTACAACATCTTCCTCAAAGTTTATCATACTAGTTATAAGACAATAGCAATAACAACAATAACATCAGCAATATCAAGATTATCATTCACCTGTTCAATTGACATCAATAACAACATATCATTAATGTAATCTATATGAAAAATTCCAACAATCTAAAAATGCCAATGATCTCCCCCTTTGCTATTGATGGAAATACAAATATCAATGCCTCTGATTGCTAATATGGATTGGTGAATAGGAATCCTGGTTTAAATTACCAAGTATTCACCATGCTTTGTCTGTCTTCAGTTTGTCACTGGTTCACCTAATCAGACACATAATTCTTCTCCCCCTTTGACAACAATGCTAAATTTAAAGTAAAACATGTAATTCCAAATTATCACTATGCATCAACATGCTACAACTTGATGTTCCCCCTATGGAATACATCCACTTCCAAAAACATCAATCCATGTAATATTTTGCAAGTAATTTAGGGACTGATGCAATCGACATCATGCTCAACTGACTTCATAAAGAGGGACAACCCCCAACTGACTTCTAAGATACTCAAAAGTGGTCTTAGGTAGAGGTTTGATAAAGATATCTACAAGCTGCTCCTAGGTAGAAACATGCTCTAAGATAACATCTTTAATTTGAAATTTTTCCCTCAAAAAGTGATACCTCAATTCAATGTGCTTAGTCCTTGCATGCAAAACAAGATTCTTAGAAATATTTATTGCACTTGTATTATCACACAAAATCTTTATAGGTTATGAGATCTTCATCTTAAAACCTTCCAAAATGTGCCTCATCCAAATAGATTATGTGCAATTCATCTAAGCTGCTACATACTCAGCTTCAACAATAGATTGTGAAGTACAACTCTGCTTCTTACTACTCCATGAAACTAGCCTTCCTCCTAGAAAAAATGC
Organism: Cryptomeria japonica; assembly: GCF_030272615.1. Taxonomy (NCBI): domain Eukaryota; kingdom Viridiplantae; phylum Streptophyta; class Pinopsida; order Cupressales; family Cupressaceae; genus Cryptomeria; species Cryptomeria japonica. The sequence goes on from NC_081405.1 coordinate 609,342,082, forward strand.
TCCACCGGTAGTACTCTTCTAGTCATCAATATTTCATGCCCAATCAGCATCAGTGTATGCCTTCAAATCAAAATTGTCTCCATATGGATACCATAACCCATAGTCAACTTTACCTTTTAGATATCTAAAAATTCTCTTGGTTTCTATCAGATGTGCTTCCTTTGGATTTTTCATGGGCAATGTTTGGTCCACTGTGAACAACATACTGTAATTTTCCAATCATTGACATGTATTCCTTTTTATCTATAGACTTAGATGCATCTTCCTTGGATAATTTACAACCTGTAATCATTGGAGTTCCAACAGGTTTACAGTCACTCATGCCAAAAGTCTTTAAAACTTCTTTCACATATTTAGATTGAGTAATGAAAATACCATTCTTCGTCTACTGTATCTGCAAGCCTATGAAATTTTTTATTTCCCCTACTAATGACATCTCAAACTCATTCTTCATTTCATCTGCAAAATTGTTTCTCATGACATCATTACCTCCAAATATAATATCATCAACAAATATTTCAATAACTAGTATTTCATCTCCTTCAGACTTGAGATAAATGTTGTTGTCATCACTATTTCTTGTAAAGCCTAACTTCATCAGATGTGTATGAAGCCATTCATACCATGCTGTGGGTGCCTTCTTTAATCCATACAATTCTTTATGCAATCTGCATACCATGTCTTCATTATCTGTCAATGCATAACCATTAGGCTTCTGAATATAAACCTCTTCTTCCAATATCCTATTAAAAAATGCAGATCTAACGTCCATCTGGTATACCTTGAACTTCTTGTGGGCTGCAAATGCAATTAACATTCTAACTCTTTCCAATCTTGCTACTGGTGCAAAATTTTCAACATAATCTTCTCCTTCTTCTTGCACATAACCTTTGCAAACTAATCTTGCCTTATTGCAAACTAAAACACCATCTTCATTTAACTTGTTTCTAAACACCCATTTAATACCTATAACATTCGTATTTATCATTTGGGGTACCAAGGTCCAAGTGTTGTTCTTCTCAATTTGATCCAATTCCTCCTCCATTGCTTTCACCCAATGATCATCACCACATGCCTCCTTAGCACTTCTAGGTTCAATGATGGTGATCATGCGAGAGTTATCTCTAATTTTCCTTCTAGTTATTACTCCAGCATCCTTATCCCCAATAATCTTCTCAGGACTGTGATTCAGTCTCACAAATCTAGGAATACCATGATCATTCTCATTAGGTTCAGCTTCTTCATTGTCTTCTTCCTCTGAATTTATTTTTTTCAGTTGAACAAGTACACCAGGATTTGCTTTACTAGTTTCTAATTTAACAGTTTCAGGTTCCAAAAGAAAATTGCAAGGATCTTCATCCTTTGTCTCTGAATAGGTACCTTCTAAAATTCTAGGACATTCATCTACATGAACATCAATGCACTCAACAATTCTTTGTGTTCGGTTGTTGAAGCATTTGTAGGCCTTACTCTTGGTGGAATAGCCAAAAAATATGTCTTCATCACTCTTATCTTCAAACTTTCTTATGTAATCACCTCTTTTAACAAAACATTTCCTACCAAATATTTTAAAATAACTAACATCAGGTGATCTTCCATACTAGTAGTCATAAGGTGTCTTGTCCTTACCTCTTTTCACCAGAAATCAGTTCATTGTGTAGACCATCGTAGTTATAGCTTTGCTACATTTCCTTGTATCAACATAGTTCTAGCTACTTCAACTACTAACTGGTTGTTCCTTTCTACTATACCATTCTGCTATGGTGTCCTTAGTGCGGAAAGTTGCCTCTTGATACCATTCTCATCACAATACTTAGTGAATTCCTTGAAAGTAAATTCACTGCCTTGATCTATTCTCAGACATTTTATCTTTTTGCTACTCTCTTTCTCAGCTAAGGCTCTGAATGCCTTGAATTTACCAAAAGCTTCATTCTTATCCTTCAAGAATGTGAGCCACATCATCCTTGAACAATCATCAGTGAAGATCATGACATATCTATCACCTAAAATGCTTCTAGTTCTTATTGGTCCACATAGATCTGTATGAACCAAATCTAACAAGTGCTCTGTTGAGAAGGACTTGTTCTTGAAAGTTGAAGAGCTCATCTTTCCTAACTGACATTCTTTACAAAGAGCATTAACCGATTTGTCTATTTGAGGTAGACGTCTTATTGTCTTAGACTTACTCACTTTAACAATGTTATCAAAGTTTATATGATAAAATCTCCTATGCCAAAGCCAACTATCATCTATTTTTGCATTCAATTCACCTTTGTTGTCAAAGATTTTGCACATACCATTTCTAAACTCCAGTGGCTATCCTTTGTCATTAAGTTGTGTCACGCTCAGAAGATTGTGCTTTAGGCCTTGAACCCAATATCCATTGTCAGCATTGCTCTCCCATTAAGAGAAATAACTCCCTTACCTTTAACCATACAGGGTTATTCATTGCCAAATCTGACAACACTGCCATCAAATTCCTTCAAGGAAATAAATTTGTTCTGATCACTGGTCATGCGACGTGAACATCCACTATCAATGATCCAATCATCAGATTTATCCATCCTAGACACTAGTACCTTCTGATCTGATATCTCTTCCTTAATAGCTACAAACATAATATCTTCACTAGCATCATCATCAGATTCTTCATCAGTAATACGACTGTGAATAGCAAAAAGACATTCTCTCTTCTCTTTACCCTTATATTTCTTAAATATATCTCTCTTGTATTCATTTTCACCATTAGGGAAATTAGCTTCTATATGACCAATCTTATTGCAAGTAAAACATTCCAATGGTAGCTTACCTCTGTATTTCCCAGTGCCTCTAGGCAGTCCTTTTGCCAACAATTCTTCAAGCTCTACTAAACTCTCTTTGTCATCAGCATCTCTGCTGGATCTAGATTCATAGCTATGGCTAGTATCTCTACTTCTTCTCATAGATGGGTTAGAGACAAAAACTCTGAATGCAGATTTTGATGTTTGTACACTATTATCATAGCCATGTAGTTCAAAATCAGTAAGTTTGCCAATGAAAGAGTCAAGAGTTACCTTTGTTTTTTCAATGGATTTTAGCTCTTGAATAGCTACAACTCAGATAGCATAGACCGGTAGCAGGGTTCTTAGTACTTTACTGATCACTGTGGCATCTTCCACTTTCCCTCTTGCACTCTTTATTTCACCAACTATCTCTTTTATCCTTTGACCATACTGTTGGATATTCTCGCCTTCAGACATTCTCATGTCATCAAACTTTCCTCTTAAACTCTCCTCTTTAGCAATCTTAACATGTTCATCAATTCTATAAATCTCTTCAAGTTTTTGCCATACTTCATATGAAGTTTCAAGACCATGAACATCTACATATTCAGCATCAGACAAGGAACTGATGATAGCTTCTAATGCTTGATGATTATCTTCTTGATCTTTCTTCTGATCATTAGTTAGAGTTCCAGTAGGTGTTGTATACTTAGTTTCTATATGTTCCCAATACTAACTACCAAGACTCTTAATGTAAATATTCATTCTATCGCTACATATCCTATAGTTATCTTTGTTGAACTTTGGACCTTCTTTCTTCATCATGATCTACAAGATATTTTGCTCAAGCTATTAGGATTTAGGTTAAAGAGGACCTGAGACACTCTGATACCAATTGATGGTATGATGAAAGAAAGTATCTTGTAGAATACTGAGAGGGGGGGGTGAATCAATATACTTAAAAACTAATACAAACTCCCAAACTCAACTTCAAACTCACAAAGTAAACTTTCACTTATCAAGATCAATACTCAACATCAACCAACATCAACCAGTTTGATTGTTGTGACAACTTAACAGTAAACAACTTCAATCTTGTAAACATAAAAAATTATGAATCATATGTCAACATATTCATCTCTCAATGCTTCCAATTATCATGCCTTATCATAATAGTGAAGTAAATAATCAAATCAACAAATAAGATTATAACCACAAAATCATTCACCACTTGACACAAATATTTATATGTGGAAAACCGAAATAGGTAAAAACCATGGTGAGATGAGACTCACAAGGATAGCTATCTAAACTCTTCTAAAGTTAGCCCTATTACGAGCCAAGCCTATTAAAGCTTTTACAATAAGTCATGTTAAGAACTACCTCTGGTTAGGAATCACTCGGTTAAGGGATTTACAAATATGCCTTATTTAAAAGTACAATACCCTATTAGGAGTTACCTCGCTAGAGGATTTGAGAATCTAAAGTAATGGACAACCTTATTAGAGGGTTTAGAAAGTAACCAAGCTTGTTCAACTTACCCAGTTAGGGGATTTCAATTTCTAGTGTAATTGTTAGAAAATAACAAGTTTTCTTGATCTGTCTGAATAGCACTACATCTTCTTGATCAGATCCATCTTAAGCTTCAATCTTCCTTTACTCAAACTGCAGATCCATCCACCAGTTAGGAAACCACTTACTCAACTAGTTTCTGCCAATCTTATCAACTTTGCCAGCACTTAACAAAACAATATCATCGACCTTAAATACAAATCAACTAGTTGGTAACACAACAAAAACCTAATTCTCATAATCAAGATTACAAACAAGTCACTACAATCTTGAACATTAGAAATCATAACAATCTCTTCACATTCTTCAAGAAAATTCCAACCGCTCCATGATCACTTCTTTATTAGAGTTTGTAACTCATCACACACTATGATTTAGATGCAATCCACTTTGCTCCTTTCAAAGATAACAAATAAACCCACCAAATCAATCTAAACTAATCCTCATACAATGATCACACATGTCTCCATCATTACCACTCAACATTAGATCTTAAATCAGAAAACTTGATCGGTTAGGGTTTAACAAAAAATAACTGGTAGGGTTTATTGGTTACATAACATAGAAAGGTTTAACCCTTTACACCGGTTCAACTTAGAAACTACCATATACCGGTTTACAACATCTTCCTCAAAGTTTATCATACCAGTTACAAGACAATAGCAATAACAACAATAACATCAGCAATATCATGAATATCATTCACCAGTTCAATTGACATCGATGACAACATATCATTAATGCAATCTATATGAAAAATTCTAACAATCTAAAAATGTAAAATGCCAACAATCTAAAAATGCCACAATGGTAGGGTTCGAAATAAACTCTAGAATAGAAGATGAGGAAGCCATTTCAAAGATAAATACCTCTAAATCGAAATTCTAAATGCTTGAAAATATCTTCACAGCCTCACCTTCGAATGCCTTGCTCAATTTCACACTCTCTGATCATTTGAATGCTCAGTGACTTCAAAATGAGGGTTTCGTGGTCCTTTATAGCCAAAAAATTTCTTTAAAACAACATTAAATCCTCGTCGATTAAGTGAAAACTTAACACATCCACTAGTAAAGAAGAAATGTATCTTCTCACCATCAACCGAGGGTAGAATGCATGATCTTCAACTTGTTATAATACCCCCTAAGGATTGTTCCTTAGTTAGATGAAGAATCTCTTGCTGGTGGAGGATTACTCTATTCTACTGGTGAAGATATAGTTTCATCAGTTCTCTGATCTCTCTTCCTAATCCATTGTTTTGAAAATTTTTGCTTAACTCCATCTACCTTTTCTTTGCCTTTCAAACTAGATCTTTTGTTTTTTGTTGGTGCATTCTTGCTTCTACAAAATTTAGCAATATGTCCAATCTTGTTATAAGCATAACAAGTTACATTATTCCTTTGAATAGCCTTTCCATATCCTTGACCGGTTTATGATTTGCATTGATTAGATAAATGTCCAAATCTTCCACAAACATAGCATTTCACATTTATTCTGCAATTTTCTAAATTATGACCAACCTTGTTGCATTTGAAACATTAACCGGTGGGTGAGTTTGTATTCGGATTATTTCTTAATCTACACTGATTTTCTTTGTGATCATATTTGTTGCAATTAAAACATTTGCCATTAAATTTATAAGCATTAGGTTGTCTTACTGGTTTGTTTTGATCTTGATTGTTTGTAGTACTGGAACTTTCTCCATGTTAAAATCCAATTCCATTAGTATCTCCATTAGGTTTTTGTTTCTTTAGCATGTCATCAAGTTCTTCTGAACTTTTCTTGAATTTGTCTTTGTGTTTATTTGCAATAGCCAACTCATTTTCTAGAATTCCAACTTGTCTCATAAGCTCAGTTTTTATCATGTTGCACATGAATCAAATCTATCTTTAACATATCATTTTCATGACCAAGTCTCAGATTTTCATTTCCAACATCATTAAGTCTCCTAGTCAAGTCTTCTTCATTCTTCTTCCTATCTTCAATATCTTTACATAACCTCATAGTCATATCTTGCATTTCATTTTTCATATAATTTTTCTCTTGTCTCAATTTGTTTGCAATGTCTCTAAGAGTTTCTTTTTCATCATCATCATTCTGCATCTTCTCATGAAGTTATTTTCTTTTATTTTGTGCTATAGCAAAGTTCTCCTGAATTCCTTTAATGAAAACCTATGCAATCCTCAGATCATCTTCAAGTTTGATATTCTTCAATTTTTCTGCATCAAAATCTTCAAGAGCTCCTTCCAACTATTTTCTTAATTTCTCCATCTGTACTGGTGTCAAAATATTCCTCAAGTTGTTAGACATTTGAAACTAGGGGACTAGGATCTGATACCAATTGTTAGATTCAATGATAGTCCAGAAGACACTGAGAGGGGGGGGGGTGAATCAGTGTCTAATCGGTTAGCAGAATATTTGAACTTATTAATAACTTTGCATCCCAAAATAGTGTACCAGTAAATAAGAATTATTACAATAAATAGAAATAATAGAGACACCATAGAAACACACCATAACACAAGATATTTAACGAGGAAACCTGGTGTTGGAAAAACCTCAGAGGGATTTGTGGCACACAATATTTACTCACTGGCCAATGAATAAATACTACTTACAATGAGGGGCCTACACATGCAGGGAGGCCAACAGCCTAGAGCTCACTGCTCAATAAAGAGTCACACTGACTACAAAATGGATTATCAAATCCAATACAATTTACTGCTCAAAACAACATCTCTGATGCCAAGTTCAGTACCGGTTTAAGCTCAGACAATAACCAAAACCTTCGCTGTCAACTATATCACCTTATACAAAATTGCCTTATACTTCTCATCCATCTACTTACATAAAATGACCTATAAGATCTCATACATATATGAGTCTTTTCCAATATACCATGTCAGCTTTACAAAAGATAATTACATTACAAAACAGTTCATATAAACAAAACTTTAGCTCATGTCGGTTGGGGTGCTGGTATGCTTGTTGTTGATGTAATCTAAATGTTAGTGAAGTGCCTTGTTGGGACTCATTAAATTTGAGTAATTTGAGAGGCCCATTTCAAAAAATTTCTATTTCATTTTTAGAAAGGAACCTAATCTCATTCAGGTGGCCTAGTTAGAGAGAGGGTAAAATGGAGCCAATTGATTTTCAAAGGGTAAGGCTTGGGAAATGTGTCCTATACCTTTCATTTAGCTAATGAAGTGTTGTGCAACTTTCAAAATTCAGTTTGGATCAATTTATCAATTACCCATTTCAAGCGGTGAGCTGAAAGTGCATGTTAGGTGCAAATGCAGATTTTATTGAGTAGCCTACTTTGAGCTCCTATAAATTTTGCCCTATTGATCATCATGTTTAAATTCAAAATGGATTTAATTCTATGCATAAAAGTGTGCCTCCGTGCAAAATTTCAAGTCTTTATGAATCCATTTGCTCAGTTTAGCAAGCTCAATCCGTTCGCAGTTTATGGTTTGCACAAGTCTCTGTTTCATCCCTAGTCGGAGCCTCGCTTTGCACATTTGTAAAAGATGTCCTGGTGAATTTCATGTCAAAATGTTTTTTTCGGTATATTTCTGATATAAAAAGAAAGCTATGTTTCAAATTTCAAGCTCCTGCCAATCCGTTTGATCAGTTTTCAAAAGGGTTTCTTGAGCCACCTTATTCAGTGTTCCGTACTTTCATTGCCGCATAAGTTAAAGTAGCTATTTTCATGAGCACACCATTTGCACCCTATCAGCCTTTTGGTCGAACTGAGAATTTTAAGTTTTTATATGTCCTTCAAGGTACCTATGCCTCAGATTTGAGGTTCTACGGAGATCGTTTGATATTTTTAAGAAAGGCATCATGAGTTGCATGTGCATTGACTTCATCAGGTCCGTAGTGTCGACAAAGCTAGTTGGTCATCTTTGACCATTAAAAATTCTTCACTCGGGATTCATCTTGAGAAACCGCTTGGTAGAGATTATTCTTGTATATTAGAGTACACGTGTGTCAGCTGGCGAAGTCCAGAAAAATGTTTTGACCAGTTTGAAAATTACGTCTTTGCGATTAAATGCGAAAATGTGGCGCAGGTGCCTGAAAGTCGTAAAACTTAGTTTAATGATCTGAAAATGGTGTTGATCAATTCCAAAGGTATGTTTAAGGTTCATGAGGCATTTCAAAGGTCAGTTACATGAAAATGAAATTTTTTTTAGTCAGACCCACTTTGGGGCCTGACCTGGCTCATGCCCGTGCATTGATTTTATTGGTGACTTGGTTCACTGGGAGAATTTTAGAATATTTAAATGAGGATTGTAATCATGAGACATGTCATAAGAAAGTTTTGAATAAATGTGTAATTAACTAATCCGGCCATGCCCCTCCATTCACATTTCTCCAGTGTGAATTCAACAGGAACAACAATGAAAGTAAGCTGGATTAGTGTGGATAATAGAACACAATATGTTCAATTATGAAATGATCAAAAAGACTGAATCCACAAAGGTAAATTAGAAGGCATGGCCATTGTATTTTTTGGCAAATGCCTTAGTAGCTTAAAGAAAATTCGACGACTTTTCGAGCAGCCTCTCCATGTGAAACATTGCTAGTCGTAAAAACTCCAAGTCTGTAAGAAACATGAACAACTTCAAATATGGAGTGAGAAGATTGAAAGAGGTTGATCTCTCTATTAGAGGAATGGAGAAGTTCCAAGCATTAGGAAGTTGGTTGGTTGCACTCAAGGAAATTGAGAAGGATTCCAAATCTGGAGTTCACATAGGAGATAGAAATAATGAGCATGCTCAAATACCTAAAGATGAGAGGGCAGCACCAAGAAAAGCTTCTTTGGTTCTTTTCTATGATTCTAATAGTGGAGCTCAACCCATGAATTTTTGTGATGTTTTTCTTCACAGCCAGGCACTTGAAAATATTGCAATATCTATGATTTTGGAAGTACCAAGCGATGATGAAGTTCCCCTACTGTTGGAACTATTTGAACTCTGCTTGACATGAGGCAAAGAGGTACACAATGCTATTTTAACTAGCATACAAGACTTGGCAAAAAAAAAATCAAGTTATCAAGAAGAAGTGTTGGTGAAACATGATGAGCTACTCCACTTTGTATAGGTTGCAATTACTGGGTTAAAGATGAATGTTGAATTGATTAGAATAGATGGAGAGGCTAGGGATCTGAAATAACAAATAGTAGAGGAATTAATGCTAGACAGTGGACATCATTATTTTTCCAATGTTTCCCCAAGAAAGTCTGGAGATGCTTTACCTGTTACTATAGAGGGGTTGAAGAGATCAGAAGAAACTATCCGCAAATGCTCAAGACTACAATTTCTCTTGGAAAGAAAGAAAGCCATTTTGCATAGTGGAGACTTAGAAGAGAGTCATACCAAAAAGGTAAATAAGCTAAGGCTTTTGGTAGAATCACTTTCTGTTTCAACAACAAAGGCAGAAAAGCAAATTGTAGATAATAGGCACCAAAAGGAGGAAGCACTAAATTACCATTTGGCTAAGGCTAATGAAGTGACAGAAGTAGAGAAGGAATTGTTAGCTGAGATTGAAACGCTTGATAAAAGATGGGTTGAGCTTGAAGAAGAATTGAAAAAAGTCAATGTTGTAATAGCAGCTGTCAATAAGTGTTACATCAATGCTCAAGAAGAGAAAAAACAGTTTTTGAAGCAAGTAGTCAAATTGTTTCTCACTTAAAGATGAAGGAAGATGAATTGATGAGGTGAGTGGCTCAATGCAAGACTGAATTTGTTGTTGTGAATACATGGAAAAAATTTCTTGAAGATACGTGGATTCTACAATCCTCTCAAAGTCAGCAGAAAGAACATGGCTGGTGAAGAGACCATTAAAATTTTCAATCAAGTGCACAGTTCCAGGCTAAGCAATTATCCCACATTTGCTGGGAAGTGGATATTTTTGGTATTTAAATACAAACACACACTCATCAATAGTGGCAAAGCCTCAAGGGTTTTTGACACAAGGTGTCAGTTGGGCACTCAATGGACCCCATGCACATAGACACAAATCTCGAGGCGATCGAAGAGACAACTATTGACCAAGTGAACCCCATGCGGACACAGTTCCCGAAACAAATTTTGCAGTGAAAAGGTGACTTAACTGGTGAGCAAGTTCACATCAAATCAATGGTGTGCGCAATTTCGCAAGGCGAAGATGCTTGAAGAATAACCATCGCAAAATGGCGAAAAGAACATGCGGAAAAGTGAAGGATTAAAGATCATGCAGGTTCATTGAGATCCAACCGTTAGTGTTGTTTCACAATCCAAAGATGCATGCCCATTAACCATCACAAAATGGTGAAAGATGACATGGTGTACCAGTGGCAATGATGGAGCAATCCAGTGGCGATGACGAGGTGGACAAGTGGTAGTCCAATGGCAGTGACGAGGTGGATGAGTCGCAGATAGATAAGGTGTCATCCCAGGTGGCACCTAGTGGACCCTCCTAACAAATCACAAGCTGCCACATGGCAGGGCGTCAGGCCAAAAGATGGGGATAAATTAAAGTTAAATTGCATAGTTTCAACTATAGGAAAAATCCAAAAATTTAAATGACAGAGGTGCATGAGCGATTAATTCGCCTGAGGGGTATTTGTTGGCCAAATATGCAGGTATTATATATCACCAGAAAGCTCTTGGAATGAGGAATCCAGTTATGATGTTTGTTTCAACAAAAATCAGATATTTAGAGAGCAATTTCCATGGGTAGGAAATGAAATTCAGTTAGGGAAAGAAGGCACATGGCTTGTTCTGATGAAATCTGATATTTTTCCCTCTCCTTCATATTCCCATTTCTTCTCAATTGTAAGAGTTCCAGAAATTTGGAGAAATGCTCTAGATTTTCATGGTTTCCAATTCTGAGTTTTCTTCAAGATTGTATAGGGCAATGTCATTTTCCATAGAATAGAGTATGATTCATGCTATAGGTGTTATTTGTTGCAGGTTCTTGTGTATGTAAGGCATGCACAAATTCGCACAGAATTTGTCTCTGAAATGTATCTTCATTTTATTCAAATCTGATTCTTAAGCAGGATCAAGTTTGTCATGAGTAGTTGTGTCTGTGAATGTAATGCTTTCTTGTAGGTAATCTTCAAGGAAGATTTTAAAGTCTACAAGCAAACATTAATAAAATAGGGTTCATGTTTCTGGATCTAATATTTTCTATGGATAAGCTTAGTAATGCATTATGCAAGGCATTAATGTAGGAATATTTCATGATGAAGATGGATTTGTAATGAGTGTTTTCATTTGTAGTCTAATGTATGACTCTGTTTCCCTTGGATAAGGCACTGGTCTTGCAAATTTTGGGGTTTTCTCAATGATTTAAAATCAAATCAAAATATCTACCTTTATTTTATGTTCTATGGAAATGTTCCATCCATCTCATGATTCAAACATTATTGAGTTGTAAGTGTAGATCTAGCCCATCTACAATATCCTCCATGTTTTTTAACCTTTTGAGATCCATCTGCTTTTGTTGATGCAGTCTTGTGTGTAATGGGTTTGATTAAATGCATCAAAGGTACACCAACCTAGGTTTTGCAGAGCCTAAAGAGTAGAAGGATTTAGATCCTTGTTATGTTCTCCAAGTCCCGAGGTTCTTTATAGATTGAAATTGTCTATTTCATAGATCAATTGCACATGAAATTGGGTTAACCAGTTTTGGTGAACAACATGCCTCACGGCGGTGGTGTCTACTAGTGTATGAAGAAACCAATTGTCAGTGACTTTCTAGTTGGTTGCTAGATGGTTGCCATCAATGACATCATCAACTATTCTCAAAAGAGTGTAGAATGCCGACACATTATTCATAGAAGTCTAGCAATCTCCCCCTTTGTCATTGATGACAAAACATATTCAAAACATAACTGCACAACTCCCAATTAGTCATGCAATTCCTCAAAACCATATTCTTTAAATTCTTTTCTCCCCCTTTTGACATCAAGGTAAAAGGATTCATTTGATGGAATATATATATATACAAAGTTGTCAAAAAATTGAACCTTACACACAGAACTTTTAGCTTCTCTTATTTACAAATATAAGATTACATGCATTTTTTTTATATTGGGAAGAAGTACTCTGATACAGAGAGTCTTGGATCTTTGTTTGTTACACCTTCTTGAGTGCCATGACCTACTCAACCCTTCAACTACTCAAGTCCTTCCTTTGGCACTTGGAAGGGTTTATGCTAATGGGACCTCCAAGGTTTGAACCTTCTTGACTTTCGTCCTAGGTATAGCCAATGTTTTTGGTCAATCAACTCCACCACTTGAGTTTGCCACCTCAGTTACTCACACTCTCATCTCCTGGGCTCCAACCAATCCTGCAAGGATATTCACACACAATCCCTTCCTATGGTTTCCCAATGCATCAACAAGGCATCTTCAATGTGTTTTGAGGTTTAAGACTTACCAAATCTACCACCTTGGCTTCTTAACCCTTCTAGGTCTCTACTGACACCTAAATAGGCCTAATTGCATTAGCCCTCCCTAGGCCGTTTTTGGGGTCTAATTTGCAAAAATCCCAAACAAGCCTAGAAATAAACCTTGGATTTGAGTACCCTTTTGGAAGTTATAGACAATCCTAGAAAAGTGCATCTGGTTTATTCGTACAAGTGGGGTTTCCAATGTTGCACTATTTTAAAGGGTTTTAGGCCTAACCAATGACTTGGCAAGATGGGTCTAAACTATTCACCAATCAAATCTCCTACTCCAAAAAATTTGGGAACCTACAAGGGAACTTAGAGGTATTTCCATTCATGTGGCACTTGGACCTGCATCAATCTCCATGTGCTCACAAATCACACTTTTCTTACTATCCTAACTCACCTACTCCCAGCGGTGAGCCTAGGGCTTCATTGTTTCTCCTCCTCCTAGACCTACAACACCACACACCCTATTCCTAATCTATTTAAAAACCCTAACCTATAAATCTTAGTGATTTCAATAGGTTCCATCAAATAATGCCTAGGTTAGAGCCATTTCTTGCTCTTAAACCCTACTTGCAAGGGTTTTGCTCCTAGTTGCAAAGAATGGAAGAAATCTCTACAACCTGAAACAATCAAACCTAAAAATCAACCGTAATGAAAGTAAATACAATGAAACTTCAAATATGGCAATTATTTTACACCATCTAGTCCATATTGGACCATACAAACAAAGAAAACAAGACAAAAACTGTCAACAACCGGTGGAAACAAGGTTGCTTCACAAACCAAAAACTTTCTCTCACATTTCCAATCCTCCACCCCGTACAATGAAGTAAAATTTTTCTTATATCCACTTGTTTCAGTTGGTTCAACCAACTTCCTAACACCTATAACCAAAAATACAACTTTTGCAAGAAATTACAAAATGTTGCTTAGCAACTTTTGACAACTTTTTTGGTCGAGGATGCAATTTTTGTATTCTAATGCATTCTAATACTCTTGAAGGTCCTAAAACACCCTAGAATACCTAAACATAACTCAAATGACTTGTAGTACATGATTACATTCAACTGGAGTATTTTGCCTGTGAACTCTAAGCATCTCACTTCTCAGGCTAACAACATCCTGAGAATAATTGACTCAAACCAAGATTTGGACAAATCAACCATGGCTCTACTAAGTCCTCAATGGTTTGTTGATTATTACATCACAAAGTAACACACAAACTTAAAATAAAACAAAGCTTTCATTTTTGGAGTGCTAGGTTCCCTGCACCATACTCCCATGGGTCAAAGAACTCAAGTCCCTTAGGTTATAAGGTCTAAAATCTCCACTCCATGCTGAAGTATTTTTGCCTCTCACATCCACATGGCACTTGAATCATGTAACCCTTTCCACTTGACAAGATAGTTCTTGTAGACTCCTTTCCTTGTCTTTTTTAATATCTTGGTATCCAGGATACTCTCTAACTCAACGGATTGACTAGGTGGCAAATCCTTTACCCAATCTTCATGAACCAATGATGGCATGTCTATCTGATTTGTTGGTGTCTCTCCCTTGTATGGATAGAGATCATATACATTAAATATATGAGATATCCCTAAGGTAGGAGGAAGTTCAACCTCACAGGTATTCTACCTATAATTGTGCACCACCTTCAGAGGTCCAATTTTCTTCATCATGAGCTTGATAGGCTGCCCTTTTGGAAGCCTCTCCTTCCTAAGGTATGCCAGCATTAAGTCTCCTACTTGAAAGTGTACCTTCCTCCTCGTTTTATCAGCTTGAACCTTATACTGCTTGGATTTTTGTTGTAAGGGTTGCCTTACCTTATCATGCACCCCTTTAATACCTTCTGCAAAGTTATCCCCTTGTGCACCCTTGGGTGCCATTGAAATGAGATCTTTGAGCTCTAATATTCCCTTGGGATGGAATCCATACACTATCTCAAAAGGAATTTTACATGTGTTACAGTTTACTGAGTCATTATATGCATATTCTACCTGTCCAAGTACTAGATCCCAAGTCTGCCCATGTTGTTTGGTAAGACATCTTAGTAAGTTACCCAATAACCGGTTGACTACCTCTGTCTGACCATCTAATTGAGGATGATATGTAGATGAGAAAGATAACTTGGTTCTCAACTTCCTCCAAAGTGTCCTCCAAAAGTGGCTCAAAATCTTCACATCTCTATCACTAACAATGTTGATTGGAAGACCATGAATTTTTACTATCTCCTTAAAGAAGAGGCCTGCAATATAGGTGGCATCATTGGTACTCTTACAAGGTATGAAATGTGCCATTTTTCTAAACTTATCTACTACCACATACACACTACCAAATCCTCTTGGTGTCCTAGGTAAGCCTAACACAAAATCCATGCTCAAAGATTCCCAAGGCCTCTGAGGTATGACCAACGGTTGATATAGACCTGCATTACTTGAGGTTCCTTTTTCTCTTTGGTAGATGGTACATTTCTCTACAAACCTTCTCACTTCTAATTGCAACTTGGGCCAATAATAAAACCTACCAACCTACTCCAAATTCTTATCAATGCCAAAATGACCTCCTAGACCTCCTTGATGCTTCTCTTGAATAATATTTTGCCTCATAGAACATTGAGGTATGCAAAGAAGATGACCTTTGAACAAAAAACCCTCTTGTATCATTTATTTTGAATAAGAGACATGAGAGGTGTTAGAAAAATCAGTACAAACATTATATATCTCTACAAAATCCTTATCATCCTTGTAGAGGTCTTTTAACTCACTCAAACCCACACTTTGCAATTGAATCTCCTGCATGGTCATGATTCTCGTACTTAGTGCATCAACCACTTTGTTGGTTTTCCCTTTCTTGTGTTTGATAGTGAATGTATAATATTGATGGTACTCAACCCACTTTAGGTGACTTTGGTTCAACTTCTCTTGCCCATTAAGAAAACTAAGGGCATGGTTGTTAGTGAAGACTACAAGTTCTTTGGGTAGCAGGTAGTGATGCCATTTTTTCAATGCTTGAACCATTGCATACAACTCAAAATCATATGTAGAGTACCTTTTCTTATATTCATTTAACTTTTCTGAGAAGAAAGCTATATGATGCTGCTCTTGGCTTAAAACTACCCCTATTGCCCTTTGGCTTGCATCTTCTACTGTAAACAACTGATTGAAATCAGGCAATCTAAGGGTTGGCAGCTTTGATATCTTGGTTTTCAACATTTCAAACCTCTTATTGGCTTTCTCTATCCACTAAAAGTGACATTTAATCCCTCATTTAATAGTATTGAGAATAGTATCACAAACATGGCTAAAGTTTCTCACAAATTTCCTATAAAAAGATGTCATTCCATGAGAGCTTCTAACTTCAATTATGCCCCTAGGGATAGGCCAATTAAGTATTGCTTCTACCTTACTTGTATCCATTTTTATACATCCATGAGAAATAACAAAACCAAGGTATACAAGCTCTGTTTTCAAAAAATCACATTTTTCAAGGTTAATCTTGAGTTGAGCCTCCTTCAACTTCTTCAAAACCATCTCCAAATTCTTGAGGTGTTCCTCCTTGAACCTGCTATAGATAAAAATGTCATCAAGATACACAATTACAAATCTACCAATAAACTCAACTAAGACTTCATTCAGGAGCCTTTGGAAGGTACTAGGTGCATTGGTGAGGCCAAATGGCATCACCGACCACTCATATAGGCCTGCATTGTTTCTAAATGTTGTCTACCATTCATCTCCAGGTCTGATTATTCTAATATGATAGTAACCAGACTTTAAGTCCACCTTTGTGAAGTAGCTTGCACCTCCTAGATTGTCTAATAGGTCTTCAATCCTTATCATGGGAAACCGGTACCTTATAGTAATCTTGTTGATTTCTCTGGAGTTTGTGCAAATTCTCCATTTGCCTCCCTTTTTAGGCACTAACATAGTAGGAACAACACAAGGACTGAAACTCTTCTTGATAAACCCTTTATCTAAGAGTTCTTGCACTTGTTTGGCGATCTCCTCATTTTTACTAGGTGTCATTTTGTAAGCAGCTTTATTTGGCAGATTTGCCCCTGGTATTAAGTCTATTTGATGATGTATATCTCTCATTGGAGGCAAAGAATCAGGTATGCCATCCCCTATCACTTCTTCATATTGTTTGAGTAGACCTTGCACCTCTTGAGGCACTTCACTCATTGGATCTGCCTTAGTTTCTTCTCAAGGTTTCAACACTGTATCATGGCCTTGATGTCCTACTTGTTTCAACACTTTGAGAAACTCTTTTCCTCTCATCAGCATCACACTTGAGCCTATTTTATTTTCTTCCTTTGGTTCAGGTAGTGGATCCATTTGATACTTCTTCCCATTCTTGGTGATAAGATAGTTTATCTCCTCCCCATCATGAGTAGCTCTCACATCATATTACGATGGATGGCCCAACAATAAATGACAAGCATCCCTAGGCAATATGTCACATAATAATCTATCCTTATACTCACCAATTTCAAAATCCACTCATGCTTGTTCATCAACCAATATATGTTGACCCCGATTGAGCCATGATACTTTGTAGGGAGTGAGGTGAGGCAATCTTTTCAATTTGAGTGTGTCCACCATTTCAACTGAGACAATATTATCAATGGAACCTGAATCTACAATCACTTTAGAAATCTTCCCATGTGACCTACAAGTGGTCCTAAACAAGCTTTTCCTTTGTGGTGGCTCTTGACCTTGGGGTGTCTTGAGCATTTTTCTCCTCATCATCAAGTTTTCTCCATCTGTCACTGGCCCTACCTTGCAGATTGAAGAAGTTACACTCTAAGTATCCTCCTCTTGCAACAATTGAGTTCTTCTTTCCCCCATGTATGAGCTTGTGGAGCTTGAGGCTTTCCCCAGACACTTACTCATGCTATTCCTAACTTGATTGCAATGTTAACACCTATCGGTGAGTACTGTATTTCCTCTTGCCGAGTTTCCAAACCTACCCCTAAAATTGCTCCTTCCTCTATAGGATCCTCTAAATGCTCCTCTCTTAGAGTATCCACTGCCTTCTTGGCCTTGCTGCTCTTCACTTCTTGGTGATTTCTGCCCTCTACCAAAGTTTCCTCTACCTCTAAAATTCTTACCTCCCCTATGTTTCTCATTTTGTTCACTCCTCCTTTTGATCTTCTCTTTTTCCCTTAGGGCTAACTGAAAATACTTATGGATAGTGTCTGGTGTGAGGATACTTATCTCATCTTGTATATTTTTTCTAAGGCCATTTAGGTACTTGGCCAACTTCTCCACCTCATTCTCATGCTTCCTAGCCATCAAACTAAACTTATGGAACTCTTCAATGTATGTATTGACATCTAACTCCCTTGTTTAAAATTTGGCAATCTCTTATGGATTTGAACTTCATAATCTCCTAGAAGGAATTGTTCTTTAAGTTTGATCTTCATACACTCCCACGAATTTATCTTCTCTTTGCCTTATTGTATCCTTTCTTCTTGCATCATATTACACCAAACCAATATTGATCCTCTCATTCTTCATTTGGCCACATTGACTCTTTTCTCTTCTACTACCTCTTTGTAATGAGAGTGATTAATGAGAGATTCTATCCAATCTAGCAACTCTTCACCATTGAGGTTTCCTCCATATGTGGATAATCCATCCAAGTTGTCTTTAGAAATGGATTTGACTGCATCTAGGAATAATTTTTGGTCTTGAGGCATAGCTACGGCTCATGGTTCCTCTCCATCTTCCACTTCTTCATCAGTCTCATCACCCCATTTTGTCTTAACCTCCCCCTTCTCCTTCTTAACCTCGTTGGTTCCTCTACTTCCTTCTACATCCTTCAATCCTTCTATCATCTCTACCACCATCTGCCGAATGGCTTCTGGAGTCATTGACTTTGGAGGCATTGAACTTGCTTATGATTCTTCATAATCTAATAGACACCAAATCTTTCAAAGAATGGCTTTGATACCACTCTGATGCAGAGAGTCTTGGAGCTTTGTTTGTTACACCTTCTCAAGTGACTTGACCTACTCAACCCTTCAACTACTCAAGTCCTTCCTTTGGCACTTGGCGGGGGTTATGCTAATGGGACCTCCAAGGTTTGAACCTTCTTTACTTGCCTCCTAGGTATAGCCAATGGTTTTGCTCAATCAACTCCACCACTTGAGGTTGACACCTTAGTTACTTACACTCTCCTCTCCTGTGCTCCAACCACTCTGGTAAGGATCTTCACACACAATCTCTTCCTATGGTTTCCCAATGCATCAACAAGGTGTCTTTAATGTGTTTTGAGGTTTAAGACTCACCAAATCCATCGCCTTGTCTTCTTAACCCTTCTAGGTCTCTACCGACACCTAAATAGGCCTAATTGCATTAGCCCTCCCTAGGCCGTTTTAAGGGTTTAATTTGAAAAAATCCCAAAAATGCCTAGAAATAAATCCTGGATTTGAGTACACTTTTTGAAGTTATAGACAATACTAGAAAAGTGCATCTGGGTTATCCGTACAAGTGGGGTTTCCAATGCTACACTATTTTGAAGGGTTTTAGGCCTAGCCGGTGACTTGGCAAGATGGGTCTAAAAATATTCACCAATAAAATCTCCTGCTCCAAAAAATTTAGGAACCTTCAAGGGAACTCATAGGGTTTTCCATTCATGTGCCACTTGGACCTGCATCAATCTCTATGTGCTCATAACTCACACTTTTCTTACTGCCCTAACTCACCTACTCCCAACGATGAGCCTAGGGCTTCATTGTTTCTCCTCCTCCTGGACTTGCAACACCACACACCCTATTCCTAAGCTATGTACACACCCTAACCTAGCATTCTTATTTATTTAAACAAGTGCCATCAAATAATGCCTAGGTTAGAGCCATTTCTTGCTCTTAAATCATACTTGCAAGGGTTTTGCTCCTAGTTGCAAAGAATGGAAGAAATATCTACAACCTAAAACAATCAAACCTGCAAATCAACCTTAATAAAATTAAATACAATGAACCTTCAAAGATGGCAATTATTTTATACCATCTACTACATACTGGACCATACAAATAAGGAAAACAAGACAAAAATTGTCAACAACCAGTGGAAACAAAGTTGCTTCACAAACCAAAAACTTGCTCTTGCATTTCCAATCCTCCAACCCATAAAATGAAGTGAAATTTTTCTTATATCCACTTGTTTCAGTCAGTTCAACCAAATTCCTAATACCTATAACCAAAAATTCAACTTTTGTAAGAAATTGCAAAATGTTGCACAACAACTTTTGACAACTTTTTGCTCTAGGATGCAATTTTTGTATTCTAATGCATTGTAAGACTCTTGAAGGTCCTCAAAATTCCCTATAATACCTAAACACAACTCAATTGACTCCTAATACATGAATACATTCAACTGGAGTATTTTTCTTGTGAACTACCTAAGCATCTCACTTCTCAGGCTAACAACATCCTAAGCACAATTGACTCAAACCAAAACTTGGACAACTCAACCATGGCTCTACTGAGTCCCCAATGGTTGGTCCATTATTGCATCACAAATTAACACACAAAATTAAAAGAAAACAAATCTTTCATTTTTGGAGTGCTAGGTGCCCTGCACCATACTTCCCAAGAATGCATAGCCAATTTAATAGTCGTTGATAAGACTTATGCACTCAACTAGTAGATCAACTAAATTTGAGAAATTATTTGAGCAGTCGGAATCTACTCATACTCAACTACATTCTCAAGCAATGTCGAAAAGTACTCTAGCTTAGCTTCAATAATTTCCTAAACATTGCAAAACATACTCACAAAGTCTTCTTTCTACCGTTGCAGTAGAATGCGATTTTCTTGAAGAGAATTGACTCTTTTCCTCTGCTCACCATCCTTATGATTCATAAAATCAAAAGACTTGCCTACTCATGTCAATTCTTCATCAATAGCATCAATCTTACCTTTGTCCTTCACAACAGTTGTCATCCAAGAGATACAATATCTGTAGACTCTAATTGTACTGCGGATACAATCACTCAATTCTTTTATACATATTGACAAGTTCTTTGTGCATCAATGCATTCATTCAGTAGACTCTACATATGTAGGCCTTTTTCCTACATAGACATTCTTTCTTTTAGAACCTCATTCAAAGACTCCAGAAGTATATTACTGATATCTTCTAGACTGATATTGTTTCAAATCAAATGCTTCATCAAAATGCTCTCAATTCTATCTTATTCAACTAAGGTCAGTCATTTCACACCAATCTTATAAATTCTATGAACACTATCAACTAGTTTTAGCAAATCAGACTCATCATCTAAGTCTCCACCTTAATGCTCACCAACTCTTGAAACTCCTTTAGTTGTAGGGTATTCTATATCTTCAATTACCATGACATTCTCCATCTTGGTTCTCTTTGTCTTTGAAGCACTTGTAGGAACAAATTGTCTCCTTTTCTTCTTTCTAGAGGATGAATCTCCAGAACTAGAAGAGAAAGACACAAAAAATGGGCCAACTCTCCACATATCCACAAATAATTTGAAATAATCATTGCAAAATTCCTCTTTTTTAGCCAAATTGTTCAAATATGTAAATATTTATCTTGCAATAGGAACACCACTCCAAAATGACATTATCTTTTGCTAGAAGGGATTCTGAATAGTATATCACCAAAGTCACAAGCAATGATCCAAACTAGAAAGTATAATTCTTCTCTTTTGTCATATTAATATTTTCAAACAATAATTCTGTCAACAATTCACATGAGTTGAATGATCTATTCTCCATTACAAGCATATGTGCCATATATACCACAATAGCCGAGGTAGATCCTTCCCTGGATTTTATAAGAGATGCCACATGCAACATTCGTCACCATAGGGATTATAATTGTGTTATTGATTAGAGCTCACTGATCACCCTTTACATCAGCTAGGGATTCCACTTGTCTATTCAAGATTGACTTCTTTGTAAGAACTTCTCCACTATTGCACAAGCTGATGACCCTAAAAATGATTTCCTTCATGATGGGATAGGGTTTGTCCAATACAATGCAATTATCATGCACATGGCTAAAAATTACCTTAACAACCTCTACATTATCAAACAAAGGGAATTTGGTCCATACATTTTGTCCTTTGCCTTCCAACTCTTTGACCCTCTGCAATTCATCATCCTTCAAATGTACTTCAACAACTCTTATCTTCTTGGGGCTAAACATGTCCAGGAGCACCTTATCTATATAATGATATTCCTCACTACTAGATTCTTCAATGATCAATTTTCCTTCCATGATTGTTGTTGTTCCTCACTCTACTGCTTCTCTAATCTTCACAATATGCTCAAGCAAATATTTGATGCATAAGAAATGAATTAAAAAATTGATACTTATCTTGCTAAAGATACTTTATTAAGATTTTGTCGGCAAGAATTGTCTTTCTGATGATGTCATCAAGATTCCTTTGATTATTAGATACCACCCAAGGATTGTCATGCCAGATTAGTGACATGATCCATTCAGAAAGGAAGGATAGAGGATTTTTTTCAGATCAAAAACTCCCCTTGACCCAAAATCTCTAAGCTTAATTTTTGGACGAAGGGGTGCCAGCATTAAATTCTAGTACTTTAGGCTCACTTCCTTTGTTATCACTCTTCTTTCTCTAGACTAAATTTTATTTCTTCTTTGATTCAACATTCTTCATCACAATCTTCTCAACATTACCTCATTTCCATTCCTGTATTGATTAGCATAATGTCTAGTCTTGCATTTGAAACAACCAGCAATCTGGTCTAGATCTACATTGACTGACCTTATGTCCATTGTTATTGCAAATGTAGTAGAATCCATGAAAGTTGTAACTCTTCTTATTTGCAACAACCAAATTATAGTTTTGATACACAACATGATTCCCACAAAGACTTGCATTATGTATAAACATCTTGCAACCATAGCACTAAATGCTTCTACAGTTTATTGCGTTGTGTCCAAATTTATTGCTTTTAAATCAATGGCCTTTAAAATATGGGTACCTTTGTGCATTAGGCTATCAGACTGGTGGTCTTCTTGCATTTGTTTTTCGATTCTAGGATTTGTTCTCATCTTTTAGCTTCTTCTCTACTTTATCTTTGACTTCTTTATTTACTTCTCTATCTTTCCTATTAGAGCACATATTGATTTGGAAACCAAGTCCAGTTTTATTTGAATTACCTTGGTGCATACTAATCAGATCTTCTAGGAGCTTACTACTATCAAGGATATTATTCTCTGCCTTCAAGTTCTTCACCTCTTGTTCAAGATTTTCACTTTCTTCAGACTTTAGCTTTAATGTCTCTTTCAGGATTTTCTCTATCTTGTCCTTTTCCTCGATCTTCTACATCAAATATTTGATAGTCTCATTCGCCTAGTTCAACTAATTTTTAACCTCCTTATGTCTCAACTTGAACTTCCAAATTTTCTCTCTCAACTTCTGCACACATTCATTCGCTATCTTCACATTTTTCTTCAATTCTTCACTCTCTGATTCAATGCTTTCCAAATCTTCAGGGTCCATCTTCAAATATTCATCCATTTAAAAATCTCCCTCTAAGCATATACATTCCATGACTCAACCAATACAAAACTCCGTCAAGCAGTTAAGCTTTCAAAACAAGGGACCAAAGCTCTGATACTAATCGTTGATTAGGTTGAAAACACCAAAATACTAAGAGGTGGGGGTGTGAATCAATATTCCCACATATTAAAAAAAACTAAACTTTTCACCAATTATAATTTTTATCAAACACACTGGACTCATATAGAGTAGTTAATTTGGAATAGGCATGAAGAACACAACCATAAGACAAACATTGGATTTTATACGTGGAAAACCCAAATGGGAAAAAGAAAGAAGAGTTTTAACTCTCAGGAGTATATAACTAGTTATAGTTTGAGTTTACAAAGGGGTGGCTCATTGTCGGGTGGCTCACTGCCAAATTACAAAACAATGACTCACTGCCATACTAATCACTATAGATTTACAAAATATGGCTAACTCCCAAAATTCTCACTGCAACTGGAAAGGTTGAAATGAAAAGGTTTGCATCTCCAAATTCATGGAATCAGTTCAAGGTTTAAGCCTAGATTACAAATCTCAAACTCTATAGTAGATCTGGTTAGAGATCTTTCTACAACTGTCCTACAGCAAGTCCGTTAAAGGACTACTACACTACTACAATAGTGATTGCCTTCGCTATCTGCAACTCACACTTCACACACTGTTATCTTTTTTCCAACTATATTTTGGACAATAGTTACCTTCACATTCACACTCACTTATTCAATCTCACATACCAATACATATGTATATCCATACCGAAAGGTATAGATACAAAATATTGTGTCGACCTCCGCAAGATTTCTACACACTTCCTTTTCATACTCCGATTATCTATACATATATCGAGATTACTAGAAAAGGGTAGGGTCGTTCAAACCCAAGAATATTGATCCATTATCTCAAGATCAATCCAAATATCTCCAAATAGGTAGACTCCACATGAACCAAGGAAACCACAACACAAAACTCAAAGAGATACTTCTGATAATTACCATGTTGGCATTCTACACTCACATAAGAATGGTTGATGTTGTCATTGATGGAAACCAACCAGTAACAGGATTCTATAGGTTCACCAGAAACATAGACATCATCTACTGACACTGGTAGGCACAACAAGTTCATTCATCGGCATCTAGTTTACACCGACAATAAAGCATACCGACACTCAGGCCAACATGAGACAAAGTTTTGTTTATATGAATTGTATTGTAATGTAACTAATTATATGTAAGCCAACATGATGTGTTATAAAGACTCATATATGTATAATATTTAATATGTCATTTTAATATAGAAAAGATATAGAATAGAAGAGAGGCAATTATTTAATAGATCATAGAAGATAGGCTATGTGAGTGAATATCATTCACCGGTAAGGTGTTTGGTTAAGGTTTTTCACTGAGATTAAACTAGTACTAAATCAAGCATTATAGATGTTATTTTGAGCAGTACATTGTCTTGAATTTAATTATCCATATTGTAGTTAGTGAGACTCTTTCATTGAGTAGTGAGCTCTAGGTTGTTGGCCTTCCTACATGTGCAGGCCCCTATTGTAAGTAATATTTATTCATATTGGCCAGTGAGTAAATCTAGTGGGTCAGAAATCCCACCAAGGTTTTTCCCTTACCGGGTTTCATCACCAAAATATCTTTTGTTATGGTGTGCAATTACGTTGTCTTTGTTATTTCTCTTTGCTTAATTATTACTTGTTTATTGGTACATTAATTTGGGTTGAAAAGTTATAAATAAGTTCAAATATTCCATTAACCAATTAGACACTGATTCACCCCCCCCCCCCTCTCAGTGTCTTTGGGATTGTCATTGCATCTAACAATTGGTATCAGAGCCTAGTCCTCTATTTGGAAAAGACTAACAGCTTGAGGAAGATTCTGAAACCGATACCGATGGAGAGTTTGAGAAAACAGTTGGAAGGAGCTCTTGAAGATTTTGATACAAAAAAATTGAAAAATATTAAACTTGAAGATGATCTAAGGACTGCCCAAGAATTCATTAAAGAACTTCAGGAGAACTTGGTTATAGCATAAAACAAGAGGAAGGAACTTCCTGATCAAATGCAAAAATAAGATGATGATGAAAAGGAAACTCTTAGAGATATTGCAAAGAAGTTGAGGTAAGAGAATAGTAACATGAAGAATGAAATGCAAAATCTAACCATGAGGCTATGTAAGGAAATTTAAGATAGGAAGAATAATGAAGAAGACTTGACTAGGAGACTTAATGATGCATCAAATGAAAATCAGAGACTTTTTCATGAAAAGGATATGCTAAAGACATATCTAATTCACATGCAACATGATAAAGAGGAGCTTATGAGACTGTTAGGTCCTGAAGACAACTGAGATGGGGGGGTGAATCAGTTGTTAAATAAATTTACACCAAAAACAACCTAACTAAACTTAATGTTTAATATCGGTAAACCAAACTTTATGCTGGTAGACAATTTATCAGTTAATTGCAGTACTGGTAAAGATTAATGCATGAAAACAGAAAGACAATAACATCCACAACAAATAACACCAATGTTTGTACGTGGAAACCCTGTAAGGGGAAAAAATATGGTGGGAAACCTTACCCACAATCAGATGATACTACTACAAGTAGTATGTGTATATAATTGGGGTCAATCACAAATAGGAGTCACACTGACTACAATTGGATGGTTAAATCCAATAATGATGTACTGCTCAAAATAGCATCTTCATATGCTGGATTCAGTACGAGTGTAGTTTTGATATGTCTTCATATAAACCTTTCTTCACCTTCAAATGATGTCTGCATGTATAGCTCTACTTATTCTTGCATATACCTTCTTAAAATTCCTTTTTCTAATCGCATATAGATCTTACAAATAAGATCTTACATATATACCATAACCTAAGACCAATTTTAGTAGATTGGCTCTAAAAGATATTACAATAAAATTAATTACAAGTAAATCAATAACTGATGCAATATCCAATTCAACATGTTAGATTAATGCATTTACAACATTGATAAATCATCTCCAAAGCATGTCGTGCTGATCCGGAATAGATAAGCCTGTCGGTGCTTATTCTGGACCTATTTGCTAGTAACAACAAATATGCAAATACGAATATACTAATGAAAAAATCTCCAAGACAAAGTGTCTAAATGATATCTTCAACATAACCAAGTGTTTTCCATGTTATTCCAAGTGCTGGTGAACAATATATCTTGTCGATGTACCAGATATCGGTGACTCTGCAAAAAGTCACTTGCTTGTCAGTGAACATTGTCAATCCTCCAAAGTGCCACAGTTGATAAGTGTTAATAGGTGTTGACATCAATGAAAAAACCATATCAACATATCCAAAATACCAACAGTCTCCCCCTTTGGCATTTATGGCAACACAAGATGGAAAAACCATCAAAGTGCCAAAACAAAAATGCCAAATACCAAAGACCAACAATCTCCCAAAAGAGATCATAACTAGAAATCAAAATTCAGATACATAGAGGAATCAATCTCTCCCAAAGTAACAATCTCTCCCCCTGAGAGTAACATGTGTTTTCCTTGTGTTTTTACATATCAATCTCTCCCCCTTTGATATCAAATGCCAAAGTCAATACAAAAGCCAGGTTCAAATACAAAATACCAACCAACCAATGCAATATACCAACTACTCCCCCTGAGAAGTAGCTCTCATCATCAAAGCTGGAATAAAAGATTTATTTGTTAATTCTATTTGTTGATGATAAACATCAATTGTCTAAGTCTTTACTGGTGGGGTTATGACCCCAAGCTGATCTTTGAGATATTCAAAAGTCTCCTTAGGCAAAGGCTTAGTGAAAATATCTGCAATCTTCTCTTTAGTATTCAGATAAACTAGTTATACTTCTTTTGCTTCAACATTCTCTTTCAGCATTATGGAAAATGAATTGATCACTACAAATGAATACAAAGACAAATTCAAGAAAAGTTCAAAAAGGATTGATGACATTCTAAAAAGGTAGAAACCCGATGGAGATACAATTGGACTTGGATTTGAACATGGAGAAAGTTCTGGGACTGCAAACAATCAAGATCACAACAAACCGGTAAGACAACCCAAAGCTTATAAATTTAATGGGAAATTTTTTAATTGCAACCAATTTGGTCATAAAGAAAATTAGTGCAGATTTAGAAATAATCATAATACAAATTTACCTAACGGTCAATGATCCAAATGCAATAAAGTTGTTCATAACTCAGAAAATTGTAGAATGAATGTGAAATGCTATGTTTGTGGTAAATTTGAACATTTATCTAATCAATGTAGAACACAAACTAGTCAAGGATATGGAAAAGTTGTTCAGAGGAATAATGTAACTTGTTATGCATGTAACAAGATTAGATATATTGCAAACTTTTGTAGAAGCAAGACTATACTAGAGAACAATAATGGATCTAATGAGAAGGGAAAAGAAAAAGTAAACGAAATACAACAAGAATTTTCAAAACAATAGATTAAGAAGAGAGATCAAAGAATTGATGAATTTGTCCTTGCACCGGTAGAATAGAGTAATCCTCCACCAATAGGATATTTTTCATCTGACTAAGGAATAATCCTTAGGGGGTATGGCAGTGAATTGAAAATCATGCATTCTACCCTTGGTTGATGGTAATAAGTTATATTTCTTCTTTACCGACAGATATGTTAAGATTTCACTTAACCAGCAAGTGTTTAATGCGGTTGTTGGAGAACATTTTGGTTATAAAGCACAAGATAACCCTCATTTCAATCCACCAAGCATCCAAGCATTCGAAGAGAGTGCGAATTAAGAAAAGACATTTTAAAGGTGAAGAAGCAAATATCTTTTAGGGTATTCAAGGATTTCACAAGTCAAAAGGTATTTAGCTTTTGCAATGGCATCTTCATCCTCTATACTTGAATTCATTGCAAACCCTACTATGGTAGAGAATATTAAGCACCCTAGAATCGTGTTTAAAATCATTCTTGAGATTGCTAAGCAAGATGATTCTATCGGAGCCTTTTCTAAGATTCTGAAGGGAGTTGCTTTTGCCAAAGACCCGATGATTTATATTCACTGCAACATAGAGAATTTAGGGTGTGTTTCTTTGAAAAACATGTACAAAGATGTTAAAATTGATGAACAAGGTTTATTCAAGCCGAAGCATAAAATTATTGAGGATTTAGGATTTGTTGAAATTCTGAACATTCTTGAATTTTCGAATGAGATAGTTCATCTTGTACTGAGCAGGGTTCATGGGGAGTTTATGTGGTTAGATTTTGTTTTTAAAATCACTAAGGAAGAAATTGAGGCAGTTACTGGTTTACCCTCAACTGGTACTAGGCCCGACAAAAGGAAGAAGATACCAAAGTGTTATGGACCTAACCGAAGCTACATCTAACAACAGATCTCTTAGGGTTAGTGATATCACTAATGCAAATGTGAAATATGTGAGCATGGTATTTAGATATAGAGTTACTGATGCAAATAGGCTAAATTCATTCTATAGCTTGTATATACATAGTTCATATGAAATGGTTAAGAACAATACTAGAATTGACATTTGTGAGTGGCTTAAGGATGAATTGCTAGATAACTTGAAAATGATTAAGGGTGATAAGAAGGTAACATTCCGTTTTGGGAATCTACTTGTGTGTTTAATGTTTTACTTCACAAAGGAGATACCCAGTATTGGTCACAAGGACTTTCCATATGACATCCTTGTTGGTAGATAGATCATGGAAGTTGTTACCGGCATAGGTGCTAACAGTGATGACATAGTAACAACCTATTTCAAAAACTTTCAAACCAAGATGAAGGCTAGAGTAAGGATACCGTAGAGTATTGTGGATAAGTATGATAGTCAATTATGTTTTGCAATCAAAAGAGATGAAACATGGATGGAAGTTGTTACTCCTAGAGCCATTTGGATAACATACATGGGATATGAAGTAGATCATAATATTCTTGAAGCTTATGCAAAGACACTTCTTGATGCACCAAGCGAACCTTCTGAAGAAATATTTGGCAATGTTGACACTATTGAGAAGATGGTTGGTATGCAAAAGGAGAGAAAAATTCATGGGAGATGCATCCAAATTAGTTGAGAAAGTTAAGGAAAATGTAATGAACTTAAGTGGTATTTCTGCTAGTGAACTAGAAAGACTGGAACCGGTAGCTCATGTTTCACCAGTTGTCACTTCTTCTAATACAGACAATGATAAGGCAACAGAGTTCAAAAGAGTTGAAAGGAAGAAGAGGAAATCTTCACTGATACCTTCCTAAAAGGACAAGAACATTAAGGAAGAAACAATAGTTTGTGAGAGAGCACAAAAAGAAGTTAACTCCAAAGAAGAAACAAGAACCTAAGGCACCAGTTACCCTTACATTGGAGGAACTATTAAATGATTTTACACAAGAAGGTAATCTTAGCAATGTGAATAAACTATATCATTCTTTCAAGGATTTTGATAAAGACATGATAGAGGCAAGCATTATTTTGCATCTTGACATCTACAAGAAATTTTTTATTGAGGTTGTAGATGATCTGCCTAATGACTTATATTTGAGGTTAGAGGCTAAAAGAATGTCGATTATGGAACTGGATAAAAAGTTAAAGGTTGAAGCATTATTGGTGGTTCACCCTATTTATTCCAGGGAGGAGATTGATGAATTGATTGCTGAAGCCAACTAGTTAGTTTTTGTGAGTGGTCACCAACAAGTTATGCTAATGGCTGGGAGAGTGAAGAAAATAGCAGATGAAAGTGCTGACAAATGGGACATATTTTTTGTTGAAAAAGAAAAGAAAGAAGAAAGGGATAGACAAAAAATGGATAATTCTTTTGAAAATGTATACTAGAAAGATAAAAGTAAAGGTAAAATTGGTAGTGTACCTGTTATAAAGGTTAAAGATAACCTTTCTCCACTAGCATAGGACACCCCACCAATAACTTCAGGGACACCAATACATACTGACAGTCAACCAAAAAAGAAGACTAAAGAAATAACACATGATCATACTAATCTAGATTCTAAAATTCTTTTTACCATGAATGTAGATACACATGATTTTAGTATTGTTATGGATAAAGATACTTCAAAGGTTAAGACAACTGATGCTATGAATGTGGAGATCTCAGAGTCACTAGTTAACACTATTGACTCTTAGAACATTGAAATATTGACGGAAGCTTAGAAACCTGACATTGAGAAACCAACAGAAGTAGAGGTACATACACAGAGTGAGAAACTGACAACAACTGTAAACAAATAGGTAATAAATGATGGAAACAAGGAAGAAACTGTTAAGGTAATTGGTCTAGTGTCAGATGAAAAGAAATTTATTATAGAACCTTGCACATCCACTATATATTTCAGACCTACAAATGTAGCTAATGTACTTTTAGATTTAGTAAGGAGGATCATAGATTCCAACACCTTAGCATTTAAGGCCATTGGTGATACATTGCCTATTTTGAAAATGATTGTACTAGCACGTAATATAGATCATATTGATGGTTCTTTGGGTAAATTGGACACATTGTCCGAATTTATTGCTTCAAATGTTCTAACTGTAGATAAGGTTAACGAAGAAACTATTAAGGAAAGGGTGAATAAAGAAAAATGTGAATTCTTTGACAAAACTATCAAGGACTGTACGGAGAATATTGATTCCTTATTACTGGTACTTAATTCCACAATTTTGGAATACAAAGAATTATATAAGGAAGCCTACAAGCCTCACCACCTGACTGAAGACATTGATGAGGAGATTAAGAAAAAAAAAAGGAGATAGATGACATAGAAGATAATATGATATGTTCTTCAAAACTTACCTCAGTACACTCATCATACACATCTTCTGTCGGCAATGAGAAATTAATCACTTTATCCTTAGCATTGGTCAACCTTTTCCAAGAGTTTCTCATTTTGTTGACTTCTGAATTGAGAAAACCATAATGTGACTTAATTTTCTCTATCTCTTGTATTGTCAAAACAAGGAAAGAAGCATCATCTAGATCAATAATTCCCTTAATTCTTCTGACAGCTTGGTTTCTACCTCCTTAAGCCACATTTGTTTGTCCTTCAGTTGATCTAGGCTAGCAAAAACTCCTGGGAGCAACTCAAAAACTTGATCAGCATATTCCTTTTTCCACAAATTAACTTTCCTATCAACATTATCCACCCCTGCTGCTAGATGTACTAAATATTTAGTGATGTCAAAAGTGGATCTAATGATAGGATTGGCCCTTGCTTCATTACAAGATACACACATAAACTCTAAATCTTGCTCCCTAGGCCTCCATTTGTCAAAAATAGGTTTCAAAATGGCCTTGTCTCCCCTGAGCTCATTCCATATATCCAAAATTTTACCTACATTGTTGTAGATCAATGAGGCATTCATTTTATCTGCAAAATTGGAAATTGTAGCCCTTACTCTCTCCTCATACTTCTTTGCATATAAGACTTGAGCCTGCTTTAAGTTTTCTAATTCTTGAGGAGTAATCTCAACCATTTGAGAGCTGGAGGGTGCTGGAGATGGTGGAAACTCAACAATAGGGCTGTTGGGTGGAGGTCTTGCAAGAGAAGAGGAGATCATCAGTGTTGAAGACTTACCTTGATGGTATTGTCCAGTCAACTGGCTCTGCAGCTTAGCAATGATGCTATCCTTACCTCTTACCTCCTTTTTAGCACTATTATAGGCCTTCAAAATTGTTTCCAACTTGACTTGGAGGATCTCTTTTTCTTTGGCTTCCTTTTCTGCTACTGCAACACTAAATTTTGCAGTCTCTAGCACAATGCTAGCAGCTCCCACTACCTTTGTCCTCTACACTCTTTTCTCCATCATTCCACCGAGGTAACTTGACCCTGGGGTATCTTTTCTTTTCTTACTCTCATTTCTTTTGAGAGACCACATCACAAGTGCAGCATTATCCTTACTGAAAGTAATTCCCTCCATGGGTTTAGTCTCCTTCCTCACTGCGTCTAGTACCAAGGCATCTGCTATATCCCACTCGGGTAAAATAAGCACTCCAGCTTGTGCCACCATATCTCTCCCTTGCTCAGGGGTGATGGTCTTGAATTCTTCCATCATCTCTTACTTTATTTCCTCTTCTACCAAGGCTGGATCTTTATTAGGCTGCTCATCTTTTCTCTTTTCACATCTAGCATTATATTTATCTATGTTAGTTTCCATATAAACTACATAAATGCTTCTGACGTGACAAAATTGTTGTCAGCCAAGAAGGCATTACTTGCCTGCTTTATCTCAGGATCCCACTCCTGGCCTTTGAGTTCAGTGGTGGTAATGTCCATTTCAGTAGCAAGGGGTTCTTCTAGCATCCCTTCCTCCACTTCATCATAAGTGTAGGTAATTTCCCCTAGACTGCCTAATGTAGGAGTTACTCAGCTGCTTCTTGCTCATCTCCTATGTGGATACGAGATTGGGATGGAGAATACAAAGGTGCATCCGATTGTACTTCTTTCCCTACCCTTTGCTTATTTGGGCTCTCTTGGATGTCAATGACATCTTGTATCTTCCTCTTTCCTTTAGAGGTAGAGGGCTCCCCTGTTGTAGGCATCAACACACTGTAACTAGATTTCTTGTGCAGTGTATAATCACCAGGAGGGATTGCTTTGCTGGAAGCTGACCTACTTAGGATCACTCTTGCCTTTTTAGGGTTGCCTTTAATCATAGCTTCCCTCTTCTCCTTCAGGGTCTACATCACATCCTCAAAGCAAACAATTAAAAACTTTATTTTCACCTCCAGAGGGAAGAAACTACACAATGGGTCATAGCTGGCATCAAACTGATGCACAAAATCCAAGGCTTTCTTATAAGCCACCCATTTCTCTTTCCTTAGCTCCTGTTCATCTAGATGAAACTCATTTCTGATGAGGTCTTCAGGAAACTAAAATTGATGAGGCCTACCTCTGCATGCTGCTCTCTTTCTAAACATGTCATTGAAGAAGTCTTCCGGATCGGCACAACTAGATACTGCAGTAGACAAATGATAAGGCTTGAGAAAGTCCTCAAAGCAATTCTAACCTCCTTTTGTTATTACAAATTGATGCACTATGGTAATTGTAGGGGAAATAGTCCCTTTACCCCTGCCTGTCAACTTTGCCTCTTGTACACCACCAATTTGTCTAAGGATCTCTGCAATTCCCACTTTGAGAGGGACTTGATAGGGTAACAAGAATGGGGTTCCCCTAAAACCAAACACTCTAAAGACTGTTGAAATTGGATACAAATAAATGTCACCCCAATCGTGAATAATTTTTATGTTCTCTGCAAATTCTTTTGGTCTTATGAATTCCAAAAGAACCTTGGAGATTCTTGGGTTCTCCGAGCAGAGGAGAGTCCTGATCTTGGATGCAAAGTATTTTTCAAACTTCAAGAAACTGGCATCCTCTCTATCCCATGACAACACAGTACTTCATAATTGTATCGGCATCTTTTCTCCTTCTTTCTCCTTGACAAGGTCCAGTCCACTAGGAAAGTAATCACCACCTTTGAAAAGAAATAGATGCATCAGGAGTGAGTACCATCTGAAAGGCCTATCCACCTTTCCATTCTTTATTCTTGTTAACCCTCCATGGATAGCATTAGCAATGAAAGAAGCATAATCAAATGTAATTGCAAGAGAAGGATTCAAAATCTGAGCAATCATTAACAGGTAGTGATCTGGCATATTTGCTTCAGCATCTTCTCCCAAAATTTGGCAAAGTGCCCAATACATTCCCTTAGCCCTAAGGGTGACCATACTCAATGAAAAGTGCTCTTCTGTGTTGGGTCCTACAATTGTCAACCCACCTATCTTCACAAAAAACTCCTTGAGATGCCCATTCCTGAGATGATTCCTCTATGCACTATAAATTTGAGCTAATGATTTGAAATTTATGGGTTCTAAAAAATTGGTAAACTCATTAAGCCCAAAAGCATTTTTGAATTCTTCAGCATTAATCTCAATAAGGGTTTTTCCATTTATGTCCCGAATGCTTCTTGTGACTGGATCATAGTTGAGTGCAATTTGGGTCAACAAATCTATGTCCGTAAATACCCCTAGGACTACCAACTTCCCAACATCTAATTCCCAAATAATGTTTTGCGGGGCTGGAGAATTTCTCATTCCAAATCCAACCTTAAATAACCTTAACCCAGACAATCCAACTTGTGGGTCTCTCAACCAGTTACCCTTGTCATACAGTCCTTCTCTTATTTTCAAATGGGGAGCTCTAGGCACTAATTCTTTTGCCTTCGATACCTAATTAGTTGACAATGTCAACTATTGAAGAAAATCATCACAGATACTTCTTTCTGAATAATTGACTTTGCCAGAAAATTCTCTTTTAGGTGCCATTTAAAAAAAAATGTAAGAAATGAATACCGCCCCTGAATAATTCTGTGATGAATCAATATCTTATCTGAAAACACCGCACATAAATTTACTGCACAAGAGTATGAGAAAACCTATTCTTAACTTGAAGGAGTTTGCTCTGCAACTGAATTGACTTGCTCTGTATCTAAAGAAGATAGCTCTGTATCTGCTTCTCTGAAATAATTGTTTTAAAAGGATATCTTCATCCGGTTGATAGGAAATCATATATTGTACCCAGGGTCTTAACTGCAACGTTGATTCTGCATGCTTCAGCTGTCCCTTCAAAATTGAATTCATAGGAGAATTCGTATTTTTCACTCCAACGGGTCACAAAGTTCCTGCATGTCTTTCTTTTCGCTCTTTCACAACTTCGTGAAGCATAACTATCAGGCAACTTGGTCCTTCGAAATAGCGTTGATCGTCCGATCAAAAGAAACTTGATCGACCGTTACACCGACTAACAGCCTTGGCTCCACACTGGGTCCCGCTTCTCTATTGGCTACCACGTGGCACTCAACCACTGGCCTTGAAATACTTTTCACATTCAACTCAACGTCGGCCATGTGTCTTTCTTTTTATACCGTCGGTTTCACCTTGGTGGGCCCATGACTTCTTTTAAGACCACGTGTCTCTGAACACGTTACCATCTATCATGACACATGGATGGTCCTCATTCACTTTCGCTATTTTGCAGGGTATAAAGCATGAGCATCTTACCCTTGCGAAATAGCGTGGGCTATCAGATCATTTTTTAGTTGATCAGCTTTTAACCATCTGAATAGGCTCCGGGAGGGGTGGGCCCTCTGACTCACTTTGAACACCTGGCATCTAGTCACCTTCAGAGCTGACATGTCGCTTTTTCATTTTCTAAGAGAAAGCACTGGGCTCCAATTAATTCTTGACACCTGTATCCACCAGGTCATCTCCTAACTTGCGACCTCACTCACCTCTGGGACCCACCTTTTAACCTTTAGTCCCGACCTGCTGACTATTGTGACTTATGTCGTGTGCCACCATTTTACTTGCTCTCATCAACTAGCTAGACCGCCTTGGTAGCATGCCATGTCATTTTTGCAACTTCGCTGGTTTTAAACTATGCGCAACTTCGTATAGCGATCAATTAACATGACCGCCTAGGCAAAAACAAGGGGGGACACTTCCTACGATCCCATGACCCATTACTTAAGTGGATAAAGTAATGAAAGAATAGAAACCAGAGGGTTTTAAACAGACATTATGTGATTTAAAATCAAAAACCCTAAACCCTCAAGACCCTACACAGAGCTAAAGCAATTGAAAATGTGCCTTACTCAAAATTTCAAAAAACCATAGCCAATTATGGGAAAAGAAAAACCCATTTTTAATCAGTGATAACAACAGCTCTGACTGGGGATGGTTGATTGCAAGGTCAACACAAAAAAACTCAGAAACTCTGGAGAAACAGACCAAAACACAGACCAAAATAGAAAAGTAGGAAGGGAACAAAATATGTACAAACAAGGACCTACCGTGCATGGACATTAAGAGAAATAATGCTTCAAGAATTGTCCATGCACTAGAAATTCCTGTATTTCATCATTCATATTCTTCAAGAAATATGAATCCTTACCATTTAATTCATAAACCACAAAAGGACCAATCCACAGTGATTCAAATTTCTTGTGCTTTCCCTTTTCTTGTCCTTTTGCATTCCACTGAAGAACCATGTCATCAATTTGAAACTTCCTTAATGATATCCTTTTATCAAAAAGATATTTTGACTGCAACTGGATCTTCTGATTTCTCTTATGGGTAGAAGTCCTAAGCTCCTCCATTTCTACAATTTGGATCAGTCTATTTTCCATTGGTTCAGATATCTCCATGTCCTCATTTTGCAAAAACTTATAAACTAGAAGAAGATTGTTTACCAGCAATCTGGCTTGGGCACCACAGACCAGTTCAAAAGGTGACATTTCGATGGATTTCTTAACTGTTATTCTATCTGCCCACAGAGCTAACTTTAGTTTTTGATCCCAAGATCTTTTATTCTCTTCCAGGATTTTCTTGATGATATTCAACAGGCTTTTATTGTTGGATTCTGCTTGTCCATTCCCCCGAGGGTGATAAGGTGAAGAGTATGACATGAGTATACCGTGACTAGTAAAAAAGCCTACAAACTCTTCTGATCTAAAACACATGGCATTATCCATCACCAATTTTGTAGGTGTTCCAAATCTAGTTACAACATTATCCATCAAGAAATCAATGACAACTTTACTAGTAGCTCTTCTTGTAGGGATGGCTTCTATTCATTTGGTGAAATAATTAGTGGCCACTATGATCCATCCGTGACCTCTCCCTGACCTCTCAACAATCTCTCCAATAAAATCAATGCCCACTGGACAAAAGGAGCTTCTACAGAGACTGGATTTAGGGGTAAGGCTCCTTCATACTTTAGCTTGGATGAGAATTTTTGACATGGGTCACATTTCCGAACATATGCATGAGTATCTTTAAATAAAGTGGGCCAATAGTATCCAGCCCGGATTATCTTACTAGCAGTAGTCTTAGTAGAGTAGTGACCTCCACATACTCCATCATGCATTTCAGTCAACACCTGTTTAGCTTGAAATTCATCCAAACACATTAGTAGCTCTCCATCTCTTTTCCTCTAGAAAAGATCACCCTGAATGAGCACATACTTTTGGGACTTGAGTTTCAGAGTTCTTTTCTGATTGTGTGTCATCTCTTCTGAAAATGTGGCACCTTTTAAAAATTGGACTATCTCTAAGTACCAAGGTTGCCTCTCAATACTAGTGACTAAAGCATCTCCAACTTCAACGTTATGTATTTCTACATTCATGAGATTAGATTCAGTCATGAGCTTAGCCAAACCTAAACCTCTCACCAATTTGGTGATCTTTATTTCTAAGTTGAATTCTTGAATTCTGTTGATCCATCTGCATCTCTTCCTGGTAACCTCAGACTGAGAGAAAATATCCTTAACTACAGCATGTGGGACATAGGCAATGATATTTGCATTCACTAAGTATGGCCTAAAAGCCTTAACAACTTTAACTAGAGCATAAGCTTGTTTCTCCATGGTCTCATATTTTAGTTCTGCCACCTGCAAAGACTTACTGTAGAAGGCTATGGGATGTTCATATCCCTCATTGTCCTTTTGTAGCAATACTGTAGCCACTGTATGATATGAAGCAAAAGAAAACACAGAAAAAGTTTTACTGTAATCAAGAGATTTTAGCACTGGTTCTTCCTGAATAGCCTTTGAGGCTTCTTGGTTCCAACAAAATTTGGTATCCTTCTTAAGCAACTTGACAATAGGCTTCACTATCTCTACAAAGTTTGCAATCAATCTCCTAACAAAATTTACTTTGCCTAAAAAAGATTGAATACCTTTCACATTTTTAGGTTCAGACACCTTATTGATTGCTTCAATTCTTTCAAGGTCTATCCTTACTCCCTCCTTGGAAACTATGTGTCCCAGTAGCTTTCCCTCAGTGACTCCAAAATGACATTTCTTGGGATTTAGTGATACACCAAATTCCAAGGCTTTAATGAACACCTTCTCTAGATGTCCACAATGATCATCAGCCTTCTTAGAGAAACAAGTTAGATCATCTTGATAAACCACCATGATGATGTTAATGAATTCTTTGAAAGATACATCCATGGCTCTCTGAAACGTAGCTCCAACATTTTTCAACCCAAATGGCATTCTCACATAAACATATGTTCCCCATGGAGTATTAAAGGTAGTTTTGAATTGTTCAGATTCCTTCACTAACACTTGATTGTATCCTGAGAAACCGTCCATCATGGATAAAAGGTTGCATCCTATCACTCTCTGTAGCATGGCTTCCATGTTTGGGGATGAGTAATTATACTTCAAGGAAGCAACATTTAAATTGCTAAAATCTACACACAATCTGATGTCTCCATTCTTCTTCCTTACTGGGACCAGATTGGAGACCCATGAAGAATGCCTTATTGGTTTGATAATCCCCCCTTCTCTCAATTTGGTCAACTCTTGTTGCATTTTACTTTCTAACAAGGGATTGATAGGCCTCTATTTCTGTCTGAAAGGCTTAGCATCTGGAAGTAAAGGAACTTCATGTTGAAAAAGATCTTGTCTATACACCTTTAGGTCTTCATAAGACCAAGCAAAGACATGTTTATACCTTTTCAATAAATTAATAAGGTTAGTCCTGACATGAGGGGGTAGCTTCTTTCCAACATATACCAACTTAGGGGATGATTCTGTCCCCAGGTTTACCTCCTCCAACTCTTCCAACTTGGTGGTAGACTGCTGATGTAAGTGACTATCATTATAATTGAACATGCTCTCCAGCTCTACCAGCCCTTTAGGTATCTCATTAGTTTCCAACTGGACTAAATCATTTCCAAACACTATTTGCTTATTGTCAACCACCTCCACCAGTGCATTGCAATCAATCTTCTATCCATCATAATCATCAACACATTGGATAAACCTAAGAATGTCTTCATCATCAGCAAAAACTTGCCAATTGTACACATTGTCAGGAATAGCAGGCCTAGATTTTATTTCCACAGTGGAGATACCGGTTAGGGTTGCATCATCATTTTTCAAAGCAAAATTAACTAGGAAGTCTACCATATTATTCTTTGCTCACTCTATCCAATTAATAGAAAATGTATCAAAATATTCAATAACATCCCAAACAACATGCTTATACTGCTTTAATCTATCATTCTTGGATGCATACTTAGATCTGACCTGAGAGACAACCAATTCTGAATCCCCCATTACTTTCAATAGTTAGATTCCATGCCTTTTTGAAACCTCAAGTCCCAGTAACAGGGCTTCATATTCTACAATATTATTTGTGCACTGGAATGCCAATAAAAATGAATACTTAAAAGTTATACCTGAAGGGGACACAAAAGGAACCCCTGCTCCTGATCCTTCCTTGGAGCAAGCTCCATCAAAATACATCTGCCACAATCCATACTGTTGTGCTTGTAACTCGATCACAATAGGGTCAGTATTCCTCAATTGAGGTAGAATTGGTTGAAGTCTGAAGTTATCTAGGTCTACATCAATCATACAATTAAGCATACTAGGGTCTACATTTTCTATTACCCTAGGAGCTCGTGGCTCTCTGTACAATTTGACCTAATTACCATTAATAGGAATGGTGGCATAAGATAAGTCCAGTTGGACATTTCCCCCTACTGCTATTGCCCATTGCCTAGAAAGTAACATACCATAGTGGGGTTTAGTGTCAATAACAATAAAATCCATTTTGTAAGTGGCTTTAGGGAATGCTACTATTTTTACTTCTACATCTTTCATTGTACCTATCACAGGTACTTCTCTGTTATCCATGGCATAGCATTTCCCATACACAGTGGTTACTGATAACCCTAATTCTTTCATAACACCATAGGGCATTACATTAGCAGCACCTCCTGAATCTATCATGTAGTTTTTAATCAACTGGTTATTGACTAACAAGGTAACATAGAAGGGATCTACCTGAGAAGGCTCTTGAGTGATAGTGGTTCCAAGATAAACCTCTGAGGTTTGGAACTCTTGATCCTTTCCAACTTTAGCTGAATCGGTGGGTAAGACTGTGTCACTATCAGATATACTAGAGAATTAAGACAAAGCTGCATCCTTATGTTCTTTAATCTTTAGTAATTCTACTAATGGAATAGTGACCTTCATTTGCATAAGAGCTTGGGCCATGTCAAATGTAGAACTATTGCACATTTTAGTGTTAGCTCTAACTCTTTCTATTTTGAATTGACTTGCTTTTTTCACTGTCTCTGCTCCTTGTACATCACCAACATTTTTATCATCTTTGCCTTTGGGTACATCTTTAACTTGTTCCCCTTTTTCTTGACCGACCTTAGGAACAGTAGTAGCACTACTTGATGCCCCTTTTTTAGTAACTTCCTTTACGAACATAGAACCCAGCTCACCCTGATCAGTGTCTCTCTTGGTGCTTCTCAGGTTATAGTTATGTTTTGCTTTGGCATTGGTAGCCTTAGTGAGATTTCTAACTTCTTCTTCACTAGGCCTCCTAAGATGAACCTCTTCATCTTCAATTGTTACCACATTCAATGTAGGATGCCAATCTAAGGTTAATTGTCCTTGCACTAACCTTTCATTATCAAGCACATCAATGTATCTACTTTGCATAGATTCCTCATCACTTTCTATGATGGTTTCAAACATATTAATGTCAGGCTCTGCTTCTGGTCTCATAGATTCTTCAAGAGCTTGAGCCACTGCACACTGATGAGGAGAATGTGGTCCATCACAAGCAATACACCAGGGAGTATTTTCTATATTGTGAACATTTTTCCCTTTCAAGGGATCTGGAGTGTCTTGACTTTGGGTAATTTTGGGCTTCTCAATTTGGGGTTTACCATCCTTCCAATTGGTATTATATGGCATATCATGCAATCTAGGGGGTCTATCTTGCCAGGTATAATGAGGTTTATCATTTTTGTTAACCTTGGTAGTCAAATCTTTCATAGCAATAACCAATTTCTCTATCTTATCATCCTCCTTAGCAACTTTATTAGGTTACTGTTTGGTTTCTTGCCATAATCTACCATCTGTCCTTCTTCCTAACTTCCCAGATGCTTTTCTATTACTTTCTACATTTATGACAATTCTAAAAGCATCTCTCAAGTTATGTGGGTTCTTATCCCTCAAAATATAGGCCATCTTGGAATCAACTGCATTGTAATATGTATTAAGACACATGTTATCATCTAGCCTCATCACTTGATACAATCTGTGCATGGCCTTCTGGAATCTAGCATTGAAATTAGTGACCATTTCATTTTTAGATTTTCTGATATTGTTGAATTCATTTAGAATTAAACTCACATTATTCTTGTCACCATACTGCTCTTGAAAACAATTTTTAAAATCTTCCCATGACCCTATGCTATTGACCGGAAGACCTCTGTACCAATCTCTTGCATCATCAACTAGGGATTGAACAAACAGTTTCAAAATAACATCTTCATCTACTATCTCATAATCGTTTATTAGATCCCCAAAAGATTTCAGATGTTCCTCAGCACTAATTGCATTGTTCCCAGCAAATTTATGGAGTCTGTCTCTTAACTCAGTGGGAACATGATTTGGATATCCCAGGATCCCATCAAAGAACAATTATCTATATTGTTCTAAATTGATTGGTCTTCTTTGAAAGGGGTAATAGCATTATTATTTCCCATGGTCATTTTAACTTTTGGGATTGGAGATTGAGGTATTTGGGTGTGCTATTTATTCATAGGGATTTGACTTACTGAGGCAATATTAGCTTGTACTGCAGGTTGAGTATTAGCCTGAGGAAGGGAAATATGTTGATAATTAGG
Source organism: Cryptomeria japonica (assembly GCF_030272615.1). Taxonomy (NCBI): domain Eukaryota; kingdom Viridiplantae; phylum Streptophyta; class Pinopsida; order Cupressales; family Cupressaceae; genus Cryptomeria; species Cryptomeria japonica. Next base: position 609,384,188 of record NC_081405.1, read on the forward strand.
CTTGCTAAGATCTTCTGATGGGAATGTAATGGGGGGAGCCTTTAAGTAATTAATCTTTCTTTTTACTTCTTGATTTGCTGCTTTTAACTTAGCCTTTTCCAATTCCATTTGGAGATCTTCCTTTTCCTTCCTCATCCTTTCCATTTCTCTCTCATGTGCTAAAAGCTTATGAGAGATCTCCTCTGTAGTTTTCGATTCTATTCCATCATCTACCCATTTCTGTTTTCCTTTATCCATATTAGCTTTAGGAAGCTGGGAGTCATTAAATACTTCCCTAGTTGGCTGGACTACTGACTTACAAGCTTGTTTAGTTTTGGGGATTAGAATCTCTCTAATCATAGGGCCTTCCTCATCACTCTTTTCTTTCTCCTTTGCTAGTACTTCAAGATCAGCTATCTGTCTAAGAAGCCTATCTCTTTCCATTAATTTGGCTTTAACTTCCTTCTCCTTATTTGCTTCCTTTTGGGCTCTTAGGGAGATTAAGTGGTCAACTTTCTATTCAAGTCTTCAATCTCTTGAGACACTTTATCCTCATCAAGGAAGTTTTCTTTAGAGTTTGATGCATTAACATGATCTATGTCAATCAAACTAATGTTCCCATCTATTGTCCTAGGAACAGAGTGCCTAATTGCATTTGAACTAGTTCTATCTCTTGCAGAAATACTAACATGAGATAAATCTTGATTTAAAATAGGTGTATTATCAATATTTCCAAACAATCCTGAATGGAAACCTAATATATCATGTTCTGAATCTCTAGAAGATGAATTAGACTTTGCATAAACAGGTCGATCAGGCATCTTACCAGTATTATTGTTTTTCTATACCCAAGCAGTATTTGATGGCTCATGCAGCACAGATCTCTTCTGGCCTCTTCGTGACTGTTCTAACAGACCTTCTTGCAAGGTTTCATGAGGATGTTTCTTCATAAATGATCTTGTGTTTTTGGCTCCTTGCATCTCACTTGTCTTCCTTTTAGAAATATTCATATCTCACAAGGACTGGTTCAAAAAATAATAGAGTCGCCACCCACAAAAGTATGGGAATTATGAAAACAAGTAGTTTAATCCACAAACACACAACAATTTTCTTTATAAGCCTCAACACAAATCTAGGTTTATATCATTATTGTGACTCTCCCCAGTAGAGTCGCTACTTTTGTTGTCCTCAAAATCTTATTCTCTTTAACATCCTTAAAATAATATGATTGAACTCGATGCAGAAGAGACATCAAAGATAAGGAAATTCTCAAGACAACATATGACAAGGTTTGATTGAACCTTCTACACTTCGGACTTACTCAAAGCCCAGGTGGGTATCCCTTTGTGAATTAAATTCACACTTTCAAACATAAACCCACAGCAAACTAGTCCAGGAAACCACTGGATCTATTCACCTTGAAATTAACTGAAAACAAAAGAATGAAAATTATACTTAAATTCAACATTTTGATCAACAAAACATGCAATAAACAACTTCAATCAATACCAGTGTCTTATCCAAGGTCATAGAGTCATCTAAACTTAGATAATACTCCTCAAACAAAACATCTTTACGCATCCCATTGGCTTGGTTTCTATTAATCCTTGTATATGCCTGACACCTATAAGAATTTATGCATTCCAAATTAAACTATGATCATCAAGATTCAAAGTCTCTTCCAAAGAGTTTACTGGTATGAGTGATCCCCACATCTTTAATTTCCCTCCTAAAGAGAAAAGCTAGCGAACACTTCTACTGAAAATTGCCTTGCAATCCCATTCAAACAAAATAACCCTGGATTATTCAGAATGAAATAGTAAACAAATTTTAAACAGACTTGAAGATGACACAAAGCTTCACTCAAAATCGATGGTCTGTATATTGATATTAAGTTTAGAAAAATTTTACAAGAAGTTTTTGAATATTCTCCATTAAACTTAGAAAAGCTCAGATAAATTTCTGCAGCGTTTTCTTACAATTCTTTGCGATCCCCTTTCCTCTAGTCCTGGTATCCATTTATAACAACATGGATTCACAAAGCTTTGGACTTCTCGAGGAGAGTTTGTTACAATCATTTCTTTCAAAACAAAGAGGTTACAATCTTTTCACAAAAATAGTTACAAGCTCTTTTTGGCCTCTGCAGTTTCTTCAACAGGTTGTTCGGTTGTAACTTCTTCTACCTTTTCAGGGGCTCTCTCCAACTATTCCGGATCATGGGTGGTATATTTTGTTGTCCACTCATCATACACATCTTCTATCGGCAATGAGAAATTAATCACTTTATCCTTAGCATTGGTCAACCTTTTCCAAGAGTTTCTCATTTTGTTGACTTCTGAATTGAGAAAACCATAATGTGACTTAATTTTCTCTATCTCTTGTATTGTCAAAACAAAGAAAGAAGCATCATCTAGATCAATAATTCCCTTAATTCTTGCTGACAGCTTGGCTTCTACCTCCTTAAGCCACATTTGTTTGTCCTTCAATTAATTTGGGCTAGCAAAAACTCTTGGGAGCAACTCAAAAACTTGATCAGCATATTCCTTTTTGCACAAATTAACTTTCTTATCAACATTATCCACCCCTACTACTAATTGTACTAAATCTTTAGTGATGTTAGAAGTGGATCTAATGATAGGATTGGCCCTTGCTTCATTACAAGATACACGCATAAACTCTAAATCTTGCTCCCTAGGCCTCCATTTGTCAAAAATAGCTGTCAAAATGGCCTTGTCTCCCCTGAGCTCATTCCATATATCCAAAATTTTACCTACGTTGTTGTAGAGCAATGAGGCATTCATTGTATCTGCAAAACTAGAAATTGTAGCCCTTACTCTCTCCTCATACTTCTTTGCATATAAGGCCTGAGCCTGCTTTAAGTTTTCTAATTCTTGAGGAGTAATCTCAACCATTTGAGAGTTGGAGGGTGCTGGAGATGGTGGAAACTCAACGATAGGGCTGGTGGTTGGAGGTCTTGCAGGAGAAGAGGAGATCATCAGTGTTGAAGACTCACCTTGATGGTATTGTCCGGTCAACTGGCTCTGCAGCTTAGCAATGATGCTATCATTACCTCTTACCTCCTCCTTAGCACTATTATAGGCCTTCAAAATTGTTTCCAACTTGACTTGGAGGATCTCTTTTTCTTTGGCTTCCTTTTCTGCTACTGCAACACTAAATTTTGTAGTCTCTAGCACAGTGCTAGCACCTTCCACTACCCCTATACTCTGTACTCTTTTTACCATCATTCCACCGAGGCAACTTGACCCTAGGGTATCTTTGCTTTTCTTACTCTTATTTATTTTGAGAGACCACATGACAAGTGCAACATTATCCTTACTGAAAGTAATTCCCTCCATGAGTTTAGTCTCCTTCCTCACTGCGTCTAGTACCAAGGCATCTACTATATCCCACTCGGGTAAACTGGGTAAAATAAGCACTCCAGCTTGTGCCACCATATCTCTCCCTTGCTCAGGGGTGATGGTCTTGAATTATTCCATCATCTCTTGCTTTATTTCCTCTTCTACTAGGGCTAGATCTTTATTAGGCTGCTCAGCTTTTCTCTTTTCACATCTAGCATTATATTTATCTATGTCCTATTTCCATATAAATTGTATAAATGCTTCTGACATTACAAAATTGTTGTCAGCCAAGAAGGCATTAATTACCTACTTTATCTCAGGATCCCACTCCTGGCCTTTGAGTTTAGTGGTGGTAATGTCCATTTCAGCAGCAAGGGGTTCTTCTGGCATCCCTTCCTCCACTTCATCGTAAGTGTAGGCAATTTCCCCTAGACTGCCTAACTATAGGAGTTGCTCAGCTATTGCTTGCTCATCTCCTATGTGGATAGGGGATTGGGATGGAGAATACAAAGGTGCATCCGATTGTACTTCTTTCCATACCCTTTGCTTCTTTGGGCTCTCTTGGATGTCAATGACATCTTGTATCTTCCTCTTTCCTTTAGAGGTAGAGGGCTCCCCTGTTGTAGGCATCAGCACACTGTAACTAGATTTCTTCTACAGTGTATAATCACCAGGAGGGATTGCTTTGCCGGAAGCTGACCTACTTAGGATCACTCTTGCCTTTTTACGGTTGCCTTTAATCATAGCTTCCCTCTTCTCCTTCAGGGTCTGCATCACATCGTCAAAGCAAACAATTAAAAACTTTATTTTCTCCTCCAGAGGGAAGAAACTAGACAATGGGTCATAGCTGGCATCAAACTGATGCACAAAATCCAAGGCTTTCTTATAAGCCACCCATTTCTCTTTCCTTAGCTCCTGCTCATCTAGATGAAACTCATTTCTGATGAGGCCTACCTCTGCATGCTGCTCTCTTTCTAAACATGTCATTGAAGAAGTCTTCCAGATCAGCACACCTGGATACTATAGTAGACAAATGATAAGGCTTGAGAAATTCCTCAAAGCAATTCCAACCTCCTTTTGTTATTAGAAATTGATGGACTATGGTAACTGTAGGGAAAATAGTCCCTTTACCCCTGCTTGTTAGCTCTGCCTCTTGTACACCACCAATTTGTCTAAGGATCTCTGCAATTCCTGCTTTGAGAGGGACTTGATAGGGTAACAAGAATGGGGTGCCCCTAAAACCAAACACTCTGAAGACTGTTCAAACTAGATACAAATAAATGTCAACCCAATTGTGAACAATTTTTATGTTCTCTGCAAATTCTTTTGGTCTTATGAATTCCAAAAGAACCTTGGGGATTCTTGGGTTCTCTGAGTAGAGGAGAGTCCTGATCTTGGATGCAAAGTATTTGCCAAACTTCAAGAAACTGGCATCCTCTCTATCCCATGACAACACAGTACTCCATAATTGTACCAACACCTTTTCTCCTTCTTTCTCCTCGACAAGGTCCAGTCCACTGGCAAAGTAATCACCACCTTTGAAAAGAAATAGATGCATTAGGAGTGAGTACCATCCGAAAGGCCTATCCACCTTTCCATTCTTTATTCTTGTTAACCCTCCATGGATAGCATCAGCAATGAAAGAAGCATAATCAAATGTAATTGCAAGAGAAGGATTAAAAATCTAAGCAATCATTAACAGATAGTGATTTGGCATATTTGCTTCAGCATCTTCTCCCAAAATTTGGCAAAGTGCCCAATACATTCCCTTAGCCCTAAGGGTGACCATACTCAATGAAAAGGGCTCTTTTGTGTTGGGTCCTACAACTGTCAACCCACCAATCTTCACAAAAAAATCCTTGAGAGGCCCCTTCTTGAGATGATTCTTCTATGCACTATAAATTTGAGCTAATGATTTGAAATTTATGGGTTCTAAAAAATCGGTAAACTCATTAAGCCCAAAATCATTTCTGAATTCTTCAGCATTAATCTCAATAAGGGTTTTTCCATTTATGTCCCGAATGCTTCTTGTGACTGGATCATAGTTGAGTGCAATTTGGGTCAACAAATCTATGTCCATAAATACCCCTGGGACTACCAACTTCCCAACATCTAATTCCCAAATAATGTTTTGCGGGGCTGGAGAATTTCTCATTCCAAATCCAACCTTAAATAACCCCAACCCAGACAATCCAACTTGTTGGTCTCTCAACCAGTTACCCTTGTCATATAGTCCTTCTCCTATTTTCAAATGGGGAGCTCTAGGCACTAATTCTTTTGCCTTCGATGCCTGATTAGTTGACAACGTCAACTGTTCAAGAAAATCATCACAAATACTTCTTTCTGAATAATTGACTTTGCCATAAAATTCTCTTTTAGGTGCCATTTTAAAAAAATGTAAGAAATGAATACTGCCCCTGAATAATTCTATGACGAATCAATATCTTATCTGAAACACACCACACAGAAATTTACTACACAAGAGTATGAGAAAACCTGTTCTTAACTCGAAGGAATTTGCTTTACAACTAAATTGACTTACTCTGTATCTGAAGAAGATAGCTCTGTCTCCACTCCTCTGCAAGAATTTTTTTAAAAGGATATCTTCATCGGGTTGATAGGAAATCATATATTGTACCTAGGGTCTTAACTGTAACATTGATTCCGCATGCTTCGGCTGTCCCTTCAAAATTGAATTCATAGGAGAATTCGTATTTTTCGCTCCAATGGGTCACAAAGTTCCTGCAAGCCTTTCTTTTCACTCTTTTACAACTTCGCGAACCATAACTATCAGGTAGCTTGGTCCTATGAAATAGCTTCGACCATCCTATCAAAAGAAACTTGATCGACCGTTACACCGACTAACAGCCTTGGCTCCGCACTGGGTCCCACTTCTCTATTGGCTACGTGCTACCACGTGGCACTCAACCACTAGCCTTGAAATACTTTTCGCATTCAACTCAACGTCAGTCACGTGTCTTTCTTTTTATACCACCAGTTCCATCTTGGTGGGCCCATGTCTAAGACCACATGTCTCTGAACACATTACCATCTATCATGACACATGGACAGTCCTTGTTCACTTTCGCTATTTCGTAGGGTATAAAGCACGAGCATCTTAACCTTGCGAAATAGCATGGGCCGTCAAATCATTTTTTAGTTGATCAACTTTTAACCATCTAAATAGGCTCCGGGAGGGGTGGGCCCTCTGACTCACTTTGAACACCTGGTGCCTAGTCACCTTCAGTGCTGACATGTCACTTTTTTATTTGTCGAGAGAAAGCACTGGGCTCCAATTAATTCTTGACACCTGTATCCACTAGGTCATCTCCTAACTTGCGACCTGACTCACCTTTGGGACTTGCCTTTTAACCTTTAGTCCCAACTTGCTGACTGTTGTGACTTATGCCATGTGCCACCATTTTACTTGCTCTCATCAACCAGCTAGACCGCCTAGGTGGCATGCCATGTCATTTTCGCAACTTCGCTGGTTTTAAACTACGTGGAACTTCGCATAGCGAAATAGCGAAAGCCGTAGATCCATCAGTGAGATGCACACTAGTTACTGGGCCCAACAACTTTAGGAGTGTAGCATCGTAAATTGTACACACTTGCTAGAGTGGTACAATTTCACACCTAGTTTAGCACCCGCCTTGGCGCATCTTGCATTTTGCATTACATTTCCCCTTTAGCACTTAATTAATCAAATTAATTAGGTCTAAGGTTCTATTTTACCATCTCCCATATCATAAAGTTGGGCCATTTTCATTAAAGTGTGCCCCTTTCATTTTATTCCTCCAATACATCATTTAATCAAAAACCCTAATTAGGTCCTATTTTGAACTTGGGGGCTTGATTTCGGGGGTTAAAACATCTCAAAATCACCTGTAACTTCGGGATTCGCTTTAAAATCATCATATCCGACGACCCTGAAAATTTGGTGAAAAGTTGTCGGGACCATGGCGCCCGACGTGCACATGGTCCCGGACATTTTTCCCAAAATTTTAGGAGCGCGATCCAATCATAAAATAAAGCTTAACCCCAAGAAATTGGCGGGAGATTCAATCTCTAGGTCGGCCAAAAGTTGAAATTAAGACCTAGGGTTTCATACATAAGAGCTCTCTTTCTTCATTTGAAAGGATCCGAATTTTGTTTTCAGGGAACCTCATATGCAACGAAAGAGAAGATCTTTGAAGACTTCAGCAACATTCAACATCCATCCGTCAAGCATCTATCAATTTCATTCATCCATTTAGGGCTTTGAAGGCATTGAAGAACAATAAGGGATCACCGACTGAAGATTGGCTTGTACCCCTCCCTTGGGGTTGGGTATGATTTCATGTTGTTTTCATGTCTTTGCATAAGATTCATCATATCATTTGTATTCATGCTTTAGATCACTTTGCATCTTGATTTGGAGCATTTACATTATCATGTACAAGCAATTAGGGTTTACTTTCTAGGTTGCTCTAGTTTGCTTACTTGCATTTTAGATCTTGCACACACACAAGGTCTGCACACACATTACTTTTACAATACAACTTGGCTATTCATGGAGGTGGAAATCACCGAAGCGGGGGTTTGACTAAGGCAAAACCCTATATAGCCACCCAAACACCTCTTTCAGATATAAGTGCAGATTTCGGGATTCAGACGACGTCGCAAGTTACAGATCCGAAAGAAGCAGACGGAGACGAAACCACACACCCAGTTTCAGAGCAGAAGACCAGGACAGGAGCGTGGGGCACCTTGGTCCTGCCACGACAGGGGTGCTAGGCGCCCTGGTCCCTGGGACAGGGGCGTTGGGTGCCCTGGTCCTCCTGACAGACAGCAATCTTTAGCAGTTCGGACAGTTTTCCAGAGTGCAAAATAGCAGTTCTAGGTGTAGTTTCAGGTGCAAAATTAGGACAGTGGTGCTCGTGCCCCTGTCCCGAACATTTCCACTCAGATTTTGACTCCGGGTATGCATTTGCATTCTTGTCTTATCTTTGTATTTACAGCTTTCCATTGTTTAAGTTCAATTCTGCAATCTTGTTATTAGTTCATACTTGCATTTTAGGGTTAGGAATTGAACTTGCATAATCTTACCTTTCAATTACAAAAAAGGAATAGAAATCCTAATAGGTAGCCCGTGGCTCTCTCTTTCACAAAAAGAAGTAGCCAATTGTGTGATACCTCTAGGCTCTTTCATATTCCGTAATGTGTGTCAAAAGGTAGGATTAGGGCATGATAACCTAGTCTCGCTTTTTCCCCCACACATTTTGGTGAACCCGACAAGAACTTATTATTGCTTTCTCTTCATTACATTTGTTAGATCTAAATCTAGATTTAGCGTGTTTCATTTAAGTTTCATTTTCAAAAAAAAAAAAGGAGAAAAAAAAAAAGAAGGAAAAGAAAGAGTGTGTTTTGTTTCTTTGCATTGTGTGCAATTTTTATTTTAAAATGTCAGATTTTTATTTGCAAGATGTTCATATTTGTGATGATTATGAGTTAGATGAAGCTTTAGATGAGTTTTTGAAACCTAAAGATACCAAACCTTCATTTTACCAAAAACTCATAAACATTGTTACAATGCCATTTCGTTGTGATGAGAAAGATAAGTCGAATGATTCCTCTCAAGGGTACATTCCTATCAACTCTTCCACTAAATCTAGTAACATGGTTGTTTTCAATGATCCCCTCTATGAAGAGATATCTACTTTTGAATCAAAAGATAAACCTTTTTATGATCATGCTTTGTTGGATGATGCCCTTGATGACTTTGTGGCTCCTAAAAAATGCTCCCTTCATGAGGATCCTTTTGTGCAAGAAGATGACATTATCCCTACATTTCCTAGTGATGGCATTCCCTTTTCCAACAAAATTCCCACTAGAGATGATGAATTAATGGTAAATGCTTACCCTTCTCCTAAAGTTTGTCTTACCCATAAGCATCCCTTAGAGAAAGAAGATGAAATAATAAGCAATTTCCTTGATTCTCTCTCCCCTAAAGGTCATATTGAACATATTTTGAGGAAAGAGGATGAGTTTAACACATCTATTGATGCTCTCCCTCCTAAGGATGAGGAATTAATCAACAATGTTATCTCCTCTCCCGAAATTGACAATACTTCAAGCATTTCTTTCAACCACTTCACTATTTGGGATGAACCATTAGAAGAAGGTGTAGATTATTCTCTACCCTGTGAGAGAACCCTAGCCAAAAGGGATGAAATCAAGATTAGAAACTCCCTTGATAGTTTCTCACCTTCCTTGAATCTCAATTATTCTGCCTCTGAAAATAAAGCATCTCCCTCTCCTCAACTTGGTTCTACTCATAAGGATACCCTAGTTCAAAGCAAGATGGTTGACATCTCTTTCAAAGATCTCCCTCTCAAAAGTGAGACTTTAGAGAGTAATGTTGATCCTTCTCCTAGAGAGTTCATTCCCCATGTAGATCCTTTGATGATAGAGGATGATATGACCTTTCCTAGTATTACTTTTCCTACTAGAACATCAATGCCTACCCCTTGCCTCTCTCCTAAAATTGATTTAATCCGTGATAAGATTTTAGTGCAAGAGAAGACTATCAATAATTCTTCCAACACTTTTGTTCATTCCTCTAAACCATCCTCAATCAATTTGGTACATGTGAATGAAACACCTAACAAACCTCTCTTCACTATCCAAGGTGCGTGTCCTTCTCAAAATTCTCAACCTTTAAATAAGCCTATCTTAGTGGTTCAAGGCGGTTATGCTAATGATTCTTTTTGCACTCCTAAGAAACCTATTATTATTGTGCAAGGAGGTTATTCTACTAAGAGCCCTTATGATTATGCTAAGCAACTGACTAGAGAGAGTTATCATGCGGTTGCCCATACCTATAACACAAGAAACAATAGGCAACCTAATCCTCCTCCAGTTATCCCAACTTCACTTCCTCCTTCCCAACCTATTCTTCCTCAAGCTCCTTGGATTTCACAAGTTCTTGGTAAGAAATATGATCTCATAGAACAACTTAAAACTACCCCTACTAAGATATCCCTTTGGGATTTGATCCAAACTTCTTCCGCTCATCATGGAATGTTACAAGATGCCTTGAAAGATTTGAATGTTCCTCCACCTAATACATCTAATAATATAGTGTCTTTGGTTAACTCTGTGATGAATCCTAAAGCTCAAATTGTGTTTACTCAAGATGAGTTGCCTACTAGTGAAATTCAACATCAATGTGATCCCTTGATGATTATGGTTATCATAAATGACATTGCTATAAGACGAACACTTGTAGATAATGGTTCTGGCCTTAATGTGTGTAGCATTAATCTATTGCATAAGATGAATGTGGATACATCCCTTATTGAGCCTGACTCTCGTCCCATTCGAGGCTTTGATACTGTGGCTAAGTCTTCATTAGGTATTATCACCTTACCCATCACAGTGGGACCTGTTACTTTGCCTACTCCTATCCATGTTATGTCGGGAAATCTAACATACAACTTGTTATTAGGGAGACCTTGGATTCACAGTATGCAAGCTGTCCCCTCTACATTGCATAGACAAGTTAAATTTATTCATAATAATAAGACATATACCTTGATAGGTGATACTAATTTTTAAGCTTGTTTGCAAACATCTACTTCCAAAGGGAGTTCTTCTAAGCCTTCCTCTTCTAGTGATGACTTATTAAACAAGATACCTATGGATGAATCATCACCCTCTGATAATCAAAATTCTTTGGATGAGTCTGAAGCTCCTGAAGAAGATTCTTCTCAACTTGAATCTACACATGAAAAGTCTTTTGATCCTAAGAAGGTTCTCATAGAAGATGATTGGGGATCTCTTGATTTCAATCCCACCTTTGTAGGTGAGTATAGGGTTCCTCCTAGAGAGCTTAAAGTTAAAAAGAAGGAAGAAACTAGAAATCAATCAGTCTTACCTGAACCTATGAGCAATAATTTTGTGGCCACTTCTCAAACTTCTTCTCCTCACACTTCTAATTCTAAAGAATTTGATTCTTTGTCTTATGAAAAACCACCTTTTCTTTCTGAAATGGCTAATCATTATGGTCGTGGTTTTCATATTTTGGCTAAGAGTGGCTATAGTGGAAATGGTTATGGTGCAAATGAACAAGGAATTAAAGTTCCTTTAGAACATAACATGCATGAATATTCATTTGGACTTGGATATAATCTTTCTAAGCCCACCAAAGCATCTAAAAGACCATCTCTCAATGTGAATGCTATATTTAGTAGTGATGATGATCTCACTTCAACTAAATCATCTTCTACTTCTATCAACTCTCATTCCCCTCATAAGGAAATCTTGGCGATGAACAAATCTCTTTATGACTCCCCTCAAATTTCTAAATCCACTTATGAATCTTTATCTCCTATTCATCATAAAGTCCTTTCCTCTAGGGATAAGGCTCTAATAAATTACACTCATCCCTCTTCTAAGATTTCTTGTGACTTTTCTTCTTCAATTTTTATCACTTTATACATATTTTTGATCTCACTTATAGTTGTGCATTTAGCATGTCATATTCAAATACCTCATTCAATCTGTCATGTCTTTAAATAACATTAATGGCTATTATGTTGCTCATCATTATGTGACATTGGTAGCTCATTTACTGGGGGCTCATTGTCATTCATGATGATACAATTTCAAGTACAATCATATTTTTTGAAGCAACATAATAGCCTAATTTTTCTATGTTATCTCTTGTTCCTATGGGGTAATAATGTGGAAATATTGATCATCTTTTCTTTAGAATCCTCTTTTCTTAGATATGGGAGAAGATTTGTATTCTCTTTCTTACCTTACCCACTTCTTGTGAGGAGCATTTTACATACACTAATGTCTTGCTTGCATGTAGTACATTTTTCTTATGTCTAAATCTCTCCCTAGAAGATCGTGTAAGTCCTTCTCATTGTCCTTATCCTTGGGAGGCAATGATCTTTCCTTATTTTTATCTAAGGATCCACTTTTTTCCTATTTCGTGGATGGTGTGAACTTTATTACTTGATGTTATTCCTTGTATGCATTTGTTGTTGTTTGTTCAAGGATTCTCTCTTACAAGAGGTGTAAGTCCTTGACTACAACCTCTTTTGTACTTGGTCAAATACATCCATAATGAATTCACTCTCCCAGTTGGGTTAAAAAGAGTGTCATCCTTCATTAAGAATCACTTTCACCTCGCAAAAGAAGGAAGTATTGCATTCTTATTCTCTTCTTTGTCTTATTCTAGAAGATTTTATATTTGTCTAAGACAATTCCTCTCGGGGATAGGTCTCTTTTGTACAAAGATCTCTTCTCCTCTAAGGATCTCCTTTGCACATACTACAAGATATCCTTCAACTATCTTATCCTTGCTTAAAGAGTGCAAAACTCTCTTGCTTGGATCTATGACATTGTTGCATTTTTGCGGTATCTTCTTTTGTGATGAAGGTAGGTATCCTTGTTCTACTTTGCTTATGACATAAACATTACACTTTTTGAGCAATGGGTCATTCTCAGAACCAGAGCACAGACTCTTAGAGCGAGATGTCTCCATTTTTCTTTAATGCAAGGTGATTATTCTCGAAACTAGAGCACAGACTCTTAGAGCAAGATGTCACGCCTTGTACTATACATATACAGGTTGTAGCATACTTGGGCATAGACTCCTATGAGGTGCTTCTAACCTCCCTTACACACACATGCACGAGGTTGAGTGAAACTAGCGGCATAAGGCTAGACTTTCTCACTCTCCTCCCTTACATGGATCACCTAAACAGACTCTAGAGGCTAGTTTTCCATGCCTTTTTTCCCATGGATCACCTAGACAAGATCTAGGGGCAAGAAGTCCATGTTTTCTCTCTCACTATTCTTCTCATGGATCACCAATGTGTGTATTCATGCTTTTTTTTCTTTTCTTCTCTTTGCATTTTGTTTCCATTTACATCCTTCATCTTGTGTTAGAAAACTCTCAACTCCTCACACTCTTTGTTGTGTTGGAATTGAGATTTATTTCTCTTTCTTACCAAATGATTCTCCATTAATTTTTGATCTCATATCAAATCTTCTTGTGAGCATTTGTCATCAATATTCTTTAACAATTCGAAGTGGTAAACATGATACCCTATTTCAACTCACTAAAATTAGCAAGCCGAAATAGGGGGGGGCATATAGCTACCCTCGAATTTTCATCACCTTCCTTAGTAAGCATTAGGTGATTTTGTGATCTAACATGTGGTTTTGTAGGTTGTGGTTCCTAACTAAGTACTGCAAATGCCGCTGGGGCTTCGTCCGACAACTTATGGATATATCCTTTTTCAAATAATGTTTACTTTTTTGTACTTTAGCTTGCATATGCACGTAGTGTTCATATGACCGCTAAAGTGGGGGCTAAATGTAGCGTCATAAATTGTACACACTTGCTAGGGTGGTACAATTTCACACCTAGTTTAGCACCCGCCTTGGCGCATCTTGAATTTTGCATTACATTTCCCCTTTAGCACTTAATTAATCAAATTAATTAGGTCTAAGGTTCTATTTTATCATCTCCCATATCATAAAGTTGGGCCATTTTCATTAAAGTGTGCCCCTTTCATTTTATTCCTCCAATACATCATTTAATCAAAAACCCTAATTAGGTCCTATTTTGAACTTGGGGGCTTGACTTTGGGGGTCAAAACATCTCGAAATCACCTGTAACTTCGGGATTCGCTCTAAAATCATCATATCCGATGGCCCTGAAAATTTGGTGAAAAGTTGTCAGGACCATGGTGCCCGACGTGCACATGGTCCAAGACATTTTTCCCAAAATTTTAGGAGCGCGATCCAATCATAAAATAAAGCTTAACCCCAAGAAATTGGCAGGAGATTCAATCTCTAGGTCGGCCAAAAGTTGAAATTAAGACCTAGGGTTTCATACATAAGAGCTCTCTTTCTTCATTTGAAAGGATCCGAATTTTGTTTTCAGGGAACCTCATATGCAGCGAAAGAGCAGATATTTGAAGACTTTAGCAACATTCAACATCCATCCATCAAGCATCTATCAATTTCATTCATCCATTTAGGGCTTTGAAGGCATTGAAGAACAATAAGGGATCACCGACTGAAGATTGGCTTGTACCCCTCCCTTGGGGTTGGGTATGATTTCATGTTGTTTTCATGTCTTTGCATAAGCTTCATCATATCATTTGTATTCATGCTTTAGATCGCTTTGCATCTTGATTTGGAGCATTTACATTATCATGTACAAGCAATTAGGGTTTACTTTCTAGGTTGCTCTAGTTTGCTTACTTGCATTTTAGATCTTGCACACACACAAGGTCTGCACACACATTACTTTTACAATACAACTTGGCTATTCGTGGAGGTGGAAATCACCGAAGCGGGGGTTTGACTAAGGCAAAACCCTATATAGCCACCCAAACACCTCTTTTAGATATAAGTGCAGATTTCGGGATTCAGACGATGTCGCAAGTTACAGATCCGAAAGAAACAGATGGAGACGGAACCACACACATAGTTTCAGAGCAGAAGACCAAGACAGGGGCGTGGGGTGCGCTGGTCCTGCTAGGACAGGGGTGCTAGGCGCCCTGGTCCCTGGGACAGGAGCACTGGGCGCCCTGGTCCTCCTGATAGACAGCAATCTTTAGCAGTTCGGACAGTTTTCCAGAGTGCAAAACAGCAGTTCCAGGTGTAGTTTCAGGTGCAGAATCAGGACAGTGGCGCTCGCGCCCCCGTCCCGAACATTTCCACTCAGATTTTGACTTCGGGTACGCATTTGCATTCTTGTCTTATCTTTTTATTTACAGCTTTCCATTGTTTAAGTTCAATTCTGCAATCTTGTTATTAGTTCATACTTGCATTTTAGGGTTAGGAATTGAACTTGCATAATCTTACCTTTCAATTATAACAAAGGAATAGAAATCCTAATAGGTAACCCATGGCTCTCTCTTTCACAAAAAGAAGTAGCCAATTGTGTGATACCTCTAGGCTCTTTTGTATTCCGTAATGTGTGTCAAAAGGTAGGATTAGGGCATGATAACCTAGTCTCGCTTTTTCCCCCACACAAGGAGGAATACACATAAGGCATAAATTTTTTGTGATTAATTAACATGACCGCCTAGGCAAAAACTAGGGGGGACACTTCCTACAATCCCATGACCCATTACTTAAGTGGATAAAGTAACGAAAGAATAGAAACCAGAGGGTTTTAAATAGACATTATGTGATTGAAAACCCAAAACCCTAAACGCTCAACACCCTACACAGAGCTGAAGCAATTGAAAATGCGCCTTACTCAAAATTTCAAAAAACCATAGCCAATTATGGGAAAAGAAAAACCCATTTTTAATTAGTGATAACAAATTGTATTGTAATGTAATTAATTATCTATAAGCCAACATGATGTATTGTAAAGACTCATATATGTATGAGATCTTATAGGTCATTTTGATATAGAAAAGATACAGAATAGAAGAGAGGTGATTATGTAATAGATCATAGAAGATAGGTTATGTGAGCAAATATCATTCACCAACAAGGTTTTTGGTTAAGGTTTCTGACTGAGCTTAAACCGGTACTGAATCAAGCATTGAAGATGCTATTTTGAGAAATACATTGTCTTAGATTTAATTATCCATATTGTAGTCAGTGGGACTCTTTCATTGAGCAGTGAGCTCTAGGATGTTAGCCTTCCTACATGTACAGGCCCCTATTGTAAGTAATATTTATTTATCTTGGCCAGCGAGTAAATATTGTGGGTCACAAATCCCACCAAGTTTTTTCCCTTATCGGGTTTCCTCATGAAAATATCTTGTGTTATGGTGTGCATTTATGCTATCTCTATTATTTCTCTTTGTTGCATTATTACTTGTTTACTGGTATATTAATTTGGGTTGCAAAGTTATAAACAAGTTTAAATATTCCATTAGCCAGTTAGACACCGATTCACCCCCCCTCTCAGTGTCTTTGGGACTATCATTGCATCTAACATACCAAAGTTGCTAACATCCAAACACATAACTAGCTGCTAACATCAAGACACATAATTGATATCAGGACCAATAAGAACTCCTAACATCGAGATATCGAGATCAATGAGAACTAAATGAATCTACAAAAATCATCATCTAGAGCTATCCATGTTTCATAATAACTTCTAACCAAAATTGCAACATCTGAACTGCACAAACATACTACATACAATATCATATCATTTGTAACATCTTTTATATCCAGACTAATATCTGACCCTGAAAGCATAGTTTGGTCCAAAACCAGATGACTGGTTTCACAACAGTGACAATATTATTCACATAAGTCTAATAGATTGTTCATAGGGTTTGGAACTAGTTGCTCTCGTATCTAAGGTTGAATCACTTGCTCATTAGTAGGATTAGGTCCAGTAATAGGAGGTGGGGGTTGTTAAAATGATCATTTTGGGACTTGGTTCTACCAAGGTTCAAATTAAGGTTGATTTTGTTGCCATAATGGTGGATTGGGTTGTCACTATGGTTGATTCTATTGAGGAATAATCCACTCTGGAGGTCCCCATGTCATAGGAGTTGGTTGCATTGCATAACAAGGGGTCCACTAATTGACATTCTACCACTGATTTGAATTCCAATTTTCTATGGTAATGTTGTCCTAAATAAGCATTAAACTCTAAATTCTAAGGTCTTTGTTCAACGTAGTTAATCTCTTCTTCCACAATAGGAGATTTATTCAAATTATTCTTAATCTATGGTAAGAGATTACAAGACCTTGTTGCATGATGCTTCTCATAAATTTCACAAAGATTAATTTGATTTAATGGAGATTACCTCAAACGATGTTTTCCCGTACACTTTGAATAGTAAATAGTTAAGGGCTTCGTATTTTTCTTGTCTACCTGAGTATTAAGATGAAGGCGAATATCATTTTGTAAAATTTCTATTTCCTCCATTACTTGAAAAACATCATGAGCTAAAGCTTTGTTTCTTTTAGAACCCCTAGTTCTAACTCTAGTCCTAGAGTAATTTCTGAATATACCAATAATATCTTCCAAAGGAATCTTATTGATATCTCCTCTTCCCATAAAATTCAAATCTTACATAGACTCGTCATCAAATCCTCTTAGGAATATTGTTCTACTAACTTCATCAATTAATCCATCAAAACATCTTTCATATAAAAATAGAAACCTATCAGCATAATCTTCCAAACTTTCATCAACTCATCCTTATTCTCTCTCACTGAACAATAATCCCGGTACTTTTCCAAGAATACAATTTCCATCTCTTGTGATGTTGAGATTTAACCAACATGCAAACCCATAAACCATCATAATTTGGACTCTTTTAGGGTAGAAGGAAACAATTTCAAATTCTAGTTATCAAATCTATAATCATAAGAATAACAAAGCACTTTTAACTCAAAGACAAACTAATAAGCATCTTCACAATTTTTTTCCCTAAAAGTAGGTATGACAAAGGGTGAAATATTTTTAATAAGAATCTCATTATCTCCCACATTCAAATTAATAGGCTATGAAAATGTCCTATGAGGTGGTGGATTTTCAGCTGCTACACAAACACCCATTCCTTCTTCTTGTTGCTCAAAATATTCTTGTTGTTATTTTTGTTCTTCAAATTGGTCTTGTTCTTAAGATCCTTGAGATTGAAATTGATCAATATTATATGGACTTGGAAGGAATCTTCCAAAATGATCTTTGACCCTTGTCATCAACAACTTAACTCTTTTCCTTATCAATGCAAAGGCTTCAATTTTTGGTAGCAATATATTTTAGTCATCGACAATGACACCAATAATGATGAGTGAAGTTATTGATGTCACAACTTGCATAACTTAATTTCTTATTATTGAACTGTAGAAAACAAGATATCACCAAGGGGGGGTTGAATCAATGATTATAAGCAATTTCAATTAGTGTGTGTGCAACCAGTAGAATAATGAAAATACTAAAAAAACACATGCAATAGCACATCACATAACACTAGATATATGCAAAAAAACCAATGTGGGAAAAACCTTGAAGAGAAATATTGTTGGAGATCTACTACTCCAATCCAGCCTCATGATGGAATAAAAATTTTATAGTATTTAGGGCACCAACCCAAGGAGAACCAACCCCTAACAATTTATGGGCACCTACCAAAAGGAGAACCAACTCAAGGAGAACCAACCCCTACACTAAGAACCCACTCAGTGAAATACAATGATAATAACCTTGTTAAAAATGAGTTTTGTAACCCTTGCAAACAATTCGCTCTGCCAGTTGAACTCTTTTCTATCACACTGCTTATTCTCTAAAAGATTTGAGTTTTTTCTATCTGCATCCTCTTCAACTCACCTTCTGCTTTATCGGATGTCCTCTCACACTCTCTCTACTCTCTTTCACTCTCTGCTTCTAACTTGCCAGTTCAATCTCTACCAGTTTGATGGACTGTTATACTTTGTAATTGTTTACCAGTTACCTTAAACCCTGATGATTAAGCCCCTCTTGCTGGTTCTTCTTCTAACACTCAATCACTTTAATATTTTTCTATCAACACTAAGACTGATCAACTCTCATCTAGAATAATCACACTTTCTCATCAATCACTTAATTTTTTGATCTACACATTTATACACATGCTTTCCTACCAAAACAAAAAATCAAACTTTATGTGCCTATGGTTTTCTTCACCAGCCACGATCTGTATCAAATTGGATCTCATCTTCTTGATCGAAAACTTACAAAAGATCAACAAAAATCTCTGTCCTTTTTATTTTTCCAATGCACATTTACTTTATTTAACAAACTGTACCCTATTCATCGGCATTGATTTTGTCGATCACACTAAATGATCCAGCGATTTTGTTCTACATATGAACACAACTATCAGATGTCCTGCTTCGATCATAACACCAAAAAATATCAGCCTTTCGATTTGCTTTGAGCTTCAATCCTCTGCAATCAATCCATGATTTTCATAATCTTCATTTAATATTGACCTGATCGGAAACTACCTTGCAGATGCACTATTCACCTACCATTGCATGTTCGCCACCTAGAGTGCATGTGAAATCTCTGTTGACATCTAACTCACTTGATCATATCTGTTCAAACTCAATCACCGACCAAACATACAACCGGTATACACCAACTGGTTAACCTTCATATCATGCACTTCTTTGTTCTGTTAGTTAGGACATGTTATCTCGGACCACACTTGCCAAACCATGAAACATACTCAAGGTAAGCCACTTCCATAGAACTTCATCATTTACTAGTGACAGTCCTGAACCATTTTGACAAAATTTGCAAACACTTCACATTATTTCATCTTCTTATCAAGGTCCTTCAATTTTTGTCTTTCCTTGCTTACCAGTTGACATACTTACTGATTGACATCAACATGTCAATAATCTTTAATACTCCTACTTATATATCGGTAACATCAATTTGCATACTAGTTGACATCAATGACGAAACAATGCCAATAATCTCCCCCTTTGGCACTGATGTCAACACACATTTTATTCACAATTGTACTCTTTCTCCCCCTTTGACAACAATGTCAAAGGTCTCAGACATCAACTTCTCTCTGGTTCACTCTCCTTTTCAAACATCAATACACTCTCCCCCTTTTTTCAAGCTGGTTGCTACCTTTGATGATAGACAAATTGAATAGACAACTATAAAAATCACAATGTTGTCCTCTAGATGATGACTGATGATCGAGTTCTTGTTAAGACTCGGAGGCAACTAAGAGGGGGGGTGAATCAATTGTCAAATAATTTCAACCCAAATATAACTTAATCAAACTTAATGTTGGTTCATATATTAGCAGTTAACATTAATATCAGTGAAACTCAATGCATAAAATAGAAAGAGAAACAACATCCAAAACACATAACACAAAGATTTGTACGTGAAAACCCTGTCGGGGGAAAAACTATGTTGGGAAACCTTACCCACAATTAGATGATACTACTGCAAATAGTATGTGTATACAAATGGGGTCTGCACATGCAAAAAGGCCAATCGCCTAGAGCTCACTGCTCAATCAAAAAATAGGAGTCACACTGACTACAATTGGATGATTAAATCCAATGATAATGTACTGCTCAAAGTAGCATCTCCAATGTTGGATTCAGTATCGGTTAAGCTCTGATAATCACCTTCAAAACTTCCTTGAACCTTCTCTATGGTCTACTCATATGATCTTCAATATTCGTACATACCATGTTACAATACCATAACCATATATTGTCTCTCTATCTTTTTCTTCCTTACATCATCTCACAAATGAGATCTTACATATATACCAAAACCTAAGACCAAATGTGTAGGTCGGCTAATTAAGAATATTACAATTAAACCAATTACAAATAAGTCAAGACATGATGCATCATGTCATCTTGATACAATTACAACAATATCCAATTTACTAAATCATCTCCATAATGTGTCGTGCTAATCTAGAATAGATAATGCATGATGGTCCATTATGTCAACCCAATTAGACCAATAACCAAAATACCAAAACCAAATGTCCAAACCATGTCTTCAACATAACCAAGTGATCTCTAGATGATAACAAGTCATCCTCAGTGCCAGTGAACAATATAACCTACCAGTGAATGATATACCGGTGATTGTGCATAAGTCACTGAACTTGTCGGTGAACATAATGTGCCAGTTCAACATAACCAAAGATCTCTGGAAGGATAACTGTTGACATCAATGACAAAACCAATGCAACACATCCATAATACCAACAATCTCCCCCTTTAGCATTTATGGCAATACAAGATGGAAAAACATCAAGTGCCAAAACAGAATGCCAAAAACCAAAAACCAACAATCTCTAGAATAGATCAATACAAGAAATCAAAATACAAATGCAGAGAGTATATATCACTCCCCCAATAAGTAATCTCTCCCCAAAGAATAATGTTTGTTTTTCCATAGATATCTCTCCCCCTTTGACATCAAATTCCAAAGCAATAAAAATACCATATACAACCAATTCATAGAACTAATTACAATAACCAGTTGTTATATCCAACTACTCCCCCTGAGAAGTAACTCTCGTTCATCAAAGCTAGAAAAAAATTCTCTATTAATTCTGCTAGTTTGATGCCAGACATCAATTGTCTAAGTCTTTACCAATGAGGGTATAACCCCAAGATGCTCTCTGAGATATTCAAAAGTTTCCTTAGACAAATTCTTAGTAAAGATATCTACAATCTACTCTTTAGTATTCACATAAACCAATCTCACTTCTTTTGCTTCAACATTCTCTTTCAGAAAATTATATTTGATAGAAACATGTTTAGTTTTAGAGTGAAATATCGGATTCTTAGATATATCAATTATTGTTGAATTATCACAGTAAATAATTATAGGTTCTTTGCATTTTACCTTTATGTCCTTCAACATTTTCTTAATCCATAATACCTAAGTACAATTAGTTGTTGCTGCAACATATTCTGATTCTACTATTGATAATGATGTACAACTCTGTTTCTTGCTCAACCATGAAATCAATCTACTACCAAGAAAGAATTCCCTGTCAGTGGTTCTCTTTATGTCATCTACATCTCCTGCCCAATTTGCATTGGTGTATGTACATAAATCAAAATTTTCATCTTTAGGATACCATAAACCAAGATTTGTTGTGCCTTGTAGATACCGAAAAATCCTTTTCACTACTGATTCATGATTTTCTCTAGGATTACTCTGAAATCTTGAAACAATACATACTGCATCATTATATCAGGTCGTGTTTGTGTCAAATATAGTAAGCCTCCAATCATAGATTTGTATCTTGTCGAATTAACAGGAGTTGAATCATCCTTCAATGTCAATTTATCAGTTGTAGTCATAGGAGTACTTACCGGTTTAGAGTTTTCCATACCAAATTTCTTCAGTAATTCCTTCAAGTACTTTGTTTGACATATGAATATACCTTTATTAGGCTGTGAAATCTGTAATCGTAAAAAGAATTTTACTTTCCCAATCATAGACATTTCAAATTCTTCCTGCATCTTATTAGCAAATTCTTTACACAATCCATCTTCTCCTACAAAAATGATGTCATCAACAAAAACTTCAATAACCAAGATGTCTTCAGTAGTCACTTTGAAATATAAGTTGTTGTCAGCATTAACTTTAGTGTAACCAAGCTTCAAAAGATATTTGTCCAATCTAGCATACCAAGCTCTAAGAGCTTGCTTCAATCCATATAAAGCTTTCCTTAATCTGCAAACCATATCTTTATCATTTGTCAATGAAAATCCATCAGGTTGTTCAATCTAAACTTCCTCTTCAAGATCACCATTTAGAAATGCACATTTTACATCCATTTGATATACTTTATAGTTCTTGTATGCTGTAAATACAAGAAATAATTTGACTTCCTCAATTCTAGCTACCAGTGCAAAGGTTTCATTGTAATCAATTCCCTCTTTCTGTGAATATCATTTACACACTAATCTTTCTTTGTTTTTGATTACCTTACCATCTTCATTAAGTTTATTTCTGAATACCCATTTTGTTACAATTACATTTTTATCTTTAGGCCAGGGAACCAATGTCCATGTATTGTTCTTTTCGATTTGTTCTAATTCATCTTCCATAACTTTAATCCAATGTTTATCTTCACGTGCCTTTAATCCAATTATTCTTTTTGATTTTTTCTAATTAAACACACTTCTTCATTTTCCAATCTTTTTCCTATCATAACTCCTTGACTTATTCCCAATTATCTGAGTTTCAAAGTGATTAAGACTTACATACCTGGGGCTTGTTGTTGTTCTTCAGTCACTGTGGAGTTCTCTGATGGTGTCGATGTGACTGGATCCACAATTTGTATTGGTGCACTATGTATAGGTTCATTTCTGATCATCCCAACTACCAGTTTCGAATCCATAGATCTTGAATTTCCTCTAAAGTGTTCATCTATCTTCACATTTGCACTCTTAATAATTTTCTGCAATCTTTTATTAAAACATCTATATGCTTTGCTTATAGATGAATAACCAAGAAATATTCCTTCATCACTTCTAGGGTCAAATTTGTCAATATACTCATCTCTCCTAATGTAGCATTTGCTTCCAAATATTTTGAAGTATTTAAGAGTAGGAGTATTACTAAACCCTATTTCATAAGGTGTCTTACCACTTTCACCTTTGATGTGAACTTTGTTAAAAGTGTAAACCATTGTATTCACTGCTTCTCTCCAATACACATGAGGTAGATTTGATTTTGATATCATACTTCTAGCTGCATCCAATATAGTCTTGTTCTTCCTTTCCACAACTCCATTTTGTTGAGGTGTCTAGGATGCTGATAGTTGTCTTCTAATTCCATTCACTTCACAAAATGTATTGAACTTAGTAGATGTAAATTCACCTCCTTGATCTAATCTTAAACATTTGATTTTCTTACCGGTTTCATTCTCTATCATTGCCTTGAACAATTTGAATTTCCCAAAAGCTTATGATTTCTCCCTGAGAAAAGTAACCCAGCACATTCTAGAATAATCATCAATGATTAGCATAAAGTATATATCTCCCTATAGACTTCTTGTTCTTGCCGGACCACACAAGTCAATATGGATTAAATCAAGAACATTATAGGATTTCTCATAAATACTCTTAAAGCTTGTTCTAACTTTCTTTCCCATTTGACATTCCTTACGTACCAGCTTATGAGGTTTTACAATCTTAGGTAAATCCCTTACTACCTTAGATGAACCAATCTTTATAATGCAATCAAGATTCACATGTAAGAGTCTTTTATGCCATAACCAACTTTCATCAATATGTGCAATCAATCATGTCTTTTCATTGTTATTCGAATGAAAGATAATACCTCTAGTCTTATTACCGGTTGCAATCTCTCTACTAGTTCTATTCATGATTTTGTATTTACCATTCTTGAATTGTAACTGAAATGCCTTTTCAACTAATTGACCAACACTCAAAATATTATGCTTCAAACCTTCAACATAATAAACATTGTCAGTATTATGCTTACCATAAAAAGATATAGTACCTTTTCCTTTGATAAAACAAGCTTTGTCATCCCCAAATCTTAATAGACCTTCATTGTATTCCTGAAAAGATAAGAATTTACTTTTATCACCAGTCATATGATGTGAACATCTAGAATCTATAATCCATTCATCATTTTCTTTAATTATAGCTGCCAGGGCATGTTCTACTGGTGGAATAGTAGGTGTCAGTTGATCTTCTGTTATTACAACAAAAGCCCATCCATTATCTATCAATTCTTCATCAAAATCATCAGTAACTCCTTCATCAACATATTAACATGATTTGTCTCTATTCTTCTTAAATCTGTATCTCTAATATTCAGGCTTAGTCTTATATGTTCTTTTATCTTCTTCTCTTAATCTTGCATGTCTATCAGGACATCTAGATGCCATATGACCAAATTTATTGTTGTTAAAACATATAAATGGTTCTTTACCTTCATACTTACTACAAATAGGACCTTTAGGCATTTTCCTTGCAAAGAGTGCTTCAAGTTCTTCCAGTTCTTCATTTTGCCTTCTTGTATCTTCAAGTTCTCTTGCATAAAGTGCTTTCCAATCAGATTTATCAGATGATAATGATGATGATGCAGATGATGATGCTTTGAAGACTAAATCTATCTTAATTGTAGTAATAAGACCAAATTCCTCAAGCTCAGATGCTGAAAGTTTTCCAACCAGGGTATCTCTAGATACTGATGTATTAGGCATTGTTGTCAACTCATTAATAGCAGTTACTTTCATTTTTTATGCCGGTAGCAATGCTTTCAAAACTTTAGAAACAATTTCATCTCCACTTAAGGGACCTCTATAGCATTGTATTCCCAAAACAATTTCATTAACCCTTTCCATAAAAGAAAAAATTCTTTCATCTTCTTCCATTTTCATATTTTCATGCCTGACCTGGAAGCATTCCAGTTTTGCAATGTTGACAATGGTATCTCCTTTATTTAATGTCTCCAATTTATCCCAAATAGTTTTAGCAGTAGATCGGTTTGATAATCCCATGATTTGTTGATCTGACAAGGTGCTCAAGAGTGCTTCTCTTTCTTTGCAATCATTCTCTTGATCCTTACCCAATGTTGGTGGATTAGGTTGATTTGGTGTAGGACCAACATAGCCATTCTTTGTAACATCCCATATGTCTCTTCCAATGTAGTTCAGATGTCTCTCCATTCTAATCTTCCATATACCATAGTTAGTTCCATCAAGTTTTGGACTGTCCTTCCTGAAAAAGTTAGTTTCCATAGAATCTCCTCAAGTTGTTAAACTTCTGCAAAAAGAGGACTTAGCTCTGATACCAATTTTTAGGACCCAGAGGCAACTGAGAGGGGGGGTGAATCAGTTGTCAATTAATTTTAACCCAATTATAACTTAATCAAACTTGATACTTAATACCGATAAACCAAACCTAATGTTAGTTGATAGATTAGCAGTTAACATTAATACCGGTGAAACTCGGTGCATAATACAGAAAGAGAAACAACATACACAACACATAACACAAATATTTCTGTATGGAAACCTTGTAAGGGGAAAACCATGGTTGGAAACCTTACACACAGATAGATGATACTACTACAGATAGTATGTGTATACAAATGGGGTCTGCACATGCAAAAAGGCCAACTTCCTAGAGCTCACTGCTCAATCACAAAATAGGAGTCACACTGACTACAATTGGATGATTAAATCCAATGATAATGTACTACTCAAAGTAGCATCTCCAATGCTGGATTCAGTACCCATTAAGCTCTGATAATCACTTTCAAACCTTCCTTGAACCTTCTCTATGTTCCTCTCATATGATTTTCAATATTTTCACATACCATGTTACAATACCATAACCATATATTGTCTCTCTATCTTTTTCTTCCTTACATCATCTCACAAATGAGATCTTACATATACACCAAAACCTAAGACCAAATGTGTAGGTTGGCTAATTAAGAATATTATAATTAAATCAATTACACATAAGTCAATATGCAATGTGTCATGTCGGCTTGATACAATTACAACAATATCCAATTGATTAAATCATCTCCATAACATGTCATGCTGATCTGGAATAGATAATGCATGGGAGTCCATAACCTAGACAAATTTGCCAATAACAACAAATATGTCAACTCGATTAGACCAATAACCAAAATACCAAAACCAAGTGTTCAAACCATGTCTTCAACATAATCAAGTGATCTCTAGATGATAACAAGTCATCCTTAGTGTCGATGAACAATATAACCTATCATTGAATGATATACTGGTGACTGTGAATAATTCACTGAACTTTCCAGTGAACATAATGTGCCAGAAGGATAAGTGTTGATAAGTGTTGACATCAATGACAAAACCAATGTAGCACATCCATAATACCAATAGTTCTCCCCTTGTGTACAACATATGCTCCAAGAGTCAAAATATGTATAGTTCTAAACTCCCCCTAAACCACAAATATCCATACACATTTAAGTGCAGAAAGTTGGTGGGACAAGTCCTAACTTTTGTCTTAGATACTCAGATATGTTTACTGGTAAAGGTTTTGTGAAGATATCAATAACTTGTTCACTTGTTGGGACATATTCTACCTTTCCTTATTTCTCCACAACCTTCTCCCTGAGAAAATGGTATTTGATGGCAATGTACTTTGTCCTTGAGTGCATTACTTGATTCTTTGATATGTTGATTGTGCTTGATATATCACATCAAATAGGAATAGGGTCAAATATTTCTACTTGAATGTCCTTGAGGGTCTACTTCATCCATAACACCTGAGAACAACATGTAGTGGCAACAATATACTCTGCCTAAGCAATAGATAATGAGATTGAATCCTTCTTCTTATTGTGCCATGAAACCAACCAGTTACCTAAAAAGAATGCTCCACCACTTGTGCTTTTTCGGTCAACAATGCACCTTGCCCAATCAACATCATTGTAAGCTTGTAAAGTGAAATCTCCTTGCTTTGGATAGCATAATCCATAATTAAGTATTCCTTGTAGGTACTTGAAGATCCTTCTAACTGCATTCACATGTGACTATTTAGGTGCAACTTGAAATCTTGCCACCATACATACTGTCTGCACTATATCTGATCTTCAGGTAGTAAGATATAACATACTACCAATCATAGATCTATGCAGGGTCTGATCCAATTCTGGTGACTCATCAACCTTGCTCAATTTGCATCCGGTCACCATGGGGTTACTTACCAATTTGTTGTCCTCCATCTGAAACTTCTTCAACATATCTCTGGCATACTTGGTTTGAAAGATAAATATTCCTTTATCTTGCTATGAAATTTGCAAACCAAGAAAATATGACAACTCTCCAAGAACTGATATCTCAAACTCTGATTACATCTGGTCAGCAAAATCTTTACACAAGGTATCCTTATTGCCTCCAAATATTATATCATCCACATACACAACAACAATAATCATGTGATGTCCATCGGCTTTGATGTACAAATTACTATCTGCATTTCTCTTTCTGAAACCTTTCTCCCAAAGATACTTATCTAACCTTGAATACCATGCTCTTGGAGCCTGGTTAAAACCATGCAATGCCTTCTTCAATCGGCACACAAAATTTTCATCATCATGCAACATAAAACCTTCTTATTCTATGAAGACTTCTTCTTCCAAATTACCATTCAAAAAGGAAGATTTAACGTTCATTTGATATACCTTGTATCCTTTGTAGGCAGAGCATGCTTAGAACATTCTAATAGACTCAAGTCTTACAACCAGTGCAAATGTTTCTTCAAAATAAATTCCTTCTACTTGAGAATAGTCTTTTCACACTAATCTTGCTTTATGCCTGACAATCTTACCTTCTTCATTAATATTGTTCTGGTAGACCCATTTAGTACCAATGACGTTCTTATCTATTGGTCTAGGAACCAACTCCCAAGTCTTATTCTTTTCAATTTGCTATAGGTCTTCTTCTAGTGCATCCATCCATTTCTCACTTTTGCTAGCCTCATTAAATTTTTTGGGTTCCATTTCAGTCATGAAGCAAAAATTCACTTCATTGTTTCATGCAAGTCTTCTAATCTGCACACCATCATTTTTATTTCCTATAATCTACTCTTTCGGATGATTTTTCAGTACATATCTATTAGGGGTCTTGTTGGGTGTCTCTTCTTGTTCATCATCATCACAAGAGTTATCATACCAGTTTACTTGTGTTTGTCTGCCTTTATTAAAGCCTTCATAAAATCTTAATGCACACTCTCAATGACTCTTCTCAATCTTTTGTTGTAGCATTTGTAGGCCTTGTTGTGAGTTGAGTAATCCAAGAAAATACCTTCCTCACTCCTAGAATCAAAACCACCTAAACCATATTCATCTCTCTTGATGAATCATTTACTTTCAAACACTTTGAAGTGTTTGAGTGATGGCTTTTGGTCATACCACAATTTATAGGGTGTCCTATTTACTCTCAATTGAACCCGATTCAATGTATATATAATAGTATGAAATGCTTCCTTCTAGTATATATCTGGTATGCTTTCCTTATTTAACATTGTTCTTGCCATCTCCTTCATTGTCCGGTTTTTCTTGTCTACAACACCATTTTGTTGTGAAGCCTTTCTCATATGCTTGTGATTTGTCATGTAGAAAGGTGACCCATGTCATTCTTTAAAAACCATCAATGAACAACATGAAGTATCTTTCACTGGCTAAAGCTCTTGTTTTGGTTGGTCCACATAGATCAATATGCACAAGTTCTAAGGGCCTTGAGGTATTATTTTCTTTGGTCTTGAAGGTCACCTTAGTTTGCTGAACTCTTAGACATTCATCACAAAAGGTGCTTGCCAGTTTGATTATCTGTGGTATATGTCTCATATAGCCTTTCTTCCTCACCTTAAACAAATTATCAAAGTTTATATTTCCTAATCTTCTACGCAACAACCAACTCTCATATACTTATCCCTTCAGGAATTAGGACTCAAACCATTCTTTAAGGTTGTATACATTTCCATTTGTCCTTTTTCCTTCTGCAACAATCTATCTAGTACTCTCCTTTCTTATCTAACAACTGATAGAGTCAAAAGTGAACTTGTATCCTTTGTCAAACATCTAACTCACACTCAAGAAATTATGTTTTAGGATTTCCACATAGTAAACATCATGTTCTTTTAATTTTCCATCTATGTTCAGGGTTCCTTTTCCTCTTATCCCGATGGAAGAGTTGTCTCCAAACCGCACCGAACCTCCATTCCAATCTTCAAACTTGATGAATTTATTTTTGTCTCTGGCCATTTGATTGGAACAACCACTGTCAACTACCCATAAATTTCTTATTTCCACATGCAAGGTAGTCAGGACTATCAGACTTGACTCAACCATATTATTATCCTTTTCTATCAAAATTGTTTGGCTTCCTTCTCCTTTCCTACAACACCTTTCTACTTTGGTTTTTATTCCAATTTCTGACCTGGTACTACCATCTTTTTCTTAGATATGGTGAGCTTGCAATTTTTTCAATGTGACAAAAACTTTTATAATGATAGTGTTAGGTCCCAGAGATAACTGAGAGGGGGGGTGAATCAGTTATCTAATAAATTCAAACCAAAAACCACTTAACCAAATTAATGCTTAATATCGGTAAACTAGTTTAATATGCTGGTAGACATATCTAACAGTTAATTGCTATACCAGTAAGGATTAGTGCATGAAACATAAAGAAAAAGTCATCCACAACACATAAAACCAATATTTGTATGTGGAAACCCTGTAAGGGGAAAAACCATGTTGGGAAACCTTACCCACAATCAGATGATACTACTGCAGATAGTAAGTGTACATAAATGTGGTCTGCACAGGGAGAAAGACCAAGTGCCTAGAGCTCACTGCTCAATCACAAAATGGGAGTCACACTGACTATAGTTGGATGGTTAAATCCAATAATAATGTACTGCACAAAATAGCATCTTCATATGCTGGATTCAGTACCAATGTAGTTTTGATTGTCTTCACAAAACCCTCCTTCAATCTTCAAATGATGTCTGCGTGTATGGCTCTGCTTATTCTCGCATATACCTTCACACAATCGTTTTTCGCATTCCCCATTAGATCTTACAAATAAGATCTTACATTTATACCATAACCTAAGACCAATTTTAGTAGGTCGGTTCTACAAGATATTACAATAAAAACATTTTACAAACAAAACAATATCTGATGCAATAACCGATTGAACATGTCGGCTTAATGTATTTACAACAATAATTAAGCATCTCCAAAGCATGTCATGCTGATCTAGAAAAGATAAACCTGCCAGTGTAACCTGGACCTATTTGCCGGTAACAGCAAATATGCAAATGCTAATGTAACAATAAACAAAACTCCAAAACAAAGTGTCCACATGATGTCTTCAACATAACCAAGTGTTTTCCATATTATTCCAAGTACTGGTGATCATTATATCTTGCTGGTGTACCAGATACCGGTGACTGTGCATGAGTCACTTGCTTGCCAATGAATGTTGTTGATTCTCCAAAGTGCCAAAGTTGATAAGTGTTTAGTAGGTGTTGACATCAATGACAAAACCATACCAAAATACCAACAGATAGCATTCAATATTTGCAGTAAATGATGAATTTGAAAAATTATTGTGAGGTACCAACATATTTCTTCTACATTCATAACTCCTATGACCATACTTACTACAATGATAACAAAAAACATTCATATCTCATATTGAAACAAATAGATTTCTACTTACAAAACTACTAGGGGGCTTACACATCAAACTACAATCAGCAATTCTATGTCCAAACTTATTACATCGGTAATAGTAACCAAGCAATTTGGGTGCATACCACTCTTGTCTCTTTGGACCAACATACCTTTGTCTCACCAGGTGTCTTCTTCTCACATTATTGACTTTAGTTAACCCTTAATCATCAACCTTAGTCTTTCCTTTAGGATCTACATTCTAGTACAATGAGTGAGCCTTCTGGTTCAAGGTTTGAGCATTCTGATTCACAAGCTGATTTCTTGTAGCTTCAATATAGGTCTTCTTCTCAGTATCTTTGTTGACTGTAAAGGTTTGTTTTTCTTTACTTTCACTTGAAGAAGTAAATTGTATCTCCTTGCAAGATGAGTCTTTGTTGTTGGAACTCTGTGTTGGCAATTTATTGAATTTGGTTATGTTGTCATTTATGTCAACACTATATCCCAGTTGGAGACTATCTTGGTTGGATCTATCCCAGTTAGTCTTGGTGATCTTCTTGGTTTCAACAGTGATTTTGATATGGTATGATCAAAGCTCTGGATTCAGTTTTAGATGCTTATTATCATTAGTTACATACTTTCTATATACTATTTTTTCATGATTTGGTGCTTTCTCTATTATCACTTTTGGTATTTACCAGTATCAGCTAGTTTTTGGCTTTACCGACTTGGCTCTAGCTATCTCGGTTAGCTTTATCGGTATGCATTATTTGGTGAATTGGTCAGAGGACTTTGGGTCCAACTTATGGAATCAGTTTCTATCATGTTGAAGGTGTTTCTTTATTGTGTCCCAAGCATTTGGTGACTTTGCATTAGATGGCATGTTGTTATGATGGTCCTATTTGGATCCAGTTAAACTTTTTCTTATTTCACTGAGGGTTTCTACCGGTTGGTGAAGCGTGTTGGATTTTGGTCTTAGCAGAATCTTTGGCATATATAATTGTTTGGTTACTTGAATTTAGCTCCATTCTATGTAAGGTAAATCATAATATCGGTCTGGTGGTATTGTGTGATGTAATTTTTATAATTATGGGTTTATGGGTTTAGGGTTTAGCCAAGCTTGTCAATAAGGTTGATGATCTATATTTATAAGTGACTTTTTCATGAGATCAATATAGGAAGGTTTTTTAGGATGGTTATGTCTACATTATAAGAGAAAGGATAATGTGTGAATAAAGTCATATATTCAAGTGAAGGTTGGAATGGTTTTCTATTATAGAGCAGACATCGGTGCTTAACTGGAATGGTATCAAGCATTAGTAGATGCTACTTTCATAGTTCATTTCTTTCCAGCTTGTAGTCTAATGTTTATGTAAGTCAATAAGACTTCCCATTGTGATGATCAGTGCACTCTAGCCTATTAGCATTTTTGCAAGTGCAAACCCCATTGTAATTGTACTGTCGTAAATTGTACACCCTTGCTAGGGTAGTACAATTTCACACTTAGGTTAGTACCTGCCTTAGTGTGTCTTCAATCTTGCATTTCTAATTCCCCTTTAAGAATTTAACTAATTAATTTAATTAAATCTAAGGTCTTGTCTCATCACTTTACACACTAAAAAATAGGGCCCTTTACCCTAAGCATGGGACTTTTCATATTATTCCTCCAATGAATCATTTAATCATAAACCCTAATTATGTCTTATTTCAACCATTTAGGCTCGATTTCGCATATCAAAACACCTCATTTAATTAATCATCCTGCTAGAGTAAGGATGGGTGGGAGAGATAGTTCTTTGCTATAACTTTGGGATGCGCTCTACTATCATCATATCTAGCGGCCTTGAAAATTCAGTGAAAAGTTGGTCACACTAGCACAAGAATGCACATGGTCCACGACTTTTTTTCCTAAAATTTCGAGAGCATAATCCTATGATATTATAATGCTTAACCCAAAAATATCAGTAGGAAATTCAAATCTTAGGTCGGCCTAAACATGAAATTAAGATCTAGGTTTTCATACTTAAGACCTCTCTTTCTTCATTTGAAGGGGTCTTCTTCAAAGAATCTAAGAGCAGGTTTTTGGAGTATTAGAGCCTTCTTTGTAGTGAAAGAGTAGATCTTTGAATTCTTCAACAACATCCAACATTCATCCATCAAACATTCATCAAGCATCATTTTATCAATTGGGGGCTTTTGAAGATGTAGAAGAACAATAGGAGATCATCGACTGATGATTGGCTTGTATCTCTCCCTTGGGGTTGGGTATGGTTTCTTGTTGTTTTTCAAATCTTTGCATAAGCTTCATTTTTATTCATATGCATGCTTTAGATCACTTTGCATTATGGATTTAGAGCATTTACTTTGTCAATTATAAGCAATTAGGGTTTACTCTTTAGGGTTGCTCTAGTTTATTTACTTTCATTCTTAGGATCTTGCATATACACAAGGCTCTTGCACACATATTTTTAGTATATTATCAGCTATTCGTGGAGGTGGAAATCACCAAAATGGGGGTTTTACAAGGGAAAAACCCTATATAGCCACCCCAAACCTTCCCTTTTCAGCTTGCAGGTGTAGAAACAGGAATATGGAAGTAGGTTCAGGTCTGGAACAGGCATCTACATCACTCAGAAACTTCAGAAGTGTAGAAACCTTGTCAAAGATATGGGTATGGTTCCTTGGTCCTACCCTCTATCAGTAGGACTTGGTAGAAAATCAATTCACATGTCTTAGAATCCCTCCTCATAGTTATAGCTCCAGAATTCTAGAATCAAGATAGTAGAATGGCACCCTGGTTCTAGATATTTCTACTCAAATTTTAGACATAGGTGCACCTCGAATTTTGTCTTCTGATCTATACTTTTCAATAGTGTATCAATTGTTCTTTGATCTGCATTCTCAGATTAGGATTTGTTTGCTTACTTGTTTTCTAGGTTAGATTGCATTTTGCATCATTCCTCTCTCTCATTTATAGAAAAGCAATAGAAAACCCAAGAGGTAATCCACAAATATCTCTTTCTCATAAGTAGTTAATGTGTGTTACCTCCCTAGGCTCTTTCGTATTCCATGAGTGTGTAGGAGAGTGGGATTAGGGTTTCCATACTTAGTCTCATGCAAATTTCATCTCAAAATGTTAGATTTCTATTTGCAAGAAGTTCATGCTTTTGATAATGTATGCAATTTTGTTGATTATGAGTTTAGTAAGGATGAATTAGATGAAGCTCTAGATGAATTTTTTAACCCTAAGCCTTCTAAACCTGCATTTTGCCAAAAGTTAATCAACCTTGTTACTATTCCATTTCATGGTGATGAGAAAGATATGTTGAATGATTGCTCTCATGGGTACATTCCTATCAACTCCTCCACTAGATCTAGCAACATAGTTGATTCCCATGATTCCCTCTATGATGTTATGTCTCTTTTTGAGTCCAAAGATAAGCCTTTCAATCACTATGACCATGCTTTATTGGATGATGCCCTTGATGACTTTATGTGTTTTTCTAAACTTTCAAACAAGAATAATGCATCTAAAAGAGTTAATCAACATGATCATTGTGAATGAACATAACAAACCACTTTTTGTTGTCCAAGGTTCTTTTCCTTCTCCAACTTCACCTCTTCCCAATAAACCTCTTTTTATGGTTCAAGGTGGATATGGTCATGATTCCTTTAGCACTCCAAACAAACCCATCATTACGATTCAAGGAAGGAATCCCACTAAGAGTCCTTATAGATATGCTAGACAACTTACTAAGGAGATTTATAATGAAGTTCCTCATACCTACAACATGAGAGACAATAGGCAACCTAACCCTCCTCCAGTTGTTCTAACTCCTCTACCTGATCCTCAACTCATTCTTCCTCAGTCACCTTGTATTTTACAAACTCTTGATAAGGAATATGATTTTTTTGAATAACTTAAAGCTACTCCTACCAAGATATCCCTTTGGGATTTGCTTCAAAATTCCTCAACTCATCATGGAATGCTACAAGATGCCTTGATAACATTGAATGTCCCACCCACAGTGACATCCAATAATATGGCTTCCTTGATTCAATCTATTACATCATCTAAGTCTCAGATTACGTTTACACAAGATGAGCTACCTTCTAGTGAAATTCAACAACAATATGATCCCTTAATGATTGTGGTTATCATAAATGATTGCGCAATAAGATGAAAATTAGTGGAAATTGGTTCTGGCCTTAATGTTTGTAGCATTAACCTATTGCATAAGATCAATGTTGATACATCTCTTATCAAGCCTGATTCTCTCACTATCTTTGGCTTTGATAATGTTACCAAATCTTCACTAGGTATCATCACCTTGCATGTTAAAGTAGGTCATGTTACTTTACCGACTCCTATCCATGTTATGTTTGGAGAGTTGACATACAACTTGTTGCTAGGAAGACCTTGGATTCATAGCATGCAAGTTGTTCCCTCTACATTGCATAGGCAAATCAATCTCTCTCACAACAACACAACATATACCTTGTTAAGAGACACAATATTTTAGTCTTGTTTACAAACATCAAGTTCTAAATCATCTTCAATCGATTCTTCCCCAACTGTCTTAGACAATTCCTCTAAAATTTCTACTCCGATTAGTGAGAATAGTTAATCAAACCTATCTCCTATATCTGGATCTATCCTGGAGGCTTCTTCAAGTGGACCTAAAGTTCTTGAGGAATAATCTTCTCAACCTGATTCTAGTATTGAGATCACTTTCTCTCCTAGACAGATCCTTGTAGAAGATGATTGGGGATCCCTTGATTTCAATCCTACTTTCATAGGGGAATAGAAAATTCCCCCTAGAGAACCTAATGTCGAAAGAAAGAAGAAGAAGAACCTAAAAAGCAATCTACTTTGTTTGGGCCATTGAGTAATAACATTGTGGCATCTTCTTAGATTTCATCTCCCTTAGTCTCTAGTTTAGAGGATTTTGATCCTTCACTTTTTGAAAATTCTCCTTCTTCTTCAGAAATGACTAACCTTTATGGTCTTGGTTTTCACATCCTAGCTAGGTGTTGATATAATGGAAATGAATGTGGTGCTCAAGAAAAAGGGATTAAAGTTCCCTTGGAAAAAAAAATTAGTGATATGTCATTTAGGTTTGGTTATGATCCTTTCATGTGTACTTAAGCCTCTAAGAGACCATCTATTAGTGTTAATGTCATTTCTGCTTCTCTCTCACTAAAATACCTAGAATATATTGACTTTGACCCTTCATGTGTCTTTTATTTGGATGTTTTTACTATCGATGATTCCTTAGCTTAATTCTTGGGAGCTTATGATAACCTTCCTCGTTATCACCACAATCGTAGTTTTCTCTATTGTTTAAATTTGGAAGCTTAATGTGGGAAGGAAAGGAATAATGATGAGATAGTAAAAGAATTTCCTCAATTGAGAGATGATCATCAACAAAGTAATCTCCTAATAAACAACACCACTGATATCAAGA
Source organism: Cryptomeria japonica (assembly GCF_030272615.1). Taxonomy (NCBI): domain Eukaryota; kingdom Viridiplantae; phylum Streptophyta; class Pinopsida; order Cupressales; family Cupressaceae; genus Cryptomeria; species Cryptomeria japonica. The sequence goes on from NC_081405.1 coordinate 609,420,712, forward strand.
TGGATCCTTGTGTTGAAGATAAGATCATCAAGATAGGGAAATGTCTTGATGAAGAAGAGAAAAAACAATATGCTGAGTTGTTACATGAATTCCCTTAGATATTTGCTTGGATATATTCTCACATGCCTAGTGTAGATCCTACGATTGTCACTCATAACATTGTTTTAGTTCCTGATGCAAAATGTGTGAAGCAAAAGATTTGAAAGATTCACCCTAAAGTGGCATTATTTGTTAAAGCTAAGATTGAAAAATTGTTGGATGCTGGGTTCATTCATCCTATTGACTATTCCCCATGGATTTTGAACATTGTAGCAGTGGCTAGAGCTAAAAACAAGATTAGGATGTGTACTCATTTCCATTATTTGAGCAAAGCCTCTTTAAAATATGATTTTCCCCTCTTGAATATCAATATGATAGTGGATTCGATAGGAGGGAATGCTTTACTATCCTTTATGGATGGTTTCTCAGGATATAATCAAATTTTCATCAATCCCCAAGATCAATATAAAACTTGTTTCACCACTCCTTGGGGTAGGTTTTGTTGGATTATGATTCCTTTTGGATTAAAAAATGTAGGCGCAACCTATTAGTGTGCTATGACTCTCATTTTACATGATTATATGCATAAGACCTTAGAAGATTACGTTGATGACATCTTAGCCAAATTCGTCCTTTGTACAAATCATGTTAAGATCCTTTGTCAGATCTTTGAGAGAATTTGTAAGTACAACATGCATTTGAATCCCCGAAAAAGTGTTTTTGGTGTTGATAGTGGAAAACTATTAGGATTCATAGTTTTACATCATGGCGTTGAGGTGGATACGAAAAAGATAGATGCTATTGTTAACATGCCACCTCCTAAGAATGCTTCTCAACTAAAAAGTTTACAAGGAAAGATCATAGCTATTCGTAGGTTCATCTCACAACTTGTAGAATGTATCTTTCCCTTCATGTAATTGCTTATGAATAATATGAATTTCTAATAGAATGAATATCGTCAAGAATTGGAAGACTTAAAAACTTAGTTGGCCAATCCTCACATTCTTCAACCGGTTGATCCTACTAAGCCTTTTTTCCTATACACCGATGCTTCCCTCAAGCTCTTGCAGCCTTATTGGCACAATGTGATAAGGATGGTAAAGAATTCCCAGTTTATTACATAAGCCACACTCTACTTGATTATGAAGTCCGACATTCTGCGATAGAAAGACAATGCCTTGCTTTATTCTTTGCAACCCAAAATTTGAGGCATTATCTCTTGAATGTTGAGATTAATGTTATCATTAAATGTGATCCTCTTAAACATATTTTCTCCAAAACCAACCTTTTTTGATGCTTAGCTAAATGGGTTATGATGTTGACTGAGTTTGACCTTAAGTTTGTCTCACAAAAGGCAATAAAGGGTCAAGCATTAACTGATCATTTAGTTGATGCCCCTTCACCATTGTCCCTACCTAATTCAGAGTCGTTCCCTGATGAATAAATTTTTTCCATTGAGGTTGATGAGACTTGGGAACTTTACTTAGACAACTCTAAGTGTCGTAAAGGATCAAGGGAAGAGGTGGTCTTAATTTCTCCTAAAAAGAAACCTATTCCTTTATCATATCATCTCAATTTTTTATGTACCAATAACATTGCTGAATATGAATCTCTTATAGTTAGAATTAAAATAGCCTTTCCATTGAGTGTGAAGAACCTACACATTTATGGAGATTCTCAACTAATCATAAGACAAGTGATAGTAGTTTATCAAGCTAAACAAGACAAATTATCACAATATAAAGATCTAGCTTTATCCTTGTTACAAAAATTTGATTCTTACACCATGGAGCCCATTCCTTGAAAAGATAATCAACATGTTGATGCGATGGCATGTGTCGCCTCTCTTGTGTATCTAGAGGACCCCATGGTAGATCTTCAATTCACTATTCACAACCTTACTTCCCCGGCTATTGCTAGTAACCTTGGTGATGTGGCATATTGTTGCATTATAGATTCTGATGAATGGTACCTGCATATCACAAGATATTGGAGTGGTGGTACCTTTCCTGATTATGTGAATAAGAATACTAGGGCTAGGGTTCACAAATTGGTTGATAGATACATTATCCTTTCTAATGTTCTCTATAGGAGTGGTTATAATGGTATTCTCCTTAGATGCTTAAACAAGGTTGAGGTCCCTATCGCTCTCGAAGAAGTGCATTCAAGTGCTTGCGGGGGGCATTTTGGGGGTAGCTCTTTAGTTCAGAGATTGCTCCAAATGAGATATTATTGGCAAACCATGGGGAAATATTCTTTTGTGTTTGTTAAACGATGTCATCAGTATCAACAACATAGTAATTTTATTCATGCCCCTGCTCAAGAGCTTTTATTATAGGTAGCATCTTTGCCCTTTTCCACATGGAGTTTAGATCTCGTTGGTTAAATATCTCCTCCTTCATGTCAAGGACATAATTTCATCATAACTGCTACTGATTACTTTACGAAGTGGGTGGAAGTCATTCCTCTTAGATCCACTACCACTGAAGTAATTTGTCAATTCATTTTAGAAAACATCATTTCTCGATTTGGGATACCTTCTGCCTTAGTTTTAGATAATAAAACATCATTCAAAAATAAGGATGTGAAGAATTTTCTTGAGAAATATCATATTCAACATAAATTTTCTACACCTTATTATCCTATATCAAATGGTCAAGCTGAGTCTTCTAATAGGATAATTGAACAAATTCTTTGAAAGACTGTAAACGAGCATGGTAAGGATTGGCATACTCATTTAACCTATTCTCTATGGGCTTATCACATGAGTGTATGTATTTCTATGTGTTGTACTCCTTATAATCTTGCTTATGGTGTTGACGCCATTATGCCTTTGGAGTTAGCAATTCCTTCTTTGAGATTTTATCTTAAGGGTATAGTGGATGATGATTCCTATAGAGAGAAAAGACTTAAGCAAATTGAGATGCTCAATGAACGGCATATCAATGCCCTTGAACATATTCAAGCATATCATAAAACTTTGCAATGAAGCTATAATGATAAGGTTATTCATGGTTCCTTCTTGGTAGGGGATTTAGTCCTTAATGAGAATCAATGCAACATCAATGCCTTACTTGAGGAAAAAGGAAAATTTAGTCCTAATTCACTTGGACCATACATCATCATGGAGGTCTATGTATCAGGTGCTTACAGGATAGCAGATGTGGAAGGTACGCCTCTCAAGGAACCCATAAATGCTATGCAGCTTTGTAGATACTATATCTAGTTATTTTTTTCTCTCTTTCTTTACTTCTAGTTTTCTTTCTATTATCTCTCTGTATCTTTTTCTTAAAAATTGGGTAATATGTTAGCATGTTTTCATTAAAGTATGTAAGATTAAATGATGTTATATTGTTTGGTCTACATTACTTCATTCTTGACAATCATGTTTGATTACTGTATTGTTTGTCTTGGATTATTTTTATGTAAATTGTAATGGATTTACATTTCATATGTGTTAGCATATTATACAATTTCTTAAGTGTTAAGTAGAATTATATCATGTTTCATTTAATTAGAGTTAATTAAATCACATTAGTCATATAGTTCCCTTTCTTAATACATTCTTCCTTTACATCATCACAGTAGCATTTGATTAAATACTTAGTTATTTATTTAAATCACACATGTATAAATTTAATCATGAAGTATTGAGAAATCAATCACATGGAAATTAAGTTAGATATACATGCTCATTACTCAATATGTTACCTCTAATCTAAGAAATATGTACATTGTTTAAGGATTACAAATAACATAATCATAAGTGAATCATATATGTACATCAGTACATCAAAATCATCTCCTATTCCTAGGACTAGTAGTAAGAGGATGGTGGCTAGATGCCCCCTCCTGATCTGGCTATGTAGGTTTCCCCATGGGGGTGTATCATGATATAAACCACAAGTGACTCCACGAGGAGCTCATACAATCTCTCTCCATCATGATCCCTTGGTACGTGGCTATTTTTTTCTGTGTTGTCATGAGGTCACACTTTGTTTGTCATAATTTGTCTTTTAGGTCCTCCACCTCCGTCCAAATAGGGGAGGAAAGGTCCTCATGATGTCCTACACTCCTTCAATGTTTGTGCGGTATCTGTATGTGTGCAGTCACAATAAGGTCTGTCACTACATTCTAAATCAGAGAACACCATTCCTGGATGCTAGCTGTAGGATAGAGAGAAATTTTTCATCAGTATCATTCTATATAATCAAATTTAAAATAGGTAAGATACATATGCTAATCAATAAAAAAACACATTGCCTGGATCTCCCTCTTGCCAGTGAGGATCAAAGACAACTATTTCCTAAGTCTAGGATCTACTAGGCTCTCTCCGCTTGTACTATCTCTATATAGTTAGTATAGGCTGATGAGGATCAGGATCAAGACCCCTTATGGGACTCCTCTCTTCCTAATGTGGGAGACTCAATGGATCTATGGCTCTGGTATCCTCTCTAGAGTGATGAAGTGCACCTGACTCTTCGTCCTCCTACTTCTCCTCCTCATCCTCTTCTTTGTCCTACTCCTTGTAATTATATCCATCCTGATCTCCCTCATTGGTATCAGCATCACCTCCATCTCCACCTACCTCCTACTCCTCTGTGTCATCACCTTGATCATTTGAATCCTCCTCGAATGCACTGGATACCTCTCTATCGCTTTCCTATCTCAATGGTCCTCCTCCACCGTGTGATGTATTCTTGGTGCACACTTGAATCATCTCTATAATCTGTTGCTATCTCCTGAACTTACCCATCTGAATCTATGATGTCGATCTCATCACTCCTAGGCCTAGGAATGGTTCCTAGCCTCAACATCACTTGTGAGTTTCAGATGTATATAGGCACATCAGTAGGAACACACTTCTTGAACCCAAACTACCACCAAACTTGATCAAATTAGAAAGGAATGACTATGTGGCTATATCATTCCTCTATTAGATGGTTCCTCTGTATGTCAAACATCTATCTACATAGCCCTACCCACATGGACATCTTTAGGTAGGGACTCCATATGATCTCGCTTTCTCTCAATCTATCCATTCTTAATCTCCAATACAGGATATCGCCAAATCACCATTCATGGGTAAGAGAATAAGCATATACCCTAGGCTGCTCTAGGACCATCTCTATAGGGGATCCACCAGCTCTAGCTCATGTGATATGCTCAAACATCCTCACCTGTAGTAGTGTGCATGTCATATGGTTGCATCCCTATCCGAACACATACTCTCCAAGGTTGTGATAGAGATATGCAAGTATACTCTGACCCCAAGAGTATACTCTCACATGTCTCTACATAGCCCTTATGGTGTAGATGAGTCCTCCATGCATATGTGTGTTGCACCCATTGGGGCACACAACTAATGCAAGGGTCACAATCATGAGTCGCCTCACCAATGGAACCTTGCATGTAGGGTGTAGGATCCTGCTAACCATAATGTGACCCCTCATCTTACTATGTATCACTCCCCCCACAGCGTCTATCTATTGTCTCTTGTAATCCTCCTTTGTGCAGTCGGATCAATATCTGACAGTCTATCCTCTGATGGGTAGACACAGAATATGATACACATCCTCTAGGGTGATCGTCATCTCCCCCACTGGTAGTGAGAATGTCGAGGTATCTGTATCCCACCTCTCCATTAGTGCCATCAACATAGAAGAATGGAATCAGATGGCCAAAATGGTCATCACATCCCACAAACCCACTACATGTAGCAAATCTCTCTCTCCTACTATCAGTCTCAAGATTTTCTCTCAAAGGCTCTAAAAGGTGAGACCGGTGGTATGCTCATAGATGTAAGGTAGTGTCTACAAAATTATTAAGCATTCACTCATCAGTAATCGATCAATCATCTGTCATCATGTAATCAAATAAATCATTCTATCATTCCTACCATTCATTACCTAATCTAGTATCCACGTTGGTCACCCTGTACAAGGACTAGGGTGCCCTGTATGGACCAGGGTGCCCTACTGGGACCATGGTGCCCAGAGGAGACCATGGTTCCCCCTTGGGACCATGGCCCCCTAGAAGGACCAGGGCACCCTAGGACCCCTAGGTGTCCAAAGGGTGGCCCCCGGCCCAGACTAGGTGATGACATCACCACTTCTGAAAACTGTAAAAACATGACAAAGTCAAACATAGTCAATGGGAAGTCAACTCACCTGATCGAGTAGTTGACCGATGAGTATAGAATGGTGCAGGATCTCCATCCACATGGGTCACTTAGGTCAATGTTAAGGCATGATGGCTTGTATGTGGGCTCCTCTATAGTGAATAGTGACAAAAAGTTAGAAAGTGACAAACGAAGGTGTCATTTTCATATTTATGTGTTATGCACTTTTTGACTTTATGTTTTTAAGTTAAAACCCTGATTTTTGTATTTTTTCTTCAATCTATCATATCTTGCGATAGGAAGCTCCGATTATCGCATCATTGGTGGCATTGGAATTGTGAGTTCACCCTCTCACTCCGTGTTATTTCAATAATATTCTTGGATAATTAATCAAGTCTTGTTGTGAACTCGCTTCATCACAATCTTTATAATAATTCATTGTGGAAAACATGATACCCTGTTTCACCTCACAAATAAGCAAGTTGAAATAGGAGGGCATATAGCTACCTGCAAATTTCGTCACCTTTCTTAGTAAGAATTAGGTGATTTTTTGATCTAACATGTGGTTTTGTAGGGTGTAGTTCTGAACTGTTTATTGCAGATACTGCTAGGGGATATGTCCTTTTTCAAATGATGTTTACTTTTCTATAATTTATCTTGCATATGCACATAGTGTCATATAACCTATAAAGTGGGGGCTAAATGTATTGTCATAAATTGTACACCCTTCCTAGGGTGGTACAATTTCATACTTAGGTTAGCACCCGCCTTATTGTGTCTTGCATCTTGCATTTCTAATTACCCTTTAAGAATTTAATTAATTAATTTAATTAAATATAAGGTCTTGTCTCATCACTTTACACACTACAAAGTTGGGCCCTTTACCATAAGCATGCCCATTTTCATTTTATTCCTCCAATGAATCATTTAATCATAAACCCTAGTTATGTCTTATTTCAACTATTTAGGCCCAATTTAGGATATTGAAACACCTCAAAATCAGCTATAACTTTGGGATGTGCTCTAATATTATCATATCTAATAGCCCTAAAAATTTGGTGAAAAGTTGGTTGGACTGTGGCAGGAATGAACATGGTGCACCAATTTTTTCCCAAAATTTCAGGAGTGCAATCCTATGATATGATAATGCTTAACCCCAAAATATCAGCAAGAAATTCAAATCCTAGGTTGGCCTAAACAAGAAATTATGATCTAGGGTTTCATGCTTAAGAGCTCTCTTTCTTCATTTGAAGGGCTCTTCTTAGAAGAATCTAAGAGCAGGTTTTTGGAGTAGTAGAGCCTTCTTTGCAATGAAAGAGTAGATCTTTGAAGTCTTCAACAACATCAAACATTCATCCATCAAACATTCATCAAACATCATTTTATCAATTGCGGGCTTTTCAAGATGTAGAAGAACAATAGGAAATCACCGACTAACGATTGGGTTGTACCTCTCCCTTGGGGTTGGGTATGGTATCATGGTGTTTTTAGATCTTTGTGGAAGCTTCATTTTGATTCATATTTATGCTTTAGATCACTTTGCATTATGGATTTAGATCATTTACTTTATCAATTATAAGCAATTAGGGTTTACTCTTCAAGGTTTCTCTAGTTTGTTTACTTTCATTCTTAGGATTTTGCATATACACGGGGTTCTTGCACACACATTTTCAATACATTATCGGCTATTCATGGAGGTGTAAATCACAAACACAAGGTTTTTACTATAGAAAAACCTTATATAGCCACCCCAAACCTTTCATTTTCAATTTGCAAGTGTAGAAATAGGAATCTGGAAGTAGGTACAGGTCTAGAACATGCATCTACATAACTCAAAAACTTTAGAAGTGCAGAAACCCTATCAAAGATAGGGGCGTAGTGCCCTAGTCCTACCCAGGATAGGGGCATGGTGCCCTGGTCCTGCCCTCTTTCAACAAGACTTGGGAGAACAACAATTCACAAGTCTCAGAATCCCTCCTCTCAGTTGCAGCTCTAGAGTTGCAGAATCAGGATAGTGGTGTGGCACCTTGGTCTTGAGCATTTCTGCTTAGATTTTAGACATAGGCGCACCTCTGATTTTGTCTTGTGATCTATACTTTTCAGCAGTGCATTTGTTGTTCTTTGATCTACATTCTCATATTAGGATTTGTTTGCATATGTGTTTTCTAGGTTAAATTGCATTTTGCATCATTCCTCTCTCTCATTTACAACAAAGAAATAGAAAACCTAAGAGGTAATCCATGACTCTCTCTTTCTCATAAGAAGTAGCCAACATGTGTTACCTTCCTAGGCTCTTTCGTATTCCATGAGTGTGTATGAGAGTGGGATTAGGGTTTCCATACTTACAACTTTTTCCATACACAGTAATTATTTATCATACTATTACAAAGTATTCATCTGATTGTGGGTAGGGTTTCCCATCATGGTTTTTCCCTTTCTGGGTTTTCCATGGAAACATATTTGTGTTGTGTGGTGTGCTTTCATGATATATCTTTCATTGTGTTGTGCTTTGATATAAGGTTTTTAACTTAATTAATTGTTGTATTTGTGAGTAAACTGATTCACCCCGTCCCCCCACTCTCAGTTAATTGCTGGTATCAGATCATTCCAACAATTGGTATTAGAGCAAGGTCCTCTCTACAAAAGCTTAACCTCTTGAGGAGATCTGATGGCAACTGCATCTAGTTCTACATTCAATCCCTACCCGATGGAGAGTCCCAGATTTGATTGTACTAATTACAAAATATGGAAGGAGCAAATGAAGATTTATCTCAGTTGTCTTGAAGTTGAAATTTGGGAGATAGTGGAGAAAGGATATATACCTCATGATCCTAATTCTAGAACACCGACACCTATTGATGAATAGAAGAGAGATGAAAATGATATGAGAGCAAAAGAAGCATTGTTAAGAACCCTATCTATTCAAAAGCTATTGAATCTCAAAGAGTTGGAGAATGCAAAGCTGATCTAGACAAAGCTTGAAACTCTTTATAAAGGTGACCGGGCTATGAAAATTGCTAAACTTGAAGGTTTCTGGGTAAGATGAAACTTTGAAGATGGAAGAAGATGAGAGGATAAGTTCTTTGATGGATAGAGTCAATGAGATTGTCATGGGTATCAAATGTTGTGGTAGATTGATTAGTGAGGATGAGATAGTATCAAAGGTTCTAAGAGTTCTACCTCTGGCTTATAAGATGAAGGATACTAATATCAATGAACTCTAGACAATGTCAAGTACCCCTATGGCTAGAGATACATTAGTTGGGAAATGAACTACTTTTGAACCTGAAGAAATTGGAGATCAAAGTGCTCCTAAAACTGAGACTACATTCAAAGCATCTGCCTCTAGTAAATAGAAGATGGATTAAAAGGAGATGTATGCTAATGATATGGAGGAAAATGAGAGAGGAGAAAGATAACTTGAAGAGCTGGAAGCCTTGATTGCTAGAAGAATTCCTAAAGGACCAGCAGGAAGTAAGTATGAAGGAAAAGTCCCTTTTAAATGTTTTTCATGCAATAAAATTGGTCATTTTCCTTCTAGATACCTTGAAAGAGCTGCTAGGAATCATGAAAGATTTGTGAGGAATTATAAGCCTAATCCTGAATATCAGAGTATACCTAGATTGATAAGAAATAAGGATAAATCATGTTATTATGCCAGTGATAATGATTTTGGTATTTCTGATGATGATGATGATGATGATGATGATGATGATGAACCTGTGAGTGCATTTGTTAATGGATCCTCATCCGACAAAGATTGAGTCTTTATTACTATTAAGGATGATTCTCTAGAATCTATCATTAAAACAACTCATACTGAAGAAAAGGCTTTAGCTACAAAAATTGAAGAGAAGGATGAATGGGTTATAAACAGTGGATGCTCACATCACATGACTGGTGATGAGAAATTTTTTATCACTGCAAGAATTTGATGGTGGATTATTCAGATTTGGAGAAAACAAGGTGTGTAGGATCAAAGGCAAAGGAAGAATATCATTGGATGGTAAGACTAATATTGATAATGTTTATTATGTTGAAGGCTTAAAGCATAATATTTTGAGTATAGGTAAGATGATGGATAGAGGATTTCATTTGCAATTCAAGGATGGAAAATTTAAGATCATCAATAAATTTAGATTGGAGATTGCTTCTGAAACTTAGACCAATGGAAACATATTTCATTTGAACTCTGGCTAGAAGGCTTGCTTGATTGCTCAGATTGACGAAAGTTAGTTATGGCATAAGAGGATGTGTCTTGTAAATTTCTACTGCATAGTGAAGATCAGTTCAATACTGAATGTCAGAGATTTTCCCAAGATTGTTAAACCTCATAATCCGGTATGTAGAGGATGGCAAATGGGTAATTAAGTTAGAACTTCTTTCAGAAGTATACATGCTAAATCTAATGAATTTCTTGATCTTATTCATACTAATTTGTGTGGATCAGCAAGGACTAAAATCTTTCAAGGTGATAGATATTTTATGTTACCTATTGATGACTATTCTAGAATGACTTGGGTAGCTTTTTTAAAAGAAAAATATGAAGATTTTGAAAAATTCAAATCTTTAAAGCTATGGTTGACATTGAGACAAGAGTGAAGATAAAATTCTTCAGATTTGATCATGGTGGTGAGTTTATATCTGGTGAGTTCAAAAACTTTTGTGAAAGGAATGGTATTAGGAAACAACTTTCTACCCCAAGGAATCCACAACATTATGAATTAGTGGAAAGAAAGAACATAACAATTTTGGATGCAGTAAGGAAAATAATGATAGAAGCTAGATTACTTGATATCTATTGGAGGGAAGCTGTCACTAGAGCGGTATACACTTTCAATAGAGCATGCATTAAATGTGATACTGGTAAGACTCCTTATGAGTTATGGTTTGGTAAGATATTTTAGAATTTTTGGAAGCAAATGTTACATTGGAAGAGATGATGCATCATGAAATTTTGATCCTAGAAGTGATGAAGGAATATTTTTGGGTTATTTTACTAAGGGAAAAACATACAGATGTTAAAAAAAAATTTGAATAGGATAATGGAGAGCATAAATGTCAAGGTGGATAAGAATGGTAGTAATTAGATCAGATCATTTGATTATGGACTGGAAGATGAATTTATTGGACCAAAACTGGTAATGCAAGAATCAGTTCAAGACAGTGAACCAGTGACACTGGTAGCATAAAAAATTCAACAGTGACAGATGAACAGCATAATCAATCAGTAAATCAAGAAAATTCAAAGACTCCTAGGTATGTAAAACTAAATCATTCAGAAGATCAAATCATTGGAGATGAAAGGAAAGGTGTGATGACTAAGAGAAGGTTAGTTGTTGAAGAGGTATGTTTAATTTCTCAAATTGAACCAGAATCATTTATTGAAGCAAGTAACGATGAAAACTTGATAAAAGAAATGGAAGAGGAACTAGATCAGATATTTGGGGATTATTGCATGGTGTGTGCCCTTAGTTTTCTTGTGTTGTGCACCACAGTGCTTGGATTTGTGACATGGTATGTATTATTTCTTAGGAAGAAGTTGGTTTCATGCCTTAGTAAGAAACAATCATGTACTTCATTGTCTACAACTGAAGTAGAATATCTTGCAGCTACTACCAACTATAATACAATTTTATGGATGAAACAAATGTTAAAATATATAAGGGTAAGTTATGATGAGCCTATTGTTATTCACTGCGATAATACTATTGCTATTGATATGTCAAAGAATCCGGTATTTCATTCCAAATTAAAACACATTTCTATAAGGTATAATTTCTTGAAGGAAAAGGTTGAAGCAAAGGGAGTCAGACTGGTTTATGTGCCTACAAAAGAACATAATGCAGATATTGTAACAAAATTATTGCCTAAAGACACTTTTGAATATCTCAGGGATCAGTTGGGGTTTACCAATCCTCTGAAAGAGACTTAGAGATGCATCAATTCAGTAAGCTTATCGGACATACTTCTCTAAGCCAAATTGATGAAGATGGTGCTACTACTCAAGGGGAGTAGTAAGTTGTTTTCTTCAATACTTTTGATCTTGTATCCATCCTTTGTCATTGATGTCAAAGGGGGAGAAGGTATTCATGTGAAAATCAGTCATATATTTAAGGGATTTTGTTGGCATTCCTTCGCACTTAGATGATTTTCACATTCAATGTTGCCATCAATGCCAAAGGGGGAGATTGTTGGCAATATGCTGGATTTGGTCAAGTGTTGTCATTGATGTGAACACTGTATCAGGTTAGCCTTGGTGATATTCTTGGTTTCAGTGGTGACTCTGATCCGATATGATTAGATCTTTGGATTCAGTTTTGGATACTTATTCTGGTTGGTTACATGCTTTCTATATTCTTTTATTTCATGATTTGGTGCTTTGGCTATTATCAATTTTGGTCTTTACTGGTATCGGCTAGTTTTTGGCTTTACCAGCTTCCCTCTAGGTATCCCAATTAGCTTTACCGGTATGGATTATTTCGTGACTTGGTCAATGGACTTTAGGTCTGGCTTATGGAATCGGTTTCTATCATGATGAAGTTTTTTATTGATCGTGTCCCAAGTATTTGGTGACTTTTCATTGGATGGCGTGTTGTTATGATGTTCCTATTTGGATTTGGTTAAACTTTTTATTATTTCACTAAGGGTTTCTATTGGTTGGTGAAGCATGTTGGATTTTGGTCTTAGTGGAATCTTCGATGGATATAATTATTTGGTTACTTGATTTAGGTCTATGCTATGTAATGTAAATCATAATGTTGGTCTGGTGGTATCGTGTGATGTAATTTTTATAATTATGGGTTTAGGTTTTAGCCAACCTTGTCAATAAGGTTGATGATCTGTATTTATAGGTGACTTATTCATGAGATTGATATAGAAAGGTTTTTGGGATGGTTATGTTTGCATTATCAGTGGAAGGATTATGTGTGAATAAATTTATATCATTCAAGTGAAGGTTGGAAAGGTTTTGTATTGAAGAGTAGACATTAGTGCTTAACCGGAATTGTATCAAGCATTAGTAGATGCTACTTTCACAATTCATTTATTTCTAGATTGTAGTCCAACGTTTATGTAAGTTAGTGAGACTTCCATTTGTGATGAGTGGTGCGTTCTAGGGTGTGGGTCTTTCTGTAAGTGCAAACCCCATTGTAATTGTTCATAATACTACTACAAAGTATTCAATTGATTGTGGGTAGGGTTTCCCACCATCATTTTTCCCTTTCTGGGTTTTCCACATCAAAATATTCATGTTATGTGTGTTGTTCTTTCATGATATATCTTTCATTATGTTGTGATCCGGTATAAGGTTTCTAACTGAATTAATTGTTGTACTTGTGAGTAAACTAATTCGCCCTCCCCTCTCAGTTTACTGCTGGTATTAGATCATTCCAACACTTTTTCCCTCTTCAAATCCTATACCTCTAGTATTTTTTGAGTGCTTTTGATTACTTAACATCTTGTCCAATCATTCAATGTTGCTCTCATATTTTCTCCTCATCTTCAATTCATTCTTTCTCTTTCCAAGCTCCTTTTGGAGCCTTGCAATTTATTCTTCCAAATTTTGATGCTCCTTCTCCTTCTTTATTAAATCAAAACATGTAACTTTACATATCCTTTTAGCTTCTTCCAACTGGAGTTTCAAATCAAAAATTGTTTTCTTGTACTCCTCCAGAGATTGCTCTAAGCAATCTTGTTCTTTTACAACAACATACTTAAACTTCTTGAGTTCCCTTCTTGTTTCTCTCAACTCCTCAAGAGAACTTATGAGCTCACCTTCCAAGTCCACTTCAACTCCAATGTTTTCATCTTCATTAGCTTCATCAACAAGTTCATCTTGTGCCATAAAGAGATTAATTTCTCTTTCATCCTCACAATAGTCATCTTCTGAGGCACTTTCTTCATGTGTAGCGTCATCTTATAAAGTATACAGGCTATTCTGCTTCCAGTAGCTTCTTCTTTCTTATCGGTAGGCTTTTCTCTTTTTATCCTTACCCAAAGGTCTACTGGTGTTTTGTTTCTCCTCTTCACTATTCTCACCATAGGGACATTTTGAAGAAAACTGTCATATTTTACCACAGTTAAAACATTTGAAAGACAATTTTACTTTGTACTTGCAGGATCCTCTTTTGAGTTTTTCTTACAAAGTTTGCTACCACTGTACCTGAGTCTTCACTAATTTCTCCATGAGTAATTTCTTCCTTACCCTTTTTTATAGAGTTGAAAGAAACCTTTTTTCTTGAAGTTTCTTTGTCGGTTCTTGTCATCTCATAAGTAGTTAGGGATCCAAATAACTCATCCATTGAAAAGGTTTTCAGATCCTTAGCTTCTTCTATTGTAGAGACCTTTGTATCATACTTAGATGTGAGTGACCTAAGTACCTTTTTGACAATAAATTCATCAGATATATCCTCTCCAAGTCCTCTAATAGTATTCACCATTTCATCAACTCTTTGAAGATAATCAACAATTTTTTCTTCATCTTTCATTTTTAAGCCTTCAAGCTGATCTCTCAGTGTTTGTAGTTAAGCCTCCTCGACCTTGTCATCTCCATCAAATAATCTGTTCAACTTATCCCAAGTTTCCTTGGTGGATGATAAGCATAACCTTAAAAAATTCATTATCAGACAATCCACTAAGAATATAATGCTTGGCCTTGGCATTGTTTTCATATTCCTTCCTAGCATCTAGATTTGTAGGGGGAGCATTAGGAACAGTATACTCATTATTCACATACATCCAAACATTGAAACCTAGGGAAGATAGATAGGTTTCTATTCTTCTACTCTATAAGGCATAGTTGGCACCATTAAACATGGAAGCTTTAGAGGAGGAGGATTCATTCCTTCTCATTGTCTTCTTAAACCACAATCTACCCAAGCTAGAGAAATCTTTGACCAACAGGGAACCTAAGGCTTTGACACCAATTGTAGAACACAAGATATCACTGAGAGGGGGGTGAATCAGTGATTATAAACAATTTAAATCAATGTGTGTGCAACTAGTAGAATAATGAAAACACTAACAAGCAATCACACACAAGAGCACATCAAATAACACTGGATATATGAGGAAAACCCAATGTGGGAAAAAACTCAATGAGAAATTTTGTTTGAGATCTACCACTCCAATCAAGCATCACAATAACATAAAAGGTTTACAGTGTTTAGAGAACCAACCCAAGGAGCACCAATGCCTAACAATTTATGGACACCTACCCAAAGGAGCACCAACCCCTAATCTATTATGAGCAACAAATTAAGGAGCACCAACCCCTACAATGAGCACCCACTCAGTAAAATATAATGAGATATAAAAACAATAAAATGATAAGCACCTTGTTAAAAATGAGTTTTGTAACCCCTGCAAACAATTCACTCTACTAGTTGAACTCTTTTCTGTCATACTGCTTCTTCTCAAAGAGATCTCAATTCTCTCTATCTGAATCATCTTCAACTCAGGTTTTTCTTTATTAGATATCCTCTCACACTCTCTCTTCTCTCTTTCACTCTCTGCTGCTACCTCACTGATTCAATATCTGCCAATTTGATGGACTGTTATACTCTATAACTATTTACCAGTTACCTTGAACCCTGCCGATTAAACCCCTCTTGTCAGTTCTTCTTCTAACACTCAATTACTTAAATATTTTGCTATGAACACTTAGTCTGATCAACTCTTATCTAGCATAATCAGACTTTCTCATCAATTAACTTGAGTCTTTGATCTAGACATTTATATACATGCTTTCCCACCAAAACAAAAACTCAAACTTTATGTGCCTAGGGTTTTCTTCACCGACCATGATCTGCATCAAATTGAATATCATCTTTTTGAATTGACAACATGCAATAGATCAACAAAAAGCTTTGTCCTTTTTATTCTTCCAATGCATGTTTACTCTATTTATCAAATTGGACCTTGTTCATCAATCTTGATTTTGTTGATCACACTAAATGATCTAGTAGTTTCCTTCTCTAGATCAACACGATGATCAGATGTTCTTCTTCTATCATAACACCAAAAAATCTCTTCCTTTTGATTTTCTTCGAGCCGCAATACTCTACAATTGATCTATGATTTTTGCAATCTTCATTTAATATCAACCTAATCAACAACTACCTCGCTAAAGCACTATTTACGTACCACTACATGTTCCCCCCCTGGAGTCCACATGACATCTTTGTCAACATCCAACTCACTTGATCATGTCAGTTCAAACTCGGTCATCGACTAAACATAATACTCGTATACACCAACTGATTAACCTTCATATTATGCACTTCTCTGTTCTATCGGTTAGGACATGTTATCCCAGACCGCACTCGCCAAACCACGAAACATGCCCTGGGTAAGCCACTATCAGAAACCTTCATCATTTATTGGTGACAGCCCTCAACCATTTTTCCAAAGTGGCAAACACTTCATATCCTTTCATCTTCTTATCTGGGTCCTTCAATTTGTCTCTTTGCTTTCTTACAGGTTGACATCAACATGCCAACAATCTTCAATACTCCTACTTGCATACTAGTAACATCAACCTCCATACCGGTTAACATCTATGACAACACAATACCAACATGAACTAGGTGTGTCTTAGAGCTATATGTGATATGGATGTCTTTAAGCTCAAGGGTTTTGCATTGTGAATGGTGACTTATTCTTTGATCAAGCTCTATTAGGAGCTCTTGGGATCAATTTACAAGAACTAAATTCTATGCTAAGGGAATTCCCCTATCTTAGCAGAAATCAAGCTTAAGGTACTATACCTCATCGGGGCTTCACTAGATAGGTAATATTATATCATGTGCATTCATATTGGTGGGTTTAATATTCCTAAAATGAGGGTACAAAATTTTGCCTATTGGTGAAAATAGGGGGGATTTTAATTCAAGCTATCTATATGGAAGACCTATGTTCATAGATTCAATCCTGAGAACAAAATCAAGAATCTAAAATATATTCTCATAATAATATCTAAGGGGAACATATCCATTGAATTCTTCCACTCTTTATGTCTAGTTCCTCAAAATTTCTCTTGCAAAACTGGCAGGTGCATTTAACTTTGGGTATGGAAATAAGTTCAATCATGGTCTGAACCTCATACCTATGAAAAGAAAGTAAACTTATTCTTGAATAACATAGACCTTGGTGTCTCATCCCCCATGGACAGGCCTAATTTTTTCTATGCTTCTCTATACTCATTTACCTTGTTATCCTATTCGACCTAAGTCTATAATAATGACAAACGTGCTTTGATTTGTACTTCACCAACAAAAGTATTCAAGAAAGACTGATAAAAATTACCCATAAGAAATCCATGCAAGTAATTTTCACACATTTGATTCTAGAAATTAGGGTTACTTTTATAAAATTCATAAAATAAATCACCAGCATCTTCCTAATAAAAATTTATTTCTAGAACCAATTGATTAATTTTCTATTGTAAACATCTTTCTCTTAAAAACAAAGCATAAAATCTAAAGGGTTTTCTCATGGCCAAAAGTGTTGAAGACAATTCTGCTACCTGTTCTAATTTTTGAGTACCATCATTTTTCTATTTCTCAAGATCTTCAAGCTGCTTACTCAATTCAATGTTTTTTCTATATGTATTTCATGGTTGTCAAAGAAAGATACCTAGGAGGAGTAGATGAAGTTGAGGCTTCATGATCATGGCTTTGAACTATCTAACTTTTCAAATCATGTTTTTTTGTTCTAAGTTATCTTTCAATGTCTTTAAATCCTCATTTTTACCTAAGGATTGAGCATTATCTTGCTAAAGTGCATCCTCCATTTCCAACATTTGATTCATTAAATAAATTTCTTTTTCAGCCACCTCTTTCTTAAATGGCTCTATTTATTGGGTTGCTTTTTGTAATTATTTATGTATAAATCATACTTTCCTCAAGAATACACATTTTCTTTTCACCTTCATTAACATCTGCTTCCATTCTGGACAATGTCGTAACCCTCATTAGTTCATTCTTCTTTGAACATCACTTCCTTTCCCTCTCTTTGGGTAAATATTTGAGGAAATGCAAGTGGTAGAGGTTGATCAGGAGGGGGTGAAGGTGTAGATTGACCTTGTCTAGCTTCAATTTCTTCAGGAGCTTCAACCTAATCCATGCCATCTTATGATTGAGAAGAAGATGAGGGAAATGATTGTGTTCTAGGATCATAAGGAGATCTCTCATCATCATTAATAGTAATAAATTCAAGTTATTCCTTTTGAGGAGGGTTTTCATCTGTTTGTTCACCTGGTTTTTAAAGTAGGATATTCTTTCTTAGGAGTAGGGGATTATATAGGTTCTTGAGTAGCTTCAGTAGTATGCTCAGGGGTTCTATTAGGAGCTTGTGAAGAAGGGAAGATAGGGGCTAGAGAAGATGGAAAATTAGGAGTTGATGAAGGGGTATCAATAGGACTAGTTTTTTCTTTTATTTTCTCTTGAATTTCCTTTCTCAAAGTGAAATGAGTCACTCTAGTAGGCTAATTCTATTCAATTTCTACTTTCCTCTTCTTTCTAGATGTGTCCACTTTTTTTATTTTAACATTTTTTGATGTGGGTTCCTTTTTGGACTTTTTCTTCACAAGGGTTAAAAGAAATTCTAATGACCCTTTCTTTCTAGAGTATTTTTTCAAGAAATGATGTTTTATGAGCAAATGAATCAAACTATGATACTGAATTGAACTACCCCTATCTTTTACCCTATATATTGTAAAAGAAATTTATGAAAATTAGAAATTTGGGAGATTAATCCTGACTTTGGGATGGGTATTTCCATGCCTCAAATGTGTCAATAGTCATATTCTTAGCCACAAAATGATCCCATTTTGTCCCTCAGAGGTGAAAAAACTCATCAACCATATTACAACTATTTTCTAGGGCTCATCTAAACATCCTCTATGAACCTGCCACTTAGGTCGCCACTCATTACCATCATGGAATGCATTCACTGATTCTTCTAACTTAATATGACCTTTATTTACTATGTTTCGTTCTACTAGAATTCTAGAAAATTCTCTGATAACTTGAGGGTTCACCTCTATAACTCTCCTCTTTCTCTAGTGGAATTCACATACAAAATAATGACAAATTCTTGCACTAAATTCAGCTCATAACCTTCATACATGCGTATGAAGTTTAAGCAATTTGTGTCTTTGAGCAGTTTTTTTGTCTAAGGGTCTTGATTGAAATTTTCTATAACTCAAGAATGTGTTTGTCAATTTGAATATTTCAATTCAGTCACAAAGAAAAATGGATATTTCCTTTTTAACGGCCAAAATTTTTAGCACATATGATGATTTATTACACATTTTTGCATTGATTATCTTGAATTGGACTAGACTATACTTTCTCATTGATTTGCAAGGTTGGCAATGGTCATGACATGTATTTTCTTTTGAAAGAAATCATTAATTTGATTTTGAATTGACAAATAATGTCTTTCAAATATAAACCCTTATCTCTCCATCACCATTAATTTAATACTTAAAACTTGTAATAATAATGTAAAAAATGAGTTGGCAGAGATTTGTATACAAACAATGCCTACTAATTTTACTTTACACTTACTAAATTAGAAAATAATATTTTGGAAATAATATATGCAATAAATGTATGCATCTTCATTTAATGCATATTATGTTAGGAGCTATCATGAGGGATTGACTAACTTGCAAAAAGTAACAAATGTATCGATTAGGAGACACCCACAAATTATGAATCAATTTAAATAGTAATGAACTAGTTGAGTCAATCCAAAGATACTTGGGGCTCATTTTGTACGGACTAAATGATGTGTTAAATGATCTAGAAATGTCTTCATGAAATGGAGAGATTCATTCCTCGAGGAGGAGAAATCAAGAGAATTCTAGAAATATTATTTCTTACTGATACCCAAAATAATTATTTTAGAATTTGAGGTCTATCAAGAAGCATTAGGAGAAAATTTAAGTTGATCCAAACAAAGTTGTCATTTATAATTTTCAACATTACTTTATAAGGTATGAAGCAACATTTATGGTTTTGAAATAGTCTTTATCAAGATATTCTCCAATTTTGTGTTGGTGACTTCTACTTGTCAATTCACCTGTATTATATGGTGTTAACTTCTTGGGTGTCATCATATGCCTTTGCATGAAAGAATTAATCATAGAAAACATAAACTGAGGTTCTTTCTCAAAAACTATTTCTCTTGGTGCATTGAATCTCTAAAGAATATGCTTGTACAAAAAATCTTCTACCTTGTCATCCCTTGTTGTTGGTAATTCCTTCACTTCTTCCCATTTTTTTACATAATCTATACAAACCAGAATGTAGTCATGTCCTCTTACAGGTGGATCAAAAGGTCACACAAAATCAATTCCCCATTACTCAAATGGTTCAGGAGTTGTCTAGGATTGTAGTGGCATCTCTATACTTGGTGTAGGTCATCCTATGCATTGGTATTCATCACAATGTTTGACATATAATGAAACATCCTTTGACATAGTAAGCCAAAATTAGCCTGCTTCTAGGATCTCGTGACTTGTTTTCACCATAACATTTTATTCTTCTAGTTCATTATGACATGCATGTATAATATCATAAATGTCTAGTTCCTGCACACACTTGTGAAGAACATAATCAGGGTGCATTTTAAATAAAAGACTATCTATCCATTTAAACTTGGAACTCTCATGAATTACTCCTTTCTTTTGTTTGATGCTAAAATGACTGAGCCACCTTCCTATTACTAGATAATTAGCAATATCAACAAACCATAGAGACTAAATTGATATAGAAAACAAATTTTCCTCTGGAAATGTGTCATCCATCGGTTCATTATTACCCTACAAAACCATTCTTGAAAGAAAGTTAGGAAAGACATTATCTTTACCTAGTTTATCCACAATTGTAATGTCAAATTCCTATAATAGTAACAACCATCTTATAATTAAATCACCTACAAGATTTTGTTCATTAAATACCTAATGGCTAAATGATCAATATAGAAAATAACTTTATAACTAGTAATATAATGTTAAAATTTATTTACTGCATAAGTCACAACTAAGAATTCCTTCTTACTTATTGTATAGTTCTTTTCTATGGGGCTCAAGTTTTTATGGATATAATAAATAGCATGCATTGCTCCATTGTCATCTTTTTGTCTCAAAACTGCTTTAATGGCTAAATTGGAAGCATCTAAATGTATGTGGAATGGTTCTCCCCAAATAGATCCTTTAATGATCAGAGAGGTAGTTAAGGCATGCTTTATAGACTCGAAAGATTTTTTAAAATCTTCTATCATTAATAATTTAATATCCTTTCTAAGCAGTATAAATAATGGTTCAACAATTCTACTAAATCCTCAATAAATCTTCTATAATACACTGCATGCCCCAAGAAGCTTCTGACATCAGATTGAGCTCTTGGGGTTTCAATTTGTTGAATATTTTCCACCTTTTAAGGATCACCTTTTATTCCCTCTTTAGAAATATGATGCCCTAAAATAATTCCTTATGTCATCATAAGGGAACACTTTTCATGGTTTAATGATGATCTATGAACCTTGCATCTTTACAAAACTTCATTTAAAATTTCCAATGCTTCTTCAAATGTCTTCCCATGGACTATAAAATCATCCATATACACTTCAACACATGAAGGAGTTAAATCTACAAAAATACCCAATACAACTCTTTGAAAAGTGGTTGGTTCATTACAGAGTCCAAATGGTAAAACCCTATATACATTTAAAGAGAAAAGTGATCACATGTCACTTCAGATGAGCTATGGAGTTGTATGAGCAACTTGAAGAAAAGTGATCACCTATCAGTTGTTGATTAATTGACTATGACCAAGAGGTCTCTTGATGATTTTATGGGATATTTCAACTTCATATTTCAAAAGACTTGGGATATATCTCTATCTTGCTGAATTTTCTCCAAATCATTTCTTCTTATTCTACCTAAGAGCACTTAATAGTGATCTAGATTTTATTATACTACCATGGGTGGAATAAGCTTATCTAATGAATATGACATTATGACAAGGAAAAAAAAAATTAGACAAGCCAAAAACATATCTTTAAGGCCATTATTGTGTTTGTTTCCAAAGGTCCCTCTACAATACCCCACTTAGGAACCTATCGCCATTGCACCTGCAAGTTAGTCATATACCTATGTTGCATCTTTAAATGGTTATATGAATTCAAAATCCTATTATAGAACATTGGAAATGAGTTAGTAACAATAATGAGGTAGGTTAGTGTAGGTTTTTTAATTCCTAGTTGGGTTTATTTTCCCTTTTCTTCTAGGTTTTTTGTATAGTTTTATTAAGATTTCTTAGGTTAATAAAGCATCTGTTACTTAAGTAAAGTGGGTGTTGAGGTGTCATCATGCTATGAGGAGGTGCATTTACTATGTTTTGACCATCATGCTGGTCTTTCCTCATTGGCTAGTATTGCCACCTCCATTCTTCACTTGATCCTATATAAACATGCTGCCTAGCTTGTATTTTCATATTGGATATCAGAGATATAGAGATTTTTCTTGATGATATTATTTTGTTGAGAATTCACATCAAGTCAATGTAGTATTGTTATTATGTCCATTTTATTTCCATTTTTTTCTTCTAATACTTTCAATTCGATTCTGGTTTAAATTTTTTTACTTTTTTTAGATTTTAACATGGTATCAAAGACTGTTTTGTAAGATTAGATCTGTATAGTGATCTTGTAAAGCACTATTTTTTATTTTTCTCTTGCATTGCATACAAACTGGAGAATAGAAAAGTTTGATGAAGATGTGATAATCCTTGTCATTGCATGTTTGTCTTTCTCTTGATCTGGGTAATTACAATATTTTAGAGAATTCTAGGAGAATTTCTTTCTGTCCCATTGCGTCTGAGAGGCTCGATAAAGTCAAGATTGATTTTTTTTCCACCAAAATCCTAGAATATTTGTTGTAGCTAGAAAACAAGGATTTTTGAAGCTCATATTTGGAAGATAGCTTTTAAATGAGGCATTTTGAGGCCAAACAGACCTTTCTATTGTGTTTGGAAGGCCCAAAAACCTCCATTTTTATATAAATATTGTCTATATTTGGGCACAAGAACTTGACAAAGATCATTTTTGTAGAGTGGCATTTTTTCTTTTGGAGCATCATTTCATCAAAGTCATTGATGGACTCAATCTCCTAGGATCACCTACAAAATCAAGATCAACCTTCTACATAAGAGAAACAAAGAGGATGAAATGCTAGGAAATGGTGTAATAACAAAATAATGATATTATCACACTCCAAGTTATACAATATTGATTAGTACCCCCTTGTACTGAGCGAGATGATATGAACTCATCCAAGTTGTTGCTACTTATCAAATTGCCATTAGTTTTATATACAAAGTCATTCTATATACTCTAGTCGGTTACCACTACCGAAATATTTAGTCAGTATGAACAACCTAGTCAGTTATAGAAGGAAAACAGTCACAAAGCCTTGTATACATCGAGCTGTCTACCGAGTGTTATTTCATGTCTACCGACCAGTAAAGATAATACACCGAGTTGATATACACTAAGTGAAACGTGTTACCAGATTCATTGAACCTAGACACACATTTGAAAACATGTTACAAGATCGAGGCACACAGAACCATTATCACATTGGAAATTGCACATATAGATTTTGTATAATTTTAAGGTCATCTAACCAATGAAATATTGTGCATGGTTATTTATTCGAGAAATCATGTTTGTAAGATCGAAGAAATGAATCAGATCACCGACTTAAGAAGTCTATTTATACAACATGAATTTAGGGTTAGAAACATATGTGAATGTGAGAAATGTGTGTGCATATGTGTATGAAGCAAGACTTATGTGATACATGAGAAATCACAGAGTATTATGACTGTTACAGAGACACAGAGGTCACCGAGAAGGTTATCAGAGAATAGTCAAGGAACAGAGTAAATAGAAGGGTTTGCCAAGTTACTTTATGAGTTACCGAGGTATGCTATAGGCAAGGTAATCTTATTTTGAGCACATAGAATCTACTACAGCATTTCAGATGTAAAGTTAAGGATATTTGTAAAGTCTTATTGTAATATTTTGAAGTTGTAAGAGAAACCTTTAATAGGGTAAAAGACTCTAATCAGTTCTATAAATTGTAAATCCTCTAACCAAGTGCAACATATATATAGGGTTTTAAAATCCTTTAGCAAGGTAGATCTAATAGATCTTGTTACTCCTAATAGGGTAAGCTATCAGAAATAGCTAAATATGTAGCTCTAACCGAGCACTCCTTATTATTGCAGTAGTGAAGTTGTGGGTGCCATCCCCACCATAGTATTTCTCTCTAACCAAGAGTTTCTGCATAACCAAAATATATGTGTTATGGAGTGAATCATGTATGATTGTTACTTATTTGTTTTAGCTTTATGTTATGTTACAGTAGTTTTTGGTTTATCTATAACAGTAAACATATTGTTGAGAAAAGGATTTGAAGTACTGATTCACCCCTCCCCTCTAAGTACATTAGCTTTCCATATTGGGCCTAACAATTGGTATCAGAGCTTGAATCTTGGAAAAGGGTTTAACTACCTAAAGAGAAAGATCTTATCAATGGAAGGCTATAAACAATCTTGGAGGATTGTGTATCTACAAGAAGAGCTGGATAATGCAAATCAAGTGATTGTAGACATGCAAAGGCAAATGCAAAAATCTCTGAAAGTAAGGAGAAGATTATCTGATGACTTGCAGGATTCTCAAGAGTTAGTGGAACAAATCGAGACATCATCTGAGAACAGTATATCTGAATAAACTAAAGAAATGATTGGAATGTTGAAAGAAAAGAACAAAGCATTGGCTGATCAACTAAAAGCAATGAAAAGAGAACATGAACATTTCAGTACACAGATGACTGAAAATCTAGATGCATTAAGGATAGCCGAGGATAAAGCAAGAGATCTACAAAGAGAGAAACAACAACTTGAAGTCTTATTATCTGATAAGAATGATGAAATCATAAGGCTAACTGGTATTCAACAAAATTTGATAGATCAACTAGGTTATACACATCATGAAGCAAATCTGAAAGATGATGAGAATCAAGCATTGAAACTTGAAGTATCAAGGTTGAGAAATGAACTTGAAACAGGGAAGAAATCCAAGGAAACACTGAAGAAGAGTTATGAAGCATCAAAGATGTTGGATGAGAAACTGAACACAAGACCCTACAAAGAAGGAGGACTCGGTTACAAAGGAAAAGACTCTACTAAGAAGGGAATCTGCACTACCGAGAGAGGAGATTCATCAAAACAAGCTGGAAAAAGGAATAACATCAAAAGGAATAAGCCTATTTGCTACTACTATGAAAATCAAGGTCATATTGCCAACATGTGTCAAATCAGAAAAGGTAAGCAACCGAATACCACTAAGACCAATGGTTATTGTTACAATTGCAATAAATATGCTCACACATCTAATCAATGTAGGACAAAGTCTGTTAACAATTATTAGAAAGCAAAATTCAAAGGGTTTTGTAAAAACTGCAATAGATATGGACATAGTACCGAGAAGTGTTGGTTTAAGCAAAAGAACCACATGTGGTCTACACACCGAGCAAATACTAGAGGTTACTGAACTCACACAGATCCTTACCGACAATATTTTGTAGTACCATGGGATTACAATACAAGGATATGGTGTGAATGTTGTCAAAGATATGGACATATAAGTGCCAACTGCTTTATAAGGTTTGGAATGAATAACCGAAGATCATGGAGAAATCCTGGTATGGCATGTTTTCATTGTCACAAAGTTGGACACTTGGCTGGAGATTGCAGAGATCAACCTACAGAAGACACTGAGGAAATAAAAGAGAAATTAAAGATGATTTGGAGAAAGAAGGAAATTGTGTCGAATAAAGAAAGCACCTTACCTACCAAGTTAGGTGCTCCCACTCCAAATTAATCGGTAGAGGTATGAAGGGACTACATTCTCACAAGTTTAAATCTTAAACAGTTCCTATTTTAGTATGTACTGAATTCAAAATCTACATAGTAAGATGTAATAGTAAGTTTGAAATTCTATCAAAGTCTTTTGGAGCACTTTACAGGAAAACTGTTAAGTTGGTGAATTCAGGAAGCTTGTCAAGTCGGTATATGAAGGAAATCTGGTTACTCGGTTAAACCACAAAAAAAGGGGAAAGAAAGTTAAGTGAATTGAGTGCATTTAATGTCTTTGACCTAACTTGCACGGAGCCCGATAAGTTGTTTTTGAGTACTTAAAAGGTTTTTCGCGGTCATTTTCATTCACTAAGTTTTTGAGAAGCAGAGCAGAGTGAATCAAGGTGATCAAACCATCTTCAAAGCAAAATCTAAGGTATCTACATCGAATCTCATCGCATTGCTAAGCTGGTTTACTGAACTCATTAAGTTGTTATTATCTGCTGAGTGTGAAGTGTCTGCCATTTGTTAAGTTCTCAAACCCTAAGGTTCCTGTGTCAATTTTTATCTGAAATCAAAATGGCATCTAAGATCCAAGACCCCATTGTTGTCACAAATGTAGAAAAGCCCTCACTAAAATACTCTTTGACTCCCAAAATTGCATCTGAACCGGATGACAAAACTGCTTTTTCACTCATCCTGGATCAAGTCTTGTTAGTTGAGGATGTGAGATTCTTCACAAAATGCCATGTTGAAGAACTCGGTCATGTTGAGATCAAAGATGCATATGATGAATTGTGCATAGATGGTAAAATGGATAGCAAGTATGAGCATATCAAAATCAAGGGATTGACTAAAGCCCTAACCTATCCCTATGTGTTCAAACCCTAGTGGGTCAAGTTTGTACTAAGTTGAGTGCATGATGATTCCATGTGGCTACAAGAGCAACAGTTTAAGATCACTAAAGAAATCATTCATCTGATCACTGGTTATCATATCTATGATCATGCTCGAGCACAGAAATTGATATCACAGAAGGAATTGATCAGTTTGACTGGAGCTGAATCGGATTACAAAGGTCTAAAGTTGAACAATGTCACTGATCCTGAACTCAAATTTGCCATTAGAGTAATTGGTTACTGTTTCTTCCAATCTGCAAGGGAAAACAGTGTACCCTGTGCAGCAGTGAACTTAGCATACAAAATTGTTAAGAAAGGCATGCAAATTGACTTGTGTGAAGTATTGTGGAATAACTTGTTTGAAAATCTGAACACAATCAGGAAGCCGAAGAAGAACAACATGGCAAATACTATAAAATTTGGATCACTACTTGTATGTATGTTTTTCTACTTTGAGAAGTTTTTTCCAATAGTCGGTAAAGTTGTTTGAGAACTACACTGACCAATCACCCATCAGATCAATGACTTCATCAAGAAGTTAGGTGATAACTTTAAAGATATAATGGATGATTACTTCAGCAAGTTCCAAGACAAAATGCATAACAGGTACCGGATTCCACCACAACTGGTAGAAAAATACAAAGATGAAATATGTTTTGAGGTCAACACCGATTACTGTTATGTGAATGTTGTGGAACCGAGGACTCAATCTTTGTCACCTATGGTTTACGAGATAGATTTTGATATCACACAATAGAAAATTGATGCCTATCTATCATTGACAAGGCATACTATCGAGCTGAGGTATGGAACCTATGAAGAGGTGAAGGAAAAAGTAAAAATGAGCATTGTACTACCTAAGGCTACAAGAAAAGCTACAAAGATGATTAAGGCATTAACTAAGAAATTTGGAGAAGAGTCTTCCTCCACACCTGTCAAAGGAGTTCTAGTCATCACCAAAGAGGAGATAGAAGCCCAAGAAGCATCCATAACACTTAGCACTGAATTGCCTAAGGGAAAAGTGTTGAAGAGAGAGAAACAGGACACTTCAATGGCCCTACTGACCCCTCCAACAAGGAGACCTAACACAAGGGCATCTACTGCATCACCGAGTAAGAAAGAAAAGACTGTTGTCATTCCTAAGGTAACTATAACTTACAAGAAATCTACTCGGAGACTCATTTTGCCAAAAGAGTCGAGTGATACTGAATCTGAAGATGCAAATAAGTTTCAGATTATGAAAAGCAAGAAGGTAGATGTACATAGTGTAGAAATTTTTTGTAATAATCTAAAGGAATATGGTGGATTTGGTGGATTTAGATTTGTCAAATATGAATCCAGATCTACTGATGAAAAGAGGCAAATTGAAGAACCTATCATTTGCACACTTCTCAAATTCCAAGTGGTCCCATTAGAAGTATGTAATTCTATTCCTAAGGAATTATATGTAGACATTGAAACCAGATGGAAATATGCCCTAGACTCGGAGAAACAAATCAGAGAAAGAAGTTTGGTGCATCTCTTTCCTGATATGTCAGTTGATGAAATAAAAGAACATCTGACAAATAGCCAAACTCAATTTACAATAAAACAAAAGGCCTTGAAATTGATGAATGGCCTATATATAGAAGTGGAGAAGGAAACAAAAGAGCAATGGAAGACCATCTTTCGAAGAAAGAATGTTGGTGAACAATCTACAGTGGAAATAGTTGATGTCACCAACCAAGAGCTTGGTGTCACCGAGCAAGACCCTGCTGACACCTTTTAAATAGATGAAGATATCATGGATGCAGAGGCACCTGAACAAGAAATGATAGAAGGCAATGCTTATGCAAAACTTGTCTCTAGTGAATCTATTTTGGAACAAGTTCAACCTTACCCACCGATCAATCAACCTTCTACAACCAAAGCTCCTCAGGCTACAGGTGAAGGCATCGAAGGTAAAAAGTCTACAACAGAAGGTACTTCACAAGAACAAACCTCTAAAGCACCATCTAGCACGGAAAATGTTACAGCTGAGATACCAAGCACCAAAACACCGAAGGACACTACCAAGGCTAAAGAAACTGACAAAAGTGTTGTCTCTACCAAGCAACCTACCAAGGCTTCTCAAGCCTCTCAAGCTATTGTAGTGGTTCACTCAGTGAAAGGTAAAGAAAAGAAGTTGAAAAAGCATAGTTTCAAAATTGATTTATCAAAACCGATAGTATTGCCCAATGTAGACATCTCCAAATTGAAAGGGCAAGCACTCACTGAATTCGGTGAACTATGCAAAGCAAAGGATGAATAGGAGAAGCAATTGGCCATACAAAAGAAGAATAATGTACTTCAGAAGGTAAAGACCTTACTATCAGATATGCTACCTTCAGCTACAGTATCAATTGATGCAACCATCCATATTCAATTGGATAAACTCCTAATTCAGATTGAGACATCTGGAGTAGATGCATCTGAATACTTGAGCAAACTAAAAGACAAGGAGCTAACTGCTAAAATGATAGAGGAAGTACAAAAATCCATTTCTATTGGCAAGGTAAAACTTGTCAAAATTATTGTTGAGTTGTCCCCTCAACTCAAGCACATTCTTTCATTATTTTAGAAACTCTGCACATTTTCTTTATTTCTTAAGGACATTAAGAATAAAATAGAAGCAATTGAGAAAGAGATCACTGATCTCTCAAATAAGTTGACCCTTGAGCCCAATTTAGTTCAGAATTTTTATACTAAGCTACAACAGCTCATGGCTCAACAATTAGAACTGAGGAATGAAGAACACAAGATCGGGATGGACATAATGACACTTCAAACTCTATTCCTTCCTCATCTCTCATCCATTCAAGAACAGCTAAACTGAGCCACTTATCTCTCTACTACACAAGAGGGAAGCACTTTAGATGGCTTAATTTCATTATTGGTTGATATTAATGCAAAAAATTCTTTAATGGATAGTGTAAAGGATGCACTCTCTATCGCTCTCACCAAAGCCCAGACAAAGTACAAATCCATTTTTGATTAGTTGCCACCTCCCAATGGTAACTAAATTTTGATGTTTGTCAAAAAGGGGGAGTATATCAAAGTATATCATCAAGAGTATATATAGCATCAAAGTACATAGGTGGAGTGTATAGTATTCAAGGTATCAAACAACCAGAGTGTAGTATATAGGGGGAGTATACCAAGCAGAGAATGAGTAGAATATGCAGAGTATCCAAGAGCAATGAACCGAGCAATGAACAGAGGAAAGAATAGTGATTACAGAGTTTCGTATAGCATATTGATAAGGGGAGTATATTCGATTATACTATTTCAATGACTAATGTATATACTGCATGTTTAGTCAAATTTTGTAAAGTATACAGATTTTTGAGTAATGACTTTGAAAGTAGTTTTGTCAAACATCTCAACTAATGTCAAAAGGGAAGATTGTTACTACTTATCAAATTGCCATTAGTTTTATATACAAAGTCATTCTATATACTCTAGTCGGTTGCCACTACCGAAATATTTAGTCGGTATGAACATCCTAGTCGATTATAGAAGGAAAACAGTCAAAAAGCCCAGTATACACCGAGTTGTCTACCAAGTGTTATTTCATGTCTACCGAGTAGTAAAGATAATACACCAAGTTGATATACACTGAGTGAAATGTGTTACCAGATTCATTGAACCTAGACACACATTTGAAAACGTGTTACAAGATCCAGGCACACAGAACCATTATCACATTGGAAATTGCACATATAGATTTTGTATAATTTTGAGGTCATCTAACCAATGAAATATTGTGCATGGTTATTTATTCAAGAAATCATGTTTGTAAGATCGAAGCAATGAATCAGATCACCGAATTAAGAAGTCTATTTATACAGCATGAATTTAGGGTTAGAAACATATGTGAATGTGAGAAATGTGTGTGCATATGTGTATGAAGAAAGACCTATGTGATACATGAGAAATCACAGAGTATTGTGACTGTTACAGAGACATAGAGGTCACCGAGAAGGTTATTAGAGAATAGTTGAGGAACAGAGTAAACAGAAGGGTTTGCTGAGTTACTTTATGAGTTACCAAGGTATGCTATAGGCAAGGTAATCTTATTTTGAGCACATAGAATCTGCTACAGCATTTCAGATGTAAAGTTGTAGATATTTGTAAAGTCTTATTGTATTATTTTGAAGTTGTAAGAGAAACCTTTAATAGGGTAAAAGACTCTAATCAAGTCTATAAATTGCAAATCCTCTAATCAGGTTCAGCATATATATAGTGTTGTAAAATCCTTTAGCAAGGTAGATCTAATAGATCTTGTTACTCCAAACAGGGTAAGCTATCAGAAATAGCTAAATATGTAGCTCTAACTAAGCACTCTTTATTATTGCAGTAGTGAAGTTGTGGGTGCCATCCTCACCACAATTTTTCTCTCTAACCAAGAGTTTTTACGTAACCAAAATATATGTGTTATGGAGTGAATCATGTATGATTGTTACTTATTTGTTTTAGCTTTATGTTATGTTACAGTAGTTTTTGGTTTATGCATAACAGTAAAGATATTGTTGAGAAAAGGATTTGAAGTACTGATTCACCCCTCCCCTCTAAGTACATTAGATTTCCATATTAGGTGTAACACAAGTTAGATCCGAATTATCTCATAAGGGAGAGGTGAGTGCTGATTATATAGAAAAATGTGGGCACATAATTCCAAGAGGAATAATAACTCCTAAATAACCAAATTAGGTGGAAGTTGTGCCTACTTAGAAAATGCTAAACATGTGACAAACCAATTTAGATATGGACAAATAAATGGTTATGGGGAGGTGGTAAACGACTCCAAAAGAGGGTGTGACATTCAACCACCCAAATGTGGGTGTGAATGAAACATGTAAATGTAGGACTATGCCACATGTCTTCATATAAACCATTCTAATATAACCTAGGTATGCTTAATAATGTGTAGGAAACATAAATATAAAACACCTACACTAACACCCCCTCTTAAGTATAGCTTAGGTGGGTGAATATATGCAATAATGGAAAGATGGGTCCCAACTACAAGCCTATGTTAGGTACTCATGTACAAAATCATCTCTCACAAATGGAGTAAAGGAGAAAAACCTATTGGACAAAAGTCATCCCCAAAAGAGAGAAAAGAAACAAGTTTCCCAACACAAGAAATAATTCCATGCAAGGAAGAAGCCCTCTCTAAAATAGAAAGGATAAGAAAGACTATGTGGCCTTCCTCAAAGTATCCAACTGTACCAATGGTTGATGCTCAAAATTGAATGTAGAAGATGGACCATGATCATTAAGCAACGTTTCTCCCCCTGGGAAGAAATAGAACCAAAGGTACATGAAGACTAACTTCCCATTCCTAAAAGGTATATGTAGGAAGAATGATGAAGATTTATGTTGTCTCTAAACTCTTCTCAGGTGTTGCCATGTTGATGTCAAAATTTTTCACCATCCAATTAGGTCTTCTAGGCCACACTGTAAAATATCACAATCCAGAACTTAGTGGAGATGGATGTAGAAAAAAATATAGATAGAGGTATCTCCTTGAAAGACAAAGGTGCCTCCTCCAAATGTTGCTCAATAGTGGCCACAGTCATGTCAAACAGTGAGGAATGATCATTTGGGTAAAGCAGAAGATGGTTGAAAGGTTCTCCCTCAACATCTGAAGAAGATGGAGTAACTTCATCAAAGACAAGATGTATGAACTTGATGGTGTCCTCCAAGTCTATAAGATAGAATTTACAAAACAAACCTATAATGTCTATCAAGTACTCATCCCAAGTAGCTAAATCTGGAAGACAATGAATGTCTTGTTGCACTGAATATGTAGGAGACATGTATGTAGTAGTACCAATATCATTAGAAACAACAGTCGATGTAGGAGATGAAAGACATGTCTCTTGAACCTCAATTGAAAGAATACCAAGATTCACATGAGAATATTGAATCACCCCAAAAGTGTCCACACTAGATGCCTAATTGTGTATGTTAGCTGAAGGAACTATAGAGAAAAAATATGAGAAGGTGTATACTCAAGATTAATGATCTACCTCCCCAACTCCAACAATATTTCTACAATGAAATCCTGAATAATCAAAGAATCTAGAGTGAACTCAATACTTTTCCCTTCATGGCCATGTGTAATTTGATAGATAGAATGGATATTTGTTGACAATGAGGGCACAAAAAGGAAATCATTAAATGATCCTTTGTATATGTCAATAGACCCTTTCCCACAAATATGCATATATATGTTGTTAGCCATGAGAATGTTTGGTGATCAACAAGTTTCAAATTAAGAGAACATATCTTGTGATGGAGCCATATGATGCGAAGCTTCAAAATCAAGTATCCATCTCCTTGACTCAAAATTTGCACCTACGACAAGTTCTTTCCCCTTTTTTTTCTCTAACATTGCATTACATGAAGATGCTTTATCCTTTGATATAGTTGATGGTAAATTGATTTTATTCTTTGCTAAAAGATGCTTCAACTCATTAATTTATTTTAAGTAACATTGATGTTCATCATGCCCAGATTTTTTGCAATATGCGTAAGTTTGATTGTCCTTTTTAGATGATACCCTTTTTGAGGAGGAGGATTCAGATTATTTATGAGACTTGTTATTGTTAGGTATCAAGGA
The DNA here is from genome assembly GCF_030272615.1 of Cryptomeria japonica. Classification (NCBI taxonomy): domain Eukaryota; kingdom Viridiplantae; phylum Streptophyta; class Pinopsida; order Cupressales; family Cupressaceae; genus Cryptomeria; species Cryptomeria japonica. The sequence continues at coordinate 609,454,357 of NC_081405.1, forward strand.
TAACTGGGAGGGGGGGGGTGAATCAGTTGTAAAATAAATTCATACCAAAACAACTTAACCAACTTTAATGCTTAATATCGGTAAACCAATCTTTTATGCCGGTCGACAGTTTTATCAGTTAATTAGAGTACTGGTAAAGATTAATGCATGAAATAGAAAGACAATAACATCCACAACACATAACATCAATATTTGTAAGCGAAAACCCTATAAGGGGAAAAACTATGGTGGGAAACCTTACTCACAATTAGATGATACTACTGCAGATAGTATGTGTATACAAATGGGGTCTGCACATGCAGAAAGGCCAAGTGCCTAGAGCTCACTGCTCAAACACAAATAGGAGTCACACTGACTACAATTGGATGGTTAAATCCAATAAGGATGTACTGCTCAAATTATCATCTTTGTATGTTGGATTCAGTACTAGTGTAGTTCTGATTGTCTTCACAAAAACCTTCCTTAAACCTTCAAATGATGTCTATGTGTATAGCTCTACTTATTCTCACATATACCTTCACACAATTTCTTTTCACATTCCACACTTGATCTTACAAATAAGATCTTACATTTACACCATAACCTAAGACCAATTTTAGTAGGTCGGCTCTAAAAGATATTACAATAAAATCAATTTATAAATAAAATAATGTCCGATGTAATAACTGATTCAACATGCCGGCTTGATGCATTTACAACAATAATAAAACATCTTCAAGGTGTGTTGTGCTGATTTGGAAAAGATAAACCCGCTGATGTATATCCTGGACCTATTTGCCGGTAATAGCAAATATGCAAATACGAATATGCCAATGAACAAATCTCCAAGACAAAGTGTCCGAACAATGTCTTTGACATAACTAGGTGTTTTCCATATCATTCCAAGTGCCGGTGAACATTATATCCTATCAGTGTACTAGATACTGGTAATTGTGCATACGTCACTTGCTTGTCGGTGAACATTGCCGATTCTCCAAAGTGCCAGAGTTGATAAGGATAGTAGGTGTTGACATCAGTGACAAAACCATACCAAAATACCAACAATATCTCCCTTTGGCATTGATAGCAACACAAGATGGAAAAACCATCAAAGTGCCAAAATAGAAATGCCAAATACCAAAAACCAACAATCTCCCAAACAGAGATCATAACCAGAAATCAAAATTCAGATATAAACAATCTCTCCCCAAAGTAACAATCTCTCCCCCTCAGAGTGACATTTATTTTTCTTGTGTTTTTCCATACCAATCTCTCCCTCTTTGACATCAAATGCCAAAGCTAATATAAAAACCATATTTCAGATACAAAATACCAACCAATTTAGTATACTAACTACTCCCCTTGATAAGTAGCTTTCTCATCAAAGCCAGAGTAAAATATTTCTCTGTTAATTATGTCAGTTGATGACAAACATCAATTGTCTAAGTCTCTACCGGTGGGGGTATGACCCCTAGCTGGTCTCTGAGATATTCAAAGGTCTCCTTAGGTAGAGGTTTAGTGAAAATATTTGCAATCTGCTCTTTAGTATTCACATAAACCAGTTTTACTTCTTTTGCTTCAACATTCTCTTTCAGAAAATTTAGTTTGATAGAAAAATGTTTGGTTTTAGAATGTAGTACTGGATTCTTAGATATATCAATTGTTGATGTGTTGTCACAATAGATAATTATTAGTTCCTTTCATTTTACCCTTATGTCCTTCAACATCTTCTTAAGCCATAATACCTATGTACAGTTAGTTGTTGTTGCAACATATTCTGATTCTGCTATTGATAAAGATGTACAACTTTGTTTCTTACTTAACCAAGAAATTAATCTGCTGCCAAGAAAAAATGCTCCACTGGTGGTGCTTTTTCTATCATCCACATTTCCTACCCAATTTGCATCTATGTATGCACATAAATCAAAGTTTCCATCTCTAGGATATCATAATCCAAGATTTGTAGTGCCTTGTAGGTACCAGAAAATCCTTTTTACTACTGATTCATGATTTTCTCTAGGATTACTCTGAAATCTTGAAACCATACATACTGCATTCATGATACTAGGTCTTGTTTGTGTTAGATATTGTAGGCCTCCTATCATAGATTTATACCTAGTCGGATTAACAGGTGTAGATTCATCCCTTAGTGATAATTTGTCATTTGTAGTCATAGGTGTACTTACCGGTTTAGAGTTCTCCATCCCAAATTTCTTTAGTAACTCCTTCAGGTACTTGGATTCACTCAAGAATATACCTTTATCAGTCTGTGAAATCTGCAATCCTAAAAGGAATTTTATTTCTCCAATCATAGACATTTCAAATTCTTGCTGCATTTCAATAGAAAAGTCTTTGCATAATCCATCTTCTCCTCCAAAGATTATATCATCAACAAAAACTTCTATAACCAAGATGTCATCATTACTCACTTTATAGTATAAGTTGTTGTCAGCATTACCTTTAGAAAAACTAATCTTCAAAAGATACTTATCCAATCTTGCATACCAAGCTCTTACAGTAAGCTTTCCTTAACCTGCAAACCATATATTTGTTGTCTATCAAAGAAAATCGATCAGGTTGTTCAATGTAAACTTCTTCTTCAAGATCTCCATTCAAAAATGCACATTTAATATCCATTTGATATACTTTGTAGTTCTTGTTTGCTGCAAAAGCCAAGAATAATCTGACTGCCTCAATTCTAGCTACTAGTGCAAAGGTTTCATTATAATCAATTCCTTCTTTATGAGAATATCCCTTACACACTAGTCTTGCTTTATTTTTTATTACCTTACCATCTTCATTAAGTTTGTTTCTGAATACCCATTTTGTTCAAATCACATTTTTGTCTTTAGGCCGGGGAACTAATGTCTATGTGTTATTTTTCTCAATTTGATCTAGTTCCTCTTCCATAGCTTTAATCCAGTGTTTATCTTAACATTCCTCATTAACTAATGATGGTTCAATTTGAGAAATAAGACACACCTCTTCATTTTTCAGTCTTCCTCTTGTCATAACTCCTTTATACTTGTTTCCAATTATCTAATCTTCAGAGTGATTCAGTCTTATATACCAAGGTGTCTTTGTTTCTATTGTTCCTCAGTTATAGTGGAATTTTTGGATGATACTGGTGTAACTGGATCTTCATTCTGTACTGGTGGGCTCAATATAGATTCATTTGTCAGAATCTTTGTTGCTGGTTCAGAGTCTATATACCTTGAAGTTCCTCTGAATTGTTCATCAATATTTAAATTTGTACTCTCAACAATTTTCTATAATCTTTTGTTAAAACATCTATATGCCTTGCTCTTAGATGAATAACCAAGAAATATTCCTTCATCACTTCTAGGATCAAATTTGCCAATATACTCATCTCTTCTAATATAACATTTACTTCCAAATATTTTAAAATATTTAAGAGTAGGAGTAATACCAAACCATAGTTCATGAGGGGTCTTACCGGTTTCTCCTTTGATGTGAACTTTGTTGAATGTGTAGACCATTGTGCTTACTACCTCTCTCCAATATACATGTGGTAGATTTTGTTGGTGTTGGAAACAAGCCACACCCGAACTGATGATGGACTGATCCAAGAGGGGCCAGTAGCTCGGTGGTAGATTACTCCAATAGTGTATGGAAGGTCCTAGGTTTGAGTCCTAGCTAGTCCATGTCTCAACATGGTATCAGAGCCAAGTTTCCTTCTATAAAGCCTAATCACCAGAAGGAAGATCCAGTTAAAGATCATATTGATATCTCCTTAAAAGTTTGTATTTTAAATTGACGAATAGAATCAGATTTGAAGTCAGAAATTCAGATGTATGTTCAGAAAATATGTTCTCTAGAAGAAACTCAAGATAGCTTGTGATTGAGAGGGAGCTTACTAATAAATATTGAGCACTTCTGAGGTAAAAATGTAAACATTGATTATTATTATTAATACTAATAATTATTTTATGGGCCTTATGTAAATCATAAGGAAGTGATGACTTCCAAATGATTTCCGCTTGTATTTTTAAAGTTATTGGAAGGTGACGATCTTACAATAACTCAAGATTGTGGATAGAATCGTCAACTGTGGCAATCCATGTAAGAGCTTGTAGATAGAATCACTGACTGAGGCAATCCACGTAAGAGCTTGTGGATAGAATCATTGACTGAGGCAATCCACATGAGAGTTCATGGATAGAATCATCGACTAAGGCAATCCACACAAGAGCTTGTGGATAGAATCACTGACTGAGGCAATCCATGTGAGAACTCATGGATAGAATCACCGACTGAGGCAATCCATACAAGAGCTTGTGGATAGAATTGTCGACTAAGGCAATCCATGTAAGAGCTTGAGGATAGAATCACTGACTGAGGCAATGCACGTGAGAGCTCATGGATAGAATCGTCAACTGAGGTAATCTGCTCAAAAGTTTGTGAATAGAATCGCCGATAGAGGCAATTCACATCTTGAAACTATGATCCCAAGATAAGGATCATATGATTTATGAATATTGCTCCCAATATCTTTATTCCTCCCTAGCTAAGACGGAGTGTTAATTATTTATAGCTTCAGTTGGTTAAAATTAAATGTTAAACTAGCCTTAAGGCCTTTAACATTTAATAATATATATCACTATGTTATTTATTATTATTATTGTTAAATTGATCAGATAATAATAATTATTACTATATTTAATTAATAAAGTAAATATAACATAGATAATGATAACACCAATTAATATATATATATATATATATTGGGTTGCATATTACTATATTGGGCTACATATTATTATATCGGGGTGCACACAATATATCGAGTGGCAACATAAAGGTCACCGATAGTTATCGGTGTGTTAGTCTACATAGATAGTTATCAGTTGTCAAGGCTAACACACTGATAACTATTGTCTATTAGCATTGAGAAAATACCGATAGACTTTGGTTATAATACTAACCCACACCGATTGGCATTTATAGTGAAACATGATCTCCTAAGGTAGTGATGCATATTGCTAATAAAGAATATAATAAGTGACTACCTTTTAGACAACGATAAAACAAAAAGACATGTATTCAACAGATGCCTCCCTTGGGTGCCTCGCTTCAAAGAGGCAAGGAAATATAAAAAGGAAGAATACATTTTAGATCACAGGAGGGGATAAGAAGGAGGTTATGAAGAAACGTTAATATAATAATACAAAAAAATAAATGCTCCTCTCACTTACCATACAAAAGAAGATAGTCAGATTTATATTTTAATCAGTAATACATAGAACAAGATAATTTTAATTTTGATCAATAAATTCAACATGGTATCAGAGCCAGGTCCAGGCTAGGAGTTCCAAGCACACGAAAGGTGTGGCTTAAGGGGGGGTGTTGGTGTTGGAAATAAACCACACTTAGACAGATGATGGACTTGTCCAAGAGGGGCTAGTAGCTCAGTGGTAGAGCACTCCAATAGCATATGGAAGGTCTTAGGTTCAAGTTCTAGCTGGTCCATGTCTCAACAAATTTGCTTCAGATAACATACTTCTAGCTGCATCCAATATAGTTCTATTTTTTCTTTCTACAACTCCATTATGTTGTGGTGTCTAGGGTGCTGATAACTATCTTCTGATTCCATTCACTTCACTAAATGCATTAAATTCCTTAGATGTAAATTCTCCTCCTTGATCTGATCTCAGACATTTGATTTTCTTATCGGTTTCATTCTCTACCATTTCTTTGAATAGTTTGAACTTCCCAAGTGCTTCTGATTTTTCTTTGAGAAAAGTAACCCAACACATTCTAGAGTTGTCATCAATGATTAGCATGAAATATCTATCACCTTGTAAACTCTTAGTTCTAGCTGGACCACATAAATTAGTATGAATTAAGTCAAGAGAATTATTGATTTTTTCTAGAATACTTTTAAAAGTAGCTCTAACTTGTTTTCCAAATTGACATTCCTTAGATACCAGATTGTGAGGCTTAACAATCTTAGGTAAATCTCTAGCTGCCTTAGTAGTATTGATTTTTACCATGCAATCAAAATTTACATGATAGAGTCTCTTATGCCATAGCCAACTTTCATCAATATGTGCAATCAAGCATGTTTTATCACTGTTATTCAAATGAAAGATATTACCTCTAGTTTGATTACCGGTTGAAATTTCCAAACCAGTTCCATTCATAATTTTGCATTTTTCATTCTTGAATTGTAAGTGAAATCCTTTCTCAACTAATTGACCAGCACTCAAAAGATTATGCTTTAAACCTTCCACATAGTAAACATTGTCAATATTATGCTTACCATCAAGAGATATTGTACCTTTACCTTTGATCAAGCAAGCTTTATCATCTCGAAATATTACTAGACCTCCATTATATTCCCGAAAGTTCAAGAATTTGCTTTTATCACTAGTCATATGATGTGAGCATCCTGAATCAATGACCCATTCATCCTTAACTTCAATTTTAGCTGCCAAGGCCTATTCTATCGATTGAATAGTAGGTGCCAGTTGATCTTCTATTATAGCAACAAAAACCCATCCATTGTCTGTCAGATCCTCATCAGAATCATCAGTCACTCCTTCATCAGCAAGATAGCAAGATTTATCTTTATTCTTCTTAAATTTGTATCTCTGATATTCAGGGTTAGGCTTGTATGTTCTCCTAGCTTCTTCTCTTAGTCTAGTATGTCTATCAGGGCATCTAGAAGCCATATGGCCAATCTTATTAGAGTTAAAGCATTTAAAGGGTGTTTTACCTTCATACTTACTTCCAACTGGACCTTTAGGCATTTTTCTTGCAAATAATGCTTCAAGTTCTTCATTTTCTCTCTCGCTTTCCTCAAGTTCTCTTGCATAAAAGGCTTTCCAATCAGACTTGTCAAATGATGGTGCAGATGATGTTGATGCTTTAAAATCTAAATCTATCTTTATAGTTGCACCAAGACCAAATTCCTCAATTTCAAATGTTCTTAACTCATGTATAATAGTAACCTTCATTTTATATGTCGGTTGCAATCCTCTTAAAACTTTTGAAATAGTTTCATGTTCACTTAAGGTTCCTCTACAATATTTAATACCCAAAAAAATTTCATTAACTCTTTCCATAAAAGCAGAAATCCTTTCATCTTCTTCCATTTTCAGGTTTTCATACTTGACCTAGAAGCTTTCAAGTTTTGCAATTTTGACTGTGGAATCTCCTTCATTTAGTGTTTCCAAATGATCCCAAATAGCTTTAGTAGTAGACCTATCTGATAATCCCATGATTTGCTGATTTGATAATGTGCTCAAAAGTGTTTCTCTTGCATTGCAATCATTTTCTTCATCTTTTCCTAAGGTAGGTGGATTAGGCTAACTTTGAGTAGGAGCAATGTAGCCATTCTTTGTAACTTCTCAGATGTCCTTTCCAATGCAATTTAAATGCGTCTCCATTCTGATCTTCCATATGCCATAGGTGGTTCCATCAAGTTTAGGACTATCCCTCCTAAAATAGTTAGTAGACATTGGATCTCCTCAAGCTGTTAAAATTCTGCAAAAGATGACTAGGCTCTGATACCAATTGTTAGGTCCTAGGGAAAACTAAGAGGGAGGGGGGTGAATCAGTTGTCAGATAAATTCAAACCAAAACAACTTAACCAACTTTAATGCTTAATACTGGTAAACTAGTCTTTTATGCCGGAAGATAGTTTTATTAGTTAATTACAGTACCAGTAAAGATAAATGCATGAAATAGAAAGACAATAACATCTACAACACATAACACCAATATTTGTACATGGAAACCTTGTAAGGGGAAAAACCACAGTGGGAAACCTTACCCACAATTAGATGATACTACTGTAGATAGTATGTGTATACAAATGGGGTATGGACATGCAGAAAGGCCAAGTGCTTAGAGCTCACTACTCAAACACAAATAGGAGTCACACTGACTACAATTAGATGGTTAAATCCAATAAGGATGTACTGCTCAAATTAGCATCTTTCTATGCTGGATTCAGTATTGGTGTAGTTCTAATTATCTCCACAAAAACCCTCCTTTAACCTTCAAATGATGTATGTATGTATAGCTCTACTTATTCTCGCATATACCTTCACACAATTTCTTTTCACATTCCACACTTGATCTTACAAATAAGATCTTACATTTATACCATAACCTAAAACCAATTTAGTAGGTCAGCTCTAAAATATATTACAATAAAATCAATTTATAAATAAAACAATGTCTGATGCAATAACCGATTCAACATGTTGGCTTGATGCATTTACAACAATAATAAAACATCTCCAAGGTGTGCTATGCTGATCTGGAAAAGATAAACTTGTCAGTGTATATCCTGGACCTATTTGCCGGTAACAACAAATATGCAAATACGAATATGCCAATGAACAAATCTCCAAGACAAAGTGTCCAAATGATGTCTTCAACATAACCAGGTGTTTTCCATATCATTCCAAGTGCCGATGAACATTATATCTTGCCGATGTACCAGATACCGGTGACTATGCATAAGTCACTTGGTTGCCGGTGAACATTGCCGATTCTCCAAAGTGCCAAAGTTGATAAGGATAGTAGGTGTTGACATCAATGAAAAAACCATGCCAAAATACCAACAATTAGTTTTCTTCTTTTGTTTCTGATTAGGATTCCCTAATTTTTTTTTGTACCTTAGGTTCAGTAGTAATTAATGCTTATGATTTGGAAGTCTTGATGATAACCATTTTAATTAGTTTTGCTTCGTCTTGGATTAAAAGATCTACAAATGCATCAAATATATGTTGAACATATGCAGTTCCCATAGAAACCCTATTGGTATGAAAGCCAAAAACAAACACAGAATACTTAGGACCAACCTTGGATAACACTTTTAGAATCAATTGTAAAACCTCCTTAGTAATCTTGCAATCTGTTAACTATGTTCTTAGTTGCTTTATGTTGGAGATATAGTCTTGGATGTTATTAAAATTTTGTAGATCAAGATTAATCAGAAAATTATCAATAAGATAACCCCTAATCTTATCAATTTTACCATACAAATTTTTAAGAGACTCCCAAGCCTCCTTAGGTGTCTTACTTGATTCAAGATGAAATTGTAAATCAAAAGAGACTACTGAACAAATGTAACCAAGATCTATGTCATGATTGATCTCTCATGCTTGAAGAGCATTAACATCAGTAGGTGCAGGAATGGTTTCTTTAACATAGCCTATGCAACCTTTTTCACTTAGATAATTCCATACTGATTTTTTCCATGTTTCATAATTATATGGAGTTAGGAGTTCAATTTGATTTCTTCCTATTGAACTATCACACAATGAAAGAATAAAAACACAAGATCACCCCCCAAATTCACTAAATCAATGATATCCATGAGAAAAATATGATAGTGGCACTTTATAAATCAGTGCGTTTACAATTCTGAAGTTTTCCCACTATTTTACAATGTCCAAATGTGGACTCAAATACTGAAGATACAATAAAATGTCAAAATAGTACCAATGGATGGTTCTTAGAAAAATATCAACTTTCAAAAGAAGAAGCACCTCGACCCAAGCTCATATGTGAAAACTATGTCCATTTGAAGTTGCAGAAACTAGGATTGTCCTTAAGATCTAATGAAAAACTTGATTTCTAAAAAATATAGATTATTTGAGAAAAAATTGAATCTAACACTGCAATGTCTATGAAATATTGCCCCAAATAAAAAAAAAATCTCGCAAATTGGAGCCCAAATGACTAAGTTATCAACTTCCAAAGTTTGGGTAAAAAAATCAAACTCTTAATGGTGAGGGGGTCAATGGTTTGCAAAAATTAGTTCAAGTCGAAAAAAAATAAAACTCTCTAGAAATTATCCAAATTGCTACTAAATTTGAATACCACCAAATTTTAGAAAACCACTATAATTGGTTGAACTATCTTTAAATTGAGGACCCACGAAACAAATGTGAACCATCAAATATAAAACCTTTGCCAATTTTGAAGAAGTGCCAAATGGCCACTAAAAATAGGAGGACTTCTAAAAATTACCACCTGATGTGGTGTTGATTGCCAACTTGCAAGTATGAAGGTTGAGGTTGTAGTTATAGTGTACAAGGTGGCTCAGGGGTTGAGGATGGGGCAATACGGACAACAAAGCCTTTTTGTTTGATTTTTTTGAAAACGACAATTTTTTTGAGAATTTTAATATTAATTTTTTTTTTCGAGGGGGCGGGGGGGCATAGCCACACCCCACCCCACATAGGGTCCCACGACCTTTACAGGTTGTGTGTGCTTTTATACTATGAGAGCTCTAAGGGGCTGCAAGGTGCAGGGGACAAAGGGGAGCATGGGGCTCAAAGAAAGTACCCACGTACCTCCTTTGGTATGCACAAGTACCAAGGCCTACATGATGCAAGTACCTAGATATCTTTTTTGATATTTTGTATTTTTTTTTTTCCAAAATTTTTTCAAGTTTCAAAAAATTTTACAGTAGTTTTTTATTATTCTAAATTTGTTTTTGAAATATAAATTAAAAAATCCTAGAATATGATAATAGATATTTTAAAATGCAGGAAAAATATTTATTCATTTCTTTTTTAACACAAAATATTTTCGGTATCATAATTATGCAAGCGAGGCCTCAAATTTTACTTTCACCAAAATAGAGAGTATTAAATATCAAAAATCATTTGTTCATCCTTCTGGAATCGATTGTGATGTCCTTTTTGACTGAAGATGCAACCAACAAAATCTCACTGCTAAATTTCTCCCAAATTCAAGAAGGGGCTTATAGATCTGGAAGCTCTGATACTATGTCAGAGTCACTGATGGACTCAATCTCCCTAGATCACTTACAAAACCATGATCAAATTTCTACACATGAGAGACAAAGAGGATGAAATCTTGAAATATGGTGGAATAACAAAATAGTGATATTATCACACTCCAAATGATACAATATGGATCAGCTCTCCCTTGTATTGACTGAGTTGATACGAACTCATCTAACTTAGCTCTGAATTAGTTCATAAGGGAGAGGCGAGTGCTGATTATATAGAAAAATGTGGGTACATAATTCCAAGAGGAATAATAACTCCCAAATAACCAAATTTGGTGGAAGTTGCGCCTACTTGGAAAATGCCAAACATGTGGCAAGCCAATTTAGGTAGAAACAAACAAATGGTTGTGAGAAGATGGAAAATGAGTGCAAAAGAGGGTGTGACATTCAACAACCCAAATGTGAGCTTGAATAACACATGTAAATGTAGGACCATGTCATGTGTCCTCATATAAACCATCCTAATATAACATAAGTATGCTTAATAATGTGTTGGAAAAATAAATATTAAAAACCTACAGTAACACATTCTTCATCATATTTTGGATGTATTCTTATTGTTCCCAACCACAAATAGCTACCATGTAACCATAATATGCCCCAAGAGGAATTTTACCAAGTATATTGACAGTTTTTGGTTGATATAAGGCACTGAAATTTGGTGTTTTTGTGAAAAATGTGAAATGTATTTGCCAGAAGCTTTCATTGCTCCCATTTCATAGATTTGGCTTCATTAGCCTTGCGGGAGCACTAAATCAGTTTGCTGAAGGAGCATTGAATCAATTTGGTGAAGGATTTGTTGTTCATCATTCTCTACAACCTACAATCGGTCCCAAAATAGGCAACCTTACCTCCCTATTAAACATCGATGATAGTTTTAATTATGACCAACAATATTTTTATTTTCTCTCATATAACATCAAAATACTATAGTTTATATAAAGGTATTATTATTTTTTAATTTGTGTTTATATTTTTAATTTTTTTTAGAATTAATGGTGTTTATTAAAAACCTTGTTTTTTGTCTATTGAAGCCAAAGAGTGAAGCCTGAGTTAGAGGAGGTCAATTTCTCCTCACAATTAACACCATTGGATTTATATTCTAGCCCAATTCCAATAGGTGGTTGGAATTCCATCTTTGTTATTAGTAAAATGCAACTTTTTATTGCTTAAAGTACTGATATATTAAAATAGGTCATTTTATAGGAATTTGTTTATGTTATAACTTTTGATTGCTAGCTTGAAATTGAATTCCATTTTTTTGCAAAAGTGCATATTTTTTTATTTCCCATCCAGTGCTCCTATTTTCTATTATAAACATAGTAACTTATAAATTGTCAATCTTTTTTTTTTTTTTTTTTTTTGTGGGGGTGGGGGGCACTTTGATTGAGTAAAAAGGGGGATGTGTGTCTTGTGTTGTGTTGATCTTTACCTTCTTCTTTTGTGCACAACAAACAATATTACTTTTTACATTAAAATGAATCCAGCCATAGTACCAATACTCACACCCTATAACTACTATGAGTGGAAGTCAAAAATGACAATCTATCTTAAGAAGTTGGGGTTGTTTAGAGTAACTATGGGTCTTGAAATTGAACCATCACTACTTGCAAAAAAGCCAAAATGGTTTAATAAATTTGATGAATCTTATGGTACTTTATGCATGTTTGCTTCTTGTTTATGTTGAATCTACTACAACTTTAAATGATGCATGGATGGTTTTAGAATGGTTTTTTGTTAAACAAATTTAATTAAGGGGACACCAATTATAGAATGATCGAATAAGATTAAAACCATTTAATTTTGATACAATTTAGGACTTCTTCACAAAACTAAAGGTTGTAAGATTTCAATTGAAGGCATGTGGGAAAGGCAAGAAAGATTCACAATTGATTCGAAGAATTCTTTCTAAACTTGGTCCAAACTATTTAGGTTTTATTTCTAAATTCTATGCCACAAAAAATGCATTAAGAACTAACTATAAAATGCCTTCTATTGATGATTTTGCAAATTAACACACAAAAGAACAAGATAAGCTAATTCAAATGGGCACATTTAAGACCTCTAAATCTCATGCCTTGGCTCTAAGTCAGGGAATAAGAAATTAAAAAGGGCCTTCTAAGAAAGAAAAGAAACAAAAAAACCAAGGACGAAAGAAGAAAGAATAGAAACTGACTGCACCAAAAGCAACAAATGGTGCATCTTCTTCAAAAGGTGATAAGCCCAAGAAGGAGAGAACTAAGTGTTCTTATTGTAATAAAAATGGTTATGATGAACATAAATGTCTAAAGAAGGAAATTTATCATTTATCTCATCTTCTTGAAAAGAACAATATCAAGGTGCTTGATTTTGTGAAAGGAAGTTCATCTCGGGAATCTTCAAATGACATAAGGGGAAAGCAAATGGCAAGGCCGTAGTTTTTGTTTCTTCAAAAAATAATTCTTGGATTATTGACTTGGGTGCTTCACACCACATGGCTTCATAAGAAGATAGTTTTTCCTCCTTGGAGCCATGTTCTATGTCATTTATTCTATTGGGTAATGACACTTTGACTAAAGTGCATGGGAGAGGGTCTATTGACGTGGGAGAATGAACATTTCAAGATGTTCTTTGTGTTCCATATTTGTCGACTAGTCTCCTATCTATCTATAAAATCGCTCACACTGGTTCTCGCATGCAGGTTGAGTTTACTCTAGACATAGTGTTAATCCATGAGATGCATAATGGGTCTACAATTGTAGTAGGAAAGATAGATCATTAGTCCAAACTATATCATTTTTCTCACTTTGTTCTTGATTATCCTTCACTTTCATTGCTCACTTACTCGGATGAGATGAGTCATTTGTGGTTCAACAATTTGGATACTTGAACTACCACTACTTGCAGCAACTTAGTAGGCATGACATGGTTAAAAATTGATTTCTTTAGATTTTCTGATGGAGTTTATCAAGGATGCATTCTTGGCAAGAATACTGGAGAAAATTTTGATAAAGGAAAAGCATGTAGAGGCACATAGCATTGGAGCCAGTATACAGTAATTTGGTGGGACCATTTCAGAATCCTTCTTTCAATAGGGCCAAATATATCTTGACATTCATTGATAATCTTTCCAGATACACATTTGTATATTTTCTGAATCAAAACCTTGAAGTAATTGAGTCTTTTCGGGAATTCAAAGCTTTTGTAAAAAAATCATTAATGAAAACCATCAAGGTTATACGCACCAATAATGGGGGGGATATGTAAACTAGAGGTTTGAGAAATTATATATCTTAGAAGGCATTGATCTTTAACACATTGTTCTATACAGTCCACAACAAAATGGAGTTGCAAAATGTAAGAATTATTCCTTGAAGGAAATGGCTAATTGTATGATTCACTCTAAATTATTGGCACCTCGATATTGGGTAGAGGCCATCAGTTGTGCATGTCATATCCAGAATCAAGTTCTCAATTGAGTTGTGAATGGGGTAACTACTTTTCAAGCTTGGGCAGGTCAGAAACCCACAGTCAAGATTGTTTGTGTCTCCTGGATGGGCCCATATTCTAGTAGAGAAACACAAGGTTATGGATCCATAGAGAAAACCTTGTATATTTGCTAGGTATCCAGATGGTGTCAAAGGTTACAAGCTTCTCCATCTCACCATACATGTGATTTTCATTCAAATGAGTGTTCATTTTGAGGAGGATACTTCTAATACTTCTTCTACCACTTCTCCATCTTTCATTCTTATGGAGACATTGCGACTTCATGATGATAGTTCCTCTAATGATTTTAATCCTCCTGGTTCTTCTTATGAGTCTTCTTCCTTCACTTCAAATGATGATGATAAGGATTTATTTTCCTACTCTCTTAGTCATCATTTAGAGTGTGGTGATTCTACTCTAGATTATCCTCATTCTCCAACTATTGGGCCTCTTTGGGCACTTAAGACATTCGAGTCAGCCACTAATTGGGTTGATGATCCTTCAGAGGTGAGAAGAACAAGGTTACAATTCGACCATGCTACACATCTCTTCTTTTATACAACTTTGGATCCATAGTCCTTTCGATAATATTTAAGTGTCCTCAAGTGGGATGCTATCATGCATGAGGAGTTCAATTCCTTGGAGAGGAACCATACTTGGGATTTACTCCCTCTTCCTAAGGGAAAAAACTTGTTGAGTCCAAGTGGATCTAGTAAACAATTTTTTTAGAAAATGGGTTGGTTGATAAGTAGAAGTGTCACCTGGTTGCCAAAGGATTCTCCCAGGTTCCTAGAATTAACCAATCTAAGACATTTGTGCCATTTGCCAAGATGAATTCCATCTCACTTGTTCTTTCTATTTCTACAACCCATCGCTAGGAAGTTCACTCGATGAATGTGAAGAGTGATTTTCTTCATGGTGACCTTTAGGAGGAGATATACATGGAGTATCCACAGGGGTTCATCTAGGATCCTTCCAAGTTTTCCACCTTCATAAGTCTCTCTATGGCGTTAAACAAGCCCCTCGAGTCTGGTCTGCCAAGATGGACTCCTTCCTTCTGTCAGTTCGGTTCACTTGGTGCCATTCTAATCTGAACATCTACATTTTTTAGCAAGATGATATTGTCACCTTCCTTGTTCTCTATGTTGATGGCTTGTTGATCACAAGGAGTCATTCATCCCACATCAAGGTGTTGAACATAGAGTACCACTGAGGGAGGGGGTGAATCAGTGGTTCCTAGTTCTATTCTTTTTCTGATCTAACTTGAGAATATCAATTATGTACTTAATCACATAGATAGTCAAACCGATAATATAAGAAAGAAAGCCAAAGTGACCATGCACACACAACCAGCTCACAACACTAGATTTATGAGGAAAACCCAATAAGGGAAAAACCTCAGTGATAAAAGCAACTAAAGTCTACTACTTGAATCCAGCCTCACAGTAAAACACAGTTACAAAGTTTAGGGCACCAACCCAAGGAGAACCAACCCTTGCACCAAGCTCCACCTTGGCAATGTCTATTGAAATTCTATTTGAGTATAATCCAGGCTTCTTACTGCAAATGAATTCTATAGCTCTTGAATCAATTAACTTTATGTTATGTTTCTCACATTCTCACACACAGTCTCTTAGTACACTTTGTCACACTGGGATGCTACCTGCTCTACCATGCCTTACCAATAAGGCTCAACTACTTGACTATGAAACTATCGGTAGAGACCTCTGACCGGTCTACCTGCTTACTCACACTGGAACTTGATCGAAACCCCTTCTCAAGTTTCCTTCTTCCAACTCCTCTCCACACTCCTTTCTTCACTACAACATCATCAATTTCCTGTTAATTGCTCCATTTTCTTATAAGATGATTTCTTGCCAAAACAATTCAAAATCCAGGCGGTCAAGCTTTCTTCACCATCCTTGAGGCAAATCAAATCTAGTCAAATCTTGAAAGATTTGATCTCCTTGAAGTTCATCGATTCATCTCCATCATTTCTGTACTTTTTAAGACACGTTTTATAGACAGGGGAAGCACGATCCTTTATATAGATTTACATATGTCAAATTGCTATTAATGCCTCTATTGTTTCCTTCTCTTTGTTTTCTTTCAGTCCAATCTTCTTTCTTCGATCCAAGTGCCAACTACTCCCCTGATATTCCTTTGTCATTCCTTCTTCCTCAAGCCACAATCAGTCTGATGCAATCCCTTAATTTGTGGTTCCTTCATTAATGGTGAATATCTATTTCATCGACCCTGTGGATGAAACTTCACCAACCACACCCTACTTGCCACCTCATCTTCACACTAATCTAGACACAACTTTCCAATGTTCAGTCGGTCTGACAACCACATACTGGTAAAACCCTTTGCTAGTAGAGTGTAATTCACTTGTTGACTGTTATAGCATCCTATACCGATTGTACATCTTATCATTTTGCCTCTTCATTATTAACCAAGCAACCATCTACTAAGCTCAAACTCCACTGGTTGACATCAATGACAACTAAGTACCAAAATGCCAACAATCTCCCCCTTTGGCATTGATGTCAACTTCTCACAGTCCAGTCCATCCTGGCACATTTCTCCCCATTTGAAACAATGATAAAGGGTACTTGCGCACTCCCCCTTTGAACTACATAATGCTCCCCCTAAACCACAAAAACCTTCCTAGGTAAATGATACAACTCCCAAATTGAGTAGGAGGTACTCAAATGTGCTTACCAGTAGTGGTTTGGTGAATATGTCTGTTACTTGTTCACCAATAGGAACATAATCCATTCTTACCTCTTGTCCTTGAACCTTCTCTCTGAGGAAGTGGTATTTGATTGCAATGTTCTTTGTTCTGGAATGCATGACCGGATTCTTGGCTATGCTGATTGCACTTGAATTGTCACACCTGATTAGAATGGGATCAGTGATGTCCACTTGGATATCTTTGAGAGTTTGCTTCATCCAAAGCACCTGAGAGGAACATGTAGCAGCAACAATATATTCAACTTCAGTATTAGATAGGGAGACAAAGTCCTGCTTCTTTCTATGCCATGAGACCAACCAGTCACCCAGAAAGAATGCACCACCACTTGTGATCTTTCTATTATCAATACACCCTGCCCAATCAGCATCAGTGTATGCTTCCAAAATAAAATTTCCCTATTTAGGATACCACAAACTATAGCTGAGCGTTCCTTGTAGATACCTAAAATTTTTTCTAACATCAATCATGTGTGACTGCTCTGGTGTAGCTTGAAATGTGGCCACCATACATACTGCCTAAACTATATCCGATCTTGAAGAAGTTAGATATAGTAGATTTCCTATCATGGATTTGTACAAAGTCTGATCCACTACCCATGATTCATCATTCTTACTTAATTTGTTGCCAGTCACCATGGGAGTACTTACTGGTTTGCAATCTTCTAGTTAGAATTTCTTCAGCATCTTCTTTGCATACTTGACCTTTGAGATAAAGGCTCCTTCATCTTTCTGTAGTATCTGCAAACCAAGGAAGTAAGTCAATTCACCAAGCATTGACATCTCAAATTCTAACTGCATCTGATCAACAAACTCTTTGTAGAGAGTATCCTTGTTGCCACCAAAGATGATGTCATCTACATACACAACCATAATAATCATGTAATTCTAATATTTTCTTATGTACAAACTGCTGTCATCACTTCCCTTTTTGAATCCCCACTCCTTTAGATATAAATCTAATCTTGAGTACCATGCTCTGGGGGTTTGTTTTAGACCATACAGAGCTTTCTTTAACCAGCATGCAAATGTCTCATCATCATGCAGCATAAATCCTTCCAGTTGCTCCATTTATACTTCTTCTTCCAAATTTCTATTTAGAAAAGCATATTTTACATCCATTTGGTACACTTTGTAGCCCTTGTAGGCAGAGTAAGCTAGAAACATCCTAATTGCTTCTAATCTAGCCACCGGTGCAAATGTTTCTTCAAAGTCAATCCCTTCTACCTGAGAGTATCCTTTGCATACTATTCTAGCTTTGTGCCTCATAATCTTACCTTCTTCATTCATTTTGTTCTGGTAGACCCACTTTGTACCAATGATGTTCTTATCTTCCGGCCTAGGGACTAATTCCCAAGTCTTGTTCCTCTTAATCTGGTGCATTTCTTCTTCCATGGCATCCATCCATTCTTGTCTCTTGCTAGCCTCAATGAAAGTTTTGGGTTCAACTTCAGTCATGAGACATAGGTTGACTCGTTCATCATTTCGGGCAAGTCTTCTTCTATTCTGTGCACCATCACTCTTATTTCCCATAATTTTCTCTTCTAGATGATTCAACTATACATACCAGTTGGGAGCCTTCTAAGGTGATTCCTCTGGTTCAATGTCAGACTAAACATCAATATTTTCATCATTGGAGTCATCATATTGGTTAATGTGTGGTTGACATCCTTTGTGTATACCCTCATCAACTCTTACATGCATGCTTTCAACAATTCTTCTTAGTCTTTTATTGTAGCATTTGTAGGTCTTGTTGTTTGACGAGGAACCAAGGAAGATCCCTTCATCACTTCTAGAGTCAATGCTTCCCAAACCATCCATATCTTTCTTAATGAAGTATTTGCTTCCAAAAACTTTGAAGTATTTGACTGATGGCTTCCGGTCATACCATAATTCATAAGGTGTCATCTTGTTGTTTGTTCTTAACTGAACTCGGTTCAAGGTGTATGCAATAGTATACACCACTTATTTCCAATAAGTATCAAGTAGACTAGCCTCATTCAACATAGTTATGACCATCTCCTTGACTATCTTGCTCTTCCTTTCTACCACACCATTTTGTCGTGGTGTTCTAGGAGCAGAGTATTGTCTTCTAATTCCATGTTTTTCATAGAAATCTTCAAATTCATTTCATGTGAACTCTCCACCCCTATCTGATCTTAGACTTTTTAATTTGTACCCACTTTCCTTTTCCACCATCTTCCAAAAGCTCTTGAATCTTTCAAATGCTTGTGATTTATCTTGCAGAAAGGTGACCCATGTCATCCTTGAGTAGTCATCAATGGAAAGCATGAAGTATCTTTCACTGGAAATTTCTCTTGTTCTAGTTGGACCACACAGATCTATATGCATAATCTCAAGTGGCTTGGAGGTGTTGTGCTCCTTTGTTTTGAAACATACTCTTATTTTCTTGCCTTTCACACATTCATCACAAAATGTGTTTATTGGCTTGATGATGGGTGGAATATTCCTCACACACCCCTTTTTGCTTACTACAACCAAGTTTTCAAAATTTAAGTGGCCTAATATTCTGTGCCACAACCAACTTTCATCTACTTGTCCTAACATACATTGGGACTCATATAATTCCTTCAGATTATAAACATTTCCATTAGTTCTCTTTCTTTTTGCCACCACTTTACTAGTATTCTCTTTCTTTATCTGACAATCGGTTGAGTCAAAGGTGAATTTATAACCTTTGTCGCACATTTGACTCACACTTAACAGATTATGTTTGAGGCCTTCCATATAATATATATTATGTGCCTTCAGTTTTACATCAATGCTTAGTGTTCCTTTTCCCTTTATTTTGATGGAGGAATTGTCTCCAAACCTTACCAATCCACCATTCCAATCTTCAAGATTAATGAATTTTCTTTTGTCACCAGTCATATGGTTTGAGCAACCACTGTCTATTACCCATAGTTTTTTCCTCTCAACATGCAAGGAATTCTACAATATGAGACTTGATTCTGACTTTTCCTTTTCTTTCTCAACCCAAACCGATTTGATTTCCTTCTTATTGTCAACTCCTAAATTCTGCTTAGGTTTAGATCTAGTCTTTGATCATGATTTTCCTTCACTTGCTTGATCTTCTTGTTTCTGCATAATTGGCTATGTGTCCAAATTATTGACAGTTATAGCATTTTGTATTTCTAATAAAAGAAGCATCTTTAATGCTATTGTAGGATATTGGTTAGTTCTTCCTACAATCAAAGCTCTTATGTCAATATTTATTGCACTGATAAAAAATGACATTTATATCTCAAAGTGCATTAAATGAATTTCTACTTTCAAAATTCATAGAATGTCAAATGTTTAACCTATAGTTAGCTATTTTGTGCCCAAATTTATTACACCAGTAATAGTAACCATGAAAATTTGATACATATCGGTCGTGCGGTCTTGGTCCATAATGGAACTACCTCATTGGGGGTCTTCCATTCATGTTGTTGAATCTGGTGAATCCTTCTCGATCAATCCTGACATTCCTCCTTGAATCTACAAATTTGTGCATGAAATGTGACCTCTGATTCATTTCTGTATGCCAATTTGGATATTGATTTCTAACAATATTAGCATATGTCTTTTTACCAGTTTCCTTGCCTATAGTGAATGTCTTCTTTTCTTCTCCTTCAATTGAAGAAGTAAACATTATCTCTCTGTTGGATTTTCCTTTGTGGGTTGATCCTTGACCAACTTCAAAGCCTAAGCCACCAGTGTCTTTGGATTGCTTTTGTTTGCTCAACATCTTATCCAAAGCTTCAGTGTTGCCTTCATACTTGCTTCTTATTTTTATTTCTTCCTTGCTTTCCTCAAGATCCTTTCTGGGCTTTATTATTTCTTCTTCCAGCTCTTGATGCTCCTTTTCTTTCTTTGTCAAGTCAAGGGTTGCAGCTTCACCGATCCTCTTAGTTTCTTCCACTTGCAGCTTTAAGTCAGATATGATTTGACCAGATTCTTCCAAAGACTGCTTCAAGAGATCTTGTTCATCTACGACAATATGCTTAACTCTCTTGAGTTCTCTTCTTGTTTTACTGAGTTCTTCAAGTGTACTGATAAGTTCACTTTCCAAATCCATGTCAGCCTCAACATCCTCTTCTTCCTCATCTTTAGTAGTAGGTTTGTCAAATGCCATGAAAAGATTTACTCTTCTGTGGTTCTCATGGTCATCATCTTCTGATGCATACTCATCATCTATTGTGTCATCCTCAATGGTATATAAACTATTTTGGTTTCGGTAGTCTCTTCTTCCCTACCGATGGTCATTTCTTTCTCTATCTTTGTTGATAGATCTTTTGAACTCTCTTGACTCATCTCCACCAGTTTCTTTGTGAGGACAACTTGCAGTGAACTATCCTACCTTCCCACAGTTGAAACACTTAAGTGACAACTTTACTTTGTATCGACCTGATCCTCTTTTGAGCTTCCTGACAAAGTTTGCTACTCCAACATTAGATTCTTCACTGGATTCTTTAAGAGTAAAAAACTTTGGTGGTATTGAAAGTAGCTTCTTTTCTTGAGGAAGTCTCACCGGTTGTTCTCATCTCATAGACTTTCAAGGAGCCAAATAGTTCATCCATAGTAAAAGTCTTCAGATCCTTGGCTTCTTCTATGGTTGACACTTTAGTATCATATTTATGAGTGAGAGATCTAAGTATCTTTTTGACAAGAATTTTATCTACAATCCCTTCACCAAGTCCTCTAATAGCATTCACATTTTCATCAAATCTGTGAAGGTATTTTGTGATTTTTTCATCATCTTTCATTTTGATGCTTTCAAGTTGGCTCCTTATAGTTTGTAGTTTCGCATCCTTGACCTTTGCATCTCCCTCAAACAATCTCTGCAACTTGTCCCATGTTTCCTTTGCTGAAACACAGTGCAAGACCTTGACAAATTCATTATCGGATAGTCCACTCAATATGGCATGTTTAGCCTTTGCATTATTTTAATACTCCTTCTTTGCATCCAGATCAGTGGGAGGAGTATTAGGAACAACATACCCATTCTTGACTGACATCCATACATCAAATCCAAGACATGAAATATATGTCTCCATTCTTCTTCTCCAGAAGGCATAGTTAGATCCATCAAAAAAAGTGGCTTTTGAGGAAGCATACTCACTTCTTGTCATTATGCTCAAAGTCTAGAATCTACCCAAGGTTTAATGATAACCGGGAACTTAGGCTCTAGTACCAATTGTTGAACACAGAGTACCACTAACAGGGGGGTGAATTAGTGGTTCCTAGTTCTATTCTTTTTCTAATCTAACTTGAGAATATCAATTATGTACTTAATCACATAGACAATCAAATAGACAATATAAGAAAGAAAGAGAAAGTGACCATGCACACACAACCAACTCACAACACCAGATTTATGAGGAAAACCCAATATGGGAAAAAAATCAATGAGAAAAGCTGCTAAATTCTATTGCTTCAATCCAGCCTCACAGTAAAACATGGTTACAAAGTTTAGGGCACCAACCCAAGGAGCACCAACACCTACACCAAGCTCCAACTTGGAAACGTATATTAAAATTCTATTTGAGTATAATCTAGGCTTCTTAATACAAATGAATTTTGTAGCTCTTGAATCAATTAACTTTCTATTATCTTTCTCTCCTCCTCACACATAGTCTCTCAGTACACTATGTCACACTAGGATGTTGTGTGCTCTGCCACGCCTTAGCGATAAGGCTCAACTACTTGACTATGAAACTACCAAAAGAGACCTCTGACCGATCTGCCTTCTTACTCACACTATAACTTGATCAAAACCCCTTTTCAAGTTTTCTTCTTCCAACTCCTCTCCACACTCCTTTCTTCGCTTCTGCATCATCAATTTCTTGTTCATTGCTCCATTTTCTTATAAGATGATTTCCTGCAAAAATAATTCAAAATCCAGGCGGTTAGGGTTTCTTCACCATCCTTGAGGAAAATCAAATCCAGTCAGATCTTGCAAGATCTGATCTCCTTGAAGTCCATTGGTTCATCTCTGTCATTTCCATGCTTTTTAAGACACATTTTATAGATAGGAGAAACACAATCCTTTATATAGATTTACATCTATGAAATTTCTATTAATGCCTCTGTTGTTTCCTTCTCAATGTATTCTTTCAGTCCAATCTTCTTGCTTCGATCCAGGCACCAACTACTCCCCTGATCTTCCCCTATCATTCCTTCTTCCTCGAGCCACAATCGGTCTGATGCAATTCCTTGATTTGTGGTTCCTTCTTTAATGGTGAATATCTGTTTCATCGACCCTATGGATGAAGCTTCACCAACCACACCCTACTTGCCACCTCAGCTTCACAATAATCAAGAAATGGATTTCCAATGTTTAGTCGGTCTAACAACCACATACCAATAAAACCCTTTGCAAGTAGAGTGTTCTTCACTTGTTGACTAGTATAGCATCTTGTACCGGTTGTACATCTTAATATTTTTCCTCTTCATTATTAACCAAGCAACCATCTACTAAGCTCAAACTCTACTGGTTAACATCAATGATAACTAAGTGCCAAAACGCCAACACAAGGTACTCAAAATTTTTCTTCACGATCATTTTTTTATGTCAGATTTAGGCCTATTCCACTACTTCCTAGGGATTAAGATCACTTAGTCACCTTTTGGTATCTTTGTTTCACAACCTCATTACACTGTTGTTTTGTTTTTTCATATTTTGCATGGTTGATTGTAATCCTACACTGACTCCATTTCTTTCAGGGGTCAAACTTGAGGCTTCTTGTTCTTCACCCTTGGTGGATGCTAGGTCTTGTATCTCCAATTGGGTGGAAGCCTTATATATTTCACTCACACAAGGCTCTATATTTCATATACTATGGGCCTGGTCTTTAGGTTCATGTAGAAGCTAAATGAGTTGCATTGGAAGGCATTTAAGTAGATTCTTCACTATGTACAAGGAACTCATGGATATTGGATTCACTATGCAACATGTGTGGATATTGACTTGGTGGGATACATAGATTTAGATTGAATAGGTGATTCTCAGGATCACAAGTCTAATTCAAGGTATTGCCTCTCTCTTTGTTTTAGTCTAGGTTCTTGGTCAAGCAAGAAGTAGTCTTCTATCACTCTTTTATCCATTAAGGTTGACTATTGGGGAGTAGTTAATTCTACTATTGAGGCACTTTAGCTCTAGAATGTTATCATTGAGTTTGGCATTTTCTTTTGAAAGCCTAAAGACATATTTTGTGACAACTAGAGTCCCATTTAGATTTCTAGCAATCCGTTCCATCATTAGTGAACCAAGAACATTAAGATTCACATGCACTACATTCAGGAGTTGATTCATGAGCGGGTTCTTGATCTTTAGTACCATCAGACATCAAATCAAATTGTAAACATCTTCACCAAACACTTCACTAAGAGAAATTTCATTCCTTTGAGAGATTTTCTTTGGGTGTCGTGAGTGTCCTCTTTTGGAGGACTTCTTAGTTTTTTCTTTCTTTCTCTCTCTATTCTTAAGGGAGCATACTCTCTTTTTTCAAGGGTGGGATTCTTCTTTTTTAGGGGGAGTGCTATGTAAATGGGTACCTCGTCAAGCTTCATTTGCTGGGACCAATATTTTTGCCCATCTAAGCTATGCTTAAGGGGGGGTGTTAGTGTGGGTTTATTATTTCCTAGTTGGGTTTTATTTTCCCTTTTCTTCTAGTTGTTTCCTATACTTTTATTATTCTTTCTTAGGTTAATAAAGCATGTTTACTTATTTCAAGTGGGTGTTGAGTGTCACCATTCCATAAGGAGGTACATTTACTATGTTTAGACCATCATGGTGGTCTCTCCTCATTTGCCAGTATTATCACCTCCACCACTTAATTGAGTCTATATAACATGCTATCTAGCTTGTATTTTCATATTGGATATTGTAGATATAGAGACTTATCTTGATGCTATTCCATCGCTGAAAATTCACATCAAGTTTCTCTAGTATTGTTAGTCTGACCATTTTGTTTCCAATTTTTTTTGGATACTTTCAATTCAATTTTGGTTTAAATCTGTTTCTTTAGAATTTATCAATGGAATTATGCTAGGCTCTTCAATAGTATAAATATAGCTACCACCAATAATTCAAAGGCACTTCTTCCAATGAAAAATAATCTAGATAAAGAGCATGACTAGTGTCACCCATTCAATTACACTTATAATAAGAATGCAACTGACTATTATCAAGAAATCTAAGGGACATAAACTAGAGTTCTAAGCCTTAGTGAGTTTATAGTGTTGTAGTTTGTATACCCCATATTTAGTCCTATAGATGCAATATGGAATTATTTTAAAAAAAAAAGGTTAGTTGTTAATCAAAATAATAATAATATACATTGTTAGGATAACTGGTGAACAACTGAGAGGGGGGGGGGGGGTGAATTAGTTGTTAACATATTATGTGAATTAAAGCACTTAAAACCTTATACCGATATAACTAATTAAGCATTAAAGCATAAATTAAAACCAAAGAATCAATACCAAGCAACCATAATGCACACCACCATGATTTGTACATAGAAATTCTCAATGTGGAAAAACCATGGTGGGAAACCCCACCCACAGACATATGATACTTTTCTAGTAAGTATGTGATTACAATAGGGTCCTCCACATGCAGGAAGGTACACTTCTTATAGCACACTGCTCATTACAATAGAGTCTCCCTAACAACAAAAATTTCAACCACCTCAATATGTTTGGACTACAATCCAAAAAGAAGAATTGCCGGTGATAGCATCAAACATGCCAGATTACAGTTCTGGTTAAGCTCAATACTAGAGGTCTAAAACCTCTTACATAAACCCAACTTGTTTACCTATGATCAAAAAAATCCTCTACACAAATGATAATAACATTATTACCTCCTTGCCTATCATCTATATATCCATATCTGATCTACAATGAGATCTTACATACATTTATACCAACCTGAGACATAACCAATTAGGTCATCCACAAAAATGATAATAGAATAGATCCACTACATAATCCTAAAATAAAATCATAACACATGTCGGCCTAAGGCCAAACAAATATCATCCAATCAATAAAACATCCTAGAAGCACATCGAAGGATCCACCAACATGTTTCATGCAAACCAGTCCATAACCTAGATAGCACCAGACCTAAATTATATCCACACATGTTAAAGCAATGACACCAATTAGTTGAGGCATGAACACAATCACCATCAATATCCAAAATCCCTTCTAGAATTTGCACCAACACCACTTATGCATTACATCAAAGATCTTCAATAAAGCTCTGTCAGTGAAACCCTTACCAGACCAATAAAGCAAGCTTACTAGAACATAAGATAGCATCTGATCATCAAGTCAATACCAACTAACTAAAAAATACTTCAAAAGCATATGAACCATGCATACAAACATATTCCATCAACCAGATCATGTCGATGACAATAAACAGAAAGTCTTCCCAATTGAATCCTCCTATCGGAAACCGATAAACAACCAAAAAAAAAAGTGTTGACATCAAAAACAAAACGTTAATGCAACACATAATCAATTCCATCATATGCCCAAGAATCTCCCCCTTTGGCATTGATGGCAACACTAGATGTGAAAAACATCCAAGTGCCAAGAAAATGCCAAACAAGTGTCCCCCAAAGGAAGACCACCAACAATCTCCCATGAAATCATATAGCAATGAAGCTCTAAACCAAAACTGAATCAAAAAACCAAATACCACCAAACTCCCCCTAAGGAGTGCAATGAATAAATAACAATGATTTTGTCACATATATTCCTCCCCCTATGATAGCAATGCTAAAGAATCAAACATAATAAATAACTCTAAATATCAAGGTTGACTACTCCCCCTGAGTAGTAGCACTCATTCATCAATCCAGAGCAAAAGGTAGATTTGATAACGTATATTAGACTGATGCACAATTGCATCAATTAAGTCTCTACTGGAGGGGTAGAAACCCCCAATCTATCTCTCAAATACTCAAATGATTCCTAAGACAAAGGTTTAGTGAAGATGTCTGCTATCTTCTCTTTAGTGTTCACATAAACCAATCTGACTTCTTTTGCTTCCACCTTTTCCTTCAAGAAGTTATACTTGATTGATATGTGCTTAGTCTTTGAGTGAAATACTAGATTCTTTGATATGTCAATAGTTGCAGAGTTATCACAATGGATAACTACCGTATCATTACAACTCATTTGTATATCCTTCAACATCTTCTTCATGCATATAACTTGAGTATAATTGGTTGTGGTTGCAACATAGTCGTCTTCAGCAGTAGATAAAGAAATGCATGACTGCTTCTTGCTGATCCATGAAACCAACTTCTTCCCAAGGAAGAATGCTCCATTGGATGTGCTCTTTCGATCATCAACATCACCTGCCCAATCTGCATCTATATATGAACATAAATTAAATTCATCATCTTTAGTGTAGCATAAACCATATTCATTTGTTCCTTGCAAATATCAGAATATCCTTTTTATTGCACTTTCACGATTTTCTCTTGGATTACTTTGAAATCTTGATACAATACTGACTACATTCATTATATCTAGTCTAATCTAAGTTAGATATAGAAAACCACCAATCATGGATTTATATCTTGTAGAATTTACTGAAGGGGATACATCCTTAACTGACAATTTTTCACTTGTGACCATAGGAGTACTAACCAGTTTAGAATTTTCCATACCAAATTTCTTCAACGATTCCCTTAGATACTTAGTTTGATAGATAAAGATACCTTTGTCAGTCTAAGTAATCTATAAACCTAGAAAAAAACTTATTTCTCTAGTCATAGACATTTCAAATTCACTCTGCATATTATTAGAAAATTTCATGCACAATTTTTCTTCACCTCCACAAATGATATCATCAACAAATACTTCAATAATCAGAATATCATCATTAGTAATCTTATAATATAGGTTACTATCAGTATTACCTTTTATAAAATCAAACTCTAAAAGGTACTTATCCAGCCTTGCATACCAAGCTCTAGGAGCTTGTTTTAGTCCATATAGAGCTTTCCTTAATCTGCAAACCATATTTTTGTCATATGTCAGTAAAAATCCATCTGGTTGCTCAATAAAGACTTATTCTTCAATTTCTCCATTTAGAAATGCACACTTAACATCCATCTGATAGGCCTTGTAGTTCTTATAGATTGCATAGGCAAGAAATAGTCTAACAACTTCAATTCTAGCTATCGGTGCAAAATTTTCACCATAATCAATTCCTTCCTTCTGAGAATATCCTTTGCAAACAAATCTAGCCTTGTTTCTTACAACTTGTCCATCCTCATTTAGTTTGTTTCTAAAAATCCATTTAGTTCAAATAGCATTCTTATTTTGAGGTCAGGGAAATAAAGTCCAAGTATTGTTCTTATCTATCTAATCTAATTCATCTTCCATAGCTTTCATCCAACATTTATCTTTACAAGCTTCAACTACTGATTCTAGTTCAATTTGAGAAATGAAACATACCTCTCGATTTACCAATCTTCTCCTTGTCATAACTCCCATGATTTTGTCTCCAATGATTTGATTTTTAGAATGATTTAGCCTTACATACCTTGGTGTTTTTTGATTTTTAAGGTTCTTTGTGCTGCTCTTCAATTATAGTTGAGTTTTTTGATGATATCGGGGTAACTAGTTTAGTATTTTGTTCTGGTACAGGCACTACCGGTTTAGTTATGATCATTTCCACTGCTAGTTCACTGTCATAAGATTTAGCTTGGTCTTTGTATTGCTCATCCACTTTCACATTAGCACTCTCCACAATTCTCTACAATCTTTTGTTATAACATCTATATGCTTTGCTTTTAGTTGAATAACCAAGAAATATTCCTTCATCACATCTAGGGTCAAACTTTCCAATGGAATCATCTCTTTTGCTATAACACTTACTTCCAAAGATTCTGAAATATTTAAGAGTAGGAGAATGACCAAACCATAATTCTTAAGGTGTCTTACCAGTATCTCCTTTTATATGAACTCTATTGGATGTATAATCTATTGTACTTACTGCTTCTCTCTAGTCAATATGAGGAAAATTAGCTTCCATCATCATGTTGTTGGTTGAATCCAAAATGGTTTTGTTCTTTCTTTCCACAAAGCCATTATGCTGAGGTGTTTGGGGTACAGATAATTGTCTCCTAATGCCATTTTTCTCAAAATAGCTATTGAACTAACTAGATGTGAATTCACCACCTTGATCTGATCTAATACACTTGATTTTAATTCCTATCTCTATCTCAACCCTAGATTTAAAGATCTTGAATTTCTCAAAGGCTCCAGATTTCTCCCTTAGAACAACAACCCACATCATTCTAGAATTTTCATCAATGATTAACATGAAATATCTATCACCTTGAAAGATTCTTGTATTAGTAGGACCACATAGGTTAGTATGAATCAAATCAAGAATATCATTATATTTATTAGGTATGATCTTGAAATAAGTTCTGATTTGCTTACCCATTTGACATTCTTTACATGCCAGATTATGAGGCTTCACAATGCTAGGTAAATCTTTAACTGCCTTAGTTGAACAGACCTTTACAATGAAATAAATATTTACATGACACAACCTCTTATGGTATATCCAACTTTCATCAATATGTGCAATCAAACATGTCTTTTCACCGGAGTTCAAGTGAAAGATGTTGCCTTTTGTCTCTGTACCGATTGAAATCTCCAAACCTGATTTGGTAGTGATTTTGCACTTTCCATTCTTGAATTGTAATTGAAATCCTCTGTCTACCAACTGTACTAGACTCAAAAGATTATGCTTTAGACCTTCAACACAATAGACATTATCAGTTTTATTCTTACCATCCAATCAAATGGTTCCTCTTCCTTTGATCATGCATGCCTTGTTATTAACAAATCTCACTTGACCACCATCAATATCTTGCAAGGTTAGAAAATTTCCTTTGTCATCTATCATATGATGAGAACATCCATTGTCCATTACCCATTCATCTATGTCTTCAAATTTTGCTGCAAGGGCCTTCTCCTCATTCTTGATAACTGGTTCCAGATTATCTTCCTTCATAGCATCAAATAACCAGTCTTTTCCATTGCCAGATCCACTAGCTGAATTTCTTGCCTGTTCTTCTTCTGAGTCATCGGTCACTCCTTCTTCATTAGCATTGTAGCATGATTTTTTTTTGTATTTCCTATACTTCTACTTGATCTGATATTCACGATTATGCTTAAAATATCTTCTTTCTTTTTCTTCCAATTTTGAGTTCCTTTCAAGACATCTAGATGCAATATGACCCATCTTATTACATGAAAAATATTTGAAAGGAAATTTTCCTTCATACTTACTTCCTAGTAGACCTCTAGGTATCCTTTTAGCAAATAGGGCTTCAAGTTGCTCAAGCTCTTCATCTTCTTTCCCGATCTCTTCCAATACCTTTGCATAGAAAACTTTCCAATCTTGTTTGTTGGTTGATGATGTAGATGCCTTAAATGCAGTATCAACCTTTTTAGCTCCAGGAGGACCAAATTATTCAAGCTTAAAAGAAGATATCTTTCCAAAAAGAATAATTAGGCATGGTTCTTATCTCATTAATTGTAGTTACCTTCATCTTATATGCTGATGGTAAAACCCTTAAAACTTTTGAAACAATCTCTTCCTCGCTCAGATATCCACCACAACACTAAATTCCTATTACAATTTTATCAACCCTTTCCATGAATGCAGAAATTCTTTCATCTTCTTCCATCTTCAAGCTTTCATATCTTACCCGGTAACATTCAAGTTTTGCAATTTTAACAGTAAGATCACCTTCATTCAAAGTCTCCAACTTGTCCCATATAGCTTTTGCCAATCAAGTCCCATGATTTGTTGATCTGATAAGGTGCTTAAGAGGGTTTCTCTAGCTCTACAATCATTCTCAATGTTCCTATCCAAGTTTGCTAGTGCAGGAAGGCCAAATGCTAGATTATGAGGAGTGTAACCATTCTAAGTTATCTCCCAAATTTCCTTTTCAGTGCATCTTATATGAGTCTCCGTCAAAATCTTCCATACTCCATAATTTGTTCCATCAAGCCTAGGGTTGTCCTTCTGGAAAACATGAGTTGAACTATTATTTTCCATAGGATCTTCCTCAAGCGGTCAAGCTTCTGCAAAAAGAGGACCATGCTCTGATATCATTTTTTAGGATAGCTAGTGAACAACTGAGAGGTGGGTGAATCAATTGTTAACAAATTATGTGAAATAAAGCACTTAAAACCTTATATTGGTATAACTAATTAAGCATTAAAGCATAAATGAAAACCAAAGAATTAATACCAAGAAACCATAATGCATAACACGATAATTTGTACGTGGAAAACCTCAATGAGGAAAAACCACGGTGGGAAACCCTACCCACAGTTAGATGATACTTCTACTACAAGTATATGATTACAATAGGTGCCTGCACATGAAGGAAGGCACACTACTTAGAGAACAGTACTCATCACAATGGAGTCTCACTGACTACAAAGATGTCAACCACCTCAGGATGTTTGGACTACAATCCAAAAAGAAGAACCATCGGTGATAGCATCAAACATGTTAGATTATAGTTCTGATTAAGCTCAATATCGAGGGTCTAAACCCTCTTACATAAACCCACTCGATCACCTATGATCAACCAAATCCTTTGCACAAATAATTATTACATTATTTGCTCCTTGTTTATCATCTATATATCCATATATGATCTACAATGAGATCTTTGTTGGCAAATGCACACTCCAATGATAAATTGTAGGTGATTGAAGGTATTGTCATTGATGGCAACCCTACAATCCTATGGCACTGACAGACACCGGTAGTGGCAACAACAAAGATGTTCACCGACATGCTAGCCGACAAGATTTTGTTTATTGTATTTTGTATTGAATTGTAAAATCTTTTTGCAATCCAACAAGGCTTATTGTAATAAGGCTCATATATAAGTATGAGATCTTGTAGAACATTTGTAATAGGAATATGAAGAGAAGGATAATATTGCAAATATTAAGGCAGATTGTGGAATAAGGTTTATGATTATTGCAAGAGCTTAAACTGGTACTGAACCTGGTATAGCAGAAGCTAATCTGAAGTAGTACATGACTTGGGATTTACATAATCCACTTTTGTAAGTCAGTGAGACTTCCTTTTTATATTTAAGCAGTGAGCTTTAGGCAGTTGGCCTTCCTGCATGTGCAGGCCTGTATTGTATCAGTAATATTCACTTATTGGCTAGTGAGCGAATATTGTGGGTCTCAAATCCCACTGAGGTTTTTCCCACACTGGGCTTCCTCATTAAAAATATTGTGTTATGGTGTACTCTCTATGTTGTGTTTGCTAATCTTATTTACTGCATTATTTCTGGTTTACCGGTACACTGTTTTGGAATGCAATTCATTTAATAAGTTCAGAAATCCATTAATCAATTACATACTGATTAACTCCCCCCCCCCCTCTCAGTATCTTTGGGAATCCTAACAATTTGTATCAGAGCCTGGTCCACTATTTTCAAAAGCCTAATAGCTTGAGGAAGATTTTGACACTGGTGGAGATGCAAAATTTGAGAAAACAATTGGAAATAGCTCTTTCAGACTATGATGCAGAAAAATTGAAAAATATGAAGCTTGAAGATGATCTAAAGGCTGCATAGGAAATCATTCACACACTTCAAGGAAATCTCACTATTTCTAGGAACAAAAGAAGAGAACTTTCTGAGAAGATGCAAAGTGATGATGATGATAAGGAAACTCTTAATGACCTTGTGAACAAACTGAGACAAGAAAACAATACAATAAAGAATGAGATGCAAGATATGACTATGAGGTTTTGCAAATACATTGAAGACCAAAAGAAGAATGAAGATGAATTCGCTAAAAGAATCAATGATGCTGGAAATTAAAATCTAAGAAATAGTCATGAAAATGATATGTTGAAGACAAATATAATTCACTTGGAGCATGATAAAACTGAACTCATGAGACAGAAAGATTTCCTGGAAAATGAGTTGGCTACTGCAAATCAACACAAGGAGAAATTCAAGAAAAGCTCAGAGGAACTTGATGACATGTTCAAAAATCAGAAACCTAATGGAGATACAAATGGCCTTGGCTTTGAAGTTGGTGAAAGCTCTGGTAGTGCAAACAATCATGATCATAGTAAACCGGTAAGAAAACCTAATGCCTACAAATTTAATGGAAAATGCTTTAACTATAACAATTATGGTCATAGAGAAAATCAGTGTAGATCGAGAAACTATCTAAACACCAATGCACCCACTGGTCAATGTTCTAAATGAAATAAAGTTGGTCATAACTCAGAAAATTGCAGAATGAATGTAAGATGTTATGTTTGTGGAAGATTTGGACACCTATCTCATCAATGTAGAGCACATACCAACTTAGGATATGGAAAAGCTATTCAGAAAAACAATGTGATTTGTTATGCTTGTAACAAGATTGGACATATTGAAATTTTTTGTAGAAGTAAGGCATCACCGGCAAATAACAAAGGACCTAGTTTGAAAGGTAAAGAAAAAGTTGAAGAAGTAAAGCAAAAATTTTCAAAACAATGGATCAAAAAATCAGATATGAATGTTAATGAAGCTATTCCTTCATTGGTAGAACAAAGTATCACTCCACCGACAGGAGATCCTTCATCTAACTGAAAAGAAACCTTTCGAGGGTATGGCAACAAATTGAAAAACATGCTAATTTACCCTCTGTTGATGGTGAGAAGTTGAAATACTTCTTTACCTGCAGATGTGTTAAGTTTGACTTAATCGACATGCATTAAATGTGGTAGTTGGAGGAAATGACATTATAAAGAAAGTATTTTTGGCTCTTTTTCATTCACCGAGTATTCAAACTTCCTTAGAGTGTGAAAATCTTGAGCGAAGGCATCCATAGCGAGAAGTGAAGAAAATCATTCAAGAACTCATACCTAAAGGAAGATTAAGGTATTTATAACAATGGCTTCCTCCTCAACACCTGAATTCATTACAAACCCTACTGTAATCGAAGTTGTTAAGTGTCCTAGACCCGTATTTAAGATTATTCCCAAAATTGCAAAGAAAGATGATACCCTAGGAGCATTCTCAAAAATACCTAAAGGAGTTGTATATGCTAAGGATCCTAGAATCTACATACATTGTCATATAGAAGAACTAGGAGATGATGAAATTAAGAACATGTACAGGACTGTTATATGTGATAAAAATGGAAATGTTAAACCAGAACATAAGATAGTCGAAACCCTAGGTTTTGTGGAGATTCTTAGTATTCCTAATTTTCCAAAGGATGTTATAAGGATTGTGTTAAGTAGAGTTCATGGGGAGTTCTTTTGGTTGGATTCAATTCATAAGATAATGAAAGTGGCAGTTAGGGTAGTGACAGGCTTACCTTCAACCAGTAGCAGGCCTAACAAGACTAAAAAGGTTCCAAATGACACTGCAATGACCCTAACCGATCCAACCTTTGACAAGAGATCCTTGAGAGTAAATGATGTAAATGATATCAATGTAAGGTTCATTATCATGATTGTTGGATACAAAGGTACACATGCCAACAAATTAAACTTTGTTTCTAGCTTATGTATCAAAAGTGCTTATGACCTGGTAAACAACAATGCAAAAATTGACATATGCGAATGGTTGAAGGGTGGACTGATAGACAATTTGAAGAAGATCAAAGGTTATAAGAAAGGGACTTTTAGATTTGGCAACCTACTTGTATATTTAATGCTGTATATAATCAAGGAAATACCCGGTATTGGTAGAAAGGATTTTGGTTTTGAGATCCCAGTAGGAAAACAACTACTAGACATTCTAAATAACATGGGAGATGATAGAGAAAAGAACATAAATGAACATTTTCAAGCATTAAAGGCTAGAATGAAAATTAGAGAAAGGCGATCTCAATTTATAGTAGATAGATATCAAAAGGAGATATGCTTTGTGATAAAGAAACATGAAATTTGGATGGAGGCAGTGGTCCCAAGGACTATTTGGGTTACTGAAATGGGATATGAGGCAGATGACAACATAATTGAAACTTATGCAAAATCACTTCTAGAAGCCCCTAATGAACCAACTAAAGAAATATTTGGTAGTGTAGAAACAATTGAAAGCAAAATTCAATCTCAGAAAAGAATAAAGAAAAATGAACAGATAGTTAGAAAAGGAACAAGGCAGGTAAAAGCAATTAAGGAAGATGTATTGAATAAAACTGGTATTAAGGAGAGTTACTTGGAAGGACTACAACAAGAAACACATCTTTCACCGGTTGCTACCTCCTTTGATAGTGAAATACCAGTAGAATTTAAAAGGGTAGTAAGGAAAAGGAAAACCTCACCGGTACTTGGTCCTACACCTAAGAGAACAAGACAGAAACAATAGGCAGTTAGGCCTCTGGCAAAGAAGTTGACACCAAAGAAAAGGAAGGAAAAACAAGTTATCCCTCCTTTGGACAAACTTTTGAATGAGATAATTAAACATGGCAAATTGTCAAATATCAGCAAGTTGTATAACACACTTTCGAATGATGAAAAAGAAAGTATAGAAATAGTGTTATATCTTACACCTTGATATCTACAAGAAATTTTTGATGGAAGTTGTAGATGATATACCCAATGACTTGTATAGAAGGTTAGAAGCAAGAAGGGTAGCAATTGTTGAATTGGATAAAAAGATCAAGATAGAAAAACTACTTACAGTTCACCCAGTGACCTCAACACAAGAGATAGATGAATTAATAAGTGAGGCTAACTAGACAATATTTTCAACCGGTCACCGACATGTAGCACTACTGGCAGGAAGAGTTAATGAGATATCAAAAGAAACTATAGACAAGTGGGATATATTATTTGTTGAGAAGGAGAAACAAGAAGAGCTTAAGGGACCAAAGACTTTTAAAGTCTATCAAAAGGAAAAGGATAAGGGTAAAGGTAAGGTAGGTGGACCTCCAAGCATAAAGATAACAAACAACTTACCCCCACCTCCTTCTGATACTCCACTGGCAACAGAGAGTATGGAGACAACACATGAGGACACAAATATTGTTTCTGAGGTGTTGTATACAATGAATATCAACACAAAGGAAGTCAACATTGTGGTTGATAAGGAAACAAGTGAGAAAAGAGATATGGCAACTAAGCCACCAGTAGAAGACACAATAGTTCAGACAAATGTTGAAGATATAGTTGGAGACATTGAAATTGGGAGTGAGAAACAAACTGAACAAACAACGGATACAGGAAAAGAAGATAGCATTGGTGTATATAATGATGTATCTACTGAGCAACCAAGAACTGATAGCAATGAAAAATCTATTGAGATATCGGCTGTAGACATTTCAGAAGTAAGCACAATGAAACCAGTAGAAAATATAGAGTCACAAACAAAAAAACTGGCAGTGGATACCACTGAAAAATCATCAGAGGCACCATCAGAGAAATAATCAGTAGAGAGTACACAAAAATAGGTAGAGAAATAGGATCATTCACAGGTACATTCAGAGACTGTTCCACTGGCTACAACTGAAAAACCTAAACTTTTGGTAGTTGAAATGTAGACACAAACTGACCCTCCACAGAAAGAGGAAAGCAATGCTATTACTACCACCGGTGGATTACAAATTGTGAAGGTAGTTGGAAAGTCATTCGGAACCTCCATGATTGAATTTAGACCAACTAATGTGATAGAGGTATTGCTAGATTCAATTAAGAAAATAACAGATTGTAATGCACTAGCATATAAGGCTATTGATGACACAATACCAATTTTGAAGATGATTACACCCAAGTGTAACATAGAGAATAAATATTCTTTAGGCCAATTAGACACATTGTCTAAACACATAACCGACAATCTTCTAACAATTGATCAAATCAATGAAGAGACTTTCAGAGAGAAATTGAATAAAGAGAAGGAAAAATTCTTTGAGGAGATAGTCAAGAAGAATAAGGAAAATATGGATACATTATTACCGGTGCTAGGAAAGACAATTTTGGACTTCAAGAAATTGTACAGATATACATGCAAAACAAACATTTTGATAGAAGATATAGATAAAGAGATCAACATAAATCAAAAGGAAACCAATGATATTGCTAACAACTTAATAGGTTCATTGGATTCAATCTCGATAGTACAATAGGAAATTACCAGCTTTGAAGAGAAAATTGAAAAAACTTGAAAAAGATAAGGAAAGGGTAAAATTTAAGGCAAAAGAACTGAAGTGTAGACTAGGTCCTAAACTGGATATCCTCATCTCTTTGAGAAAAGATATTTTTGAGGCTCTTGTTCCAGGACTGAAGACATAGGAAGAGAAAATGCACTTTCTCACCAGTACAATCTAGAGGACTGAAACAACACTAAAAGACAATGAGAGATTCTACAATCATCTAAATGTTGCCTTAGCAGATTTATATCAGATCGTAACCAACCAGGTACAAGGATCTAGACAAGAACTACACTCAATTGACATTGAATGACAACCTTTGTCATTGATGCCAAAGGGGGAGTAGTAGAGGATGAGAAAAAGAAATAAGGATAAGAAAAATGTATGATAGAAGAGATCATCTACTTAGGGGGAGCACATAGTTTTGACACTTTTGGTAAGACAGTTTTGGACAACTTTTTTGGATACACATTTTGCCTTTTTCTCATGAGTGTTTCCATCAATGCCAAAGGGGGAGATTGCTGGAAAATGCACACTCCAATGAGAAATTGTAGGTGATTGAATCTATTGTCATTGATGGCAACCTTACAATCCTATGGTACTAGCAGACACCAACACTGGCAGCGGCAAAGATGTTCACCGACACCCTGGCCAACAAGATTTTGTTTATTGTATTTTGTATTTAATTGTAAAATCTTTTTGCAATCCGACAAGGCATATTGTAATAAGGCTCATATATAAGTATGAGATCTTGTAGAACATTTTTAATAGGAATATGAAGAGAAGGATAATATATGCAAATATTAAGGCAGATTGTGGAATAAGGTTTATGATTATTGCAAGAGCTTAAATCGGTACGCAGCCTGGCATAAAAGATGCTGATCCAAAGCAGTACATGACATTGGATTTATATAATCCACTTTTGTAAGTCAGTGAGACTTCCTTTTTATATTTAAGCAGTGAGCTTTAGGTAGTTGGCCTTTCTGCATGTGCAGGCCCCAATTGTATATGTAATATTCACTTATTGGCTAGTGAGAAAATATTGTGGGTCACAAAACCCACTGAGGTTTTTCCTACACCAAGTTTCCTCGTTAAAAATATTATGTTATGGTGTGCTTTCTATGTTGTGTTTGCTAATCTTATTTACTGCATTATTTCTGGTTTACCGGTACACTATTTTGGAATGCAATTCATTTAATAAGTTCAAAAAATCCATTAACTAGTTAGATACTGATTCAACCCCCACCCTCTCTATATCTTTGGGAATCCTAACAATCTTACATACATTTATAACAACTCGGGACCTAATCAATTAGGTCGACCATATAAATGATAATACAATAGATCCATTACATAATCTTGAAATAAAATCATAACACATGTCTTCTTAAGGCCAAACAAATATCATCCAATCAATAAAACATCCTGGAAATGCATCAGAGGATCTACCAGCACGTTTCATGCAAATTGGTCCATAACCTAGATAGGACTAGACCTAAATTAGATCCACACATTCCAAATCAATGGCACCAATTTGTCGAAGCATGAACACAATCACCATCAGCATCCAGAATCCCTTCTAGAAGATACACCCAACACCACTTATGCATTACATCAAAGATATTCAATAAAGCTATGTCAGTGAAACCCTTACCAGACCAATAAAGCAAGCTTACTAGAACATAAGATAGCATCCGATCATCAAGTCAATACCAACTAATTGAAACATACTTTAGAAGTATATGAACCATCAATACAAAAATATTCCATCAACCAGATCATATCGGTAACAATCAACTTAAATTCTTCCCAATCCAATCCTCCTACCAGAAGCTGGTAAACAACCAATATAGAAAGTGTTGACATCAATGACAAAACATCAATGCAACACATAATCAATTCCATCATATTTTTTATAAAAAATGGTGTCTCAACCTAGCATTTACATGAGGTTATTATTTATAGTAAGTTTTCATTTGAGCACTAAGTGGTGTGAAATTATCCTTGAAGCTTTTGGTTGGCTAGATAAGCATTCTGGTAAAGTTACATTGCAAGGTCACAAGTAGTTTTGAAGATATTAAATTTTCCATTTTGGAGAGGTACAACGAAAGGTATAAATTTAATTTTGAGGAATTTAGAGGCCCTGAAACACCTTGAAAAGTGTGTGTAAGTGGCATAGCTTCCTATGAGGCAATATAATACTTCACAAGATTTTTGGTGCTTCAAATGGTTTGTCGATAGGACACATGGTTCTCAAACTATGGCCTTTGGAAGTTTATACTCCTCAAATGAGAAATACAAAATATATCAGACACATAAATGAGCTATAAAAGGGAGGGACATGTGTTGATATGTTTTTTAACATGTCATAGGGCATATAGAAGGGAGATAAGGTTGGCTACACCTTATTGGGTGGTTTTAGCCCATGGTTTTCTAATACCGTTTGATGGTTTCTTGTATTGTATCTCCTATATATGAGGTGCATGAGATAGAGGTTGTGTGTAATAGTCTTATGGCTATAGAGTTACCTTTGAATCTCTGATTAGTGGTACTCATGAGAAGAGCTTGCTTTGCAAGTATATTGTAATCTATTTTTTATTGCTGAATAATATAATGGGCGACATTTGGAGTGTGGCGGTTTTTCTCCCGAAAGGGTTTTCCCCATGTAAATCATTGTGTTATGGCTTGAATGTTATTATGTCTATTTCTATTTCCTGTAATTATTGCGAGGATCTGTCAAAAATTTTCATTATCATCCTCTTAAGGTTAGTGTAGGAAGTTGTCCTACTACTTAACTTCCTTACAAGTCATGTTAGAGCCTTATCACCTTTGGTTTTAGTTGTGGGTTCTTGGGTTTTCTGAACTAATCCAAATTTAAGTGGGAGGTTGTGCAGAAGACACTTTTTGATATTGTTGCAGGAATTTTCAGATGGCAAGTTTGACAGGGAGAATAGAGGTGGAGAAATTTAATGGAATGAATTTTGAGATGTGAAGTTGAGTTAGAACATCTGCTAATGGATCGAGATCTATGGGATACTGTTGATGCAAATTTTCAAAGACCCTCAAATCCTAGTACAATGGCTCAGTATGATGTTATGGACCCAAAATCCAAGGGTCTAATCAGACTATGCCAAGCAAGCTCTGTTATGATCAATGTCCAAGAAGAAAAATTTACCAAGAAGCTATGGACTAATCTTGGTGAAATGTATCAAGCGAAATATTTACGAAATCAAATTTTCTTAAGGAAGAAATTATATTCCTTGAAGATGGAAGAGGGTAGATGAATTATAGACCACATGGAAGCATTCAATATTTTGGTGGCTCAATTGATATCTATCAAATTTAAGATGGACAAAGAGGAGAAATACCAGATCTTGCTTTGTTCTTTGCCTAATTCGTGGGATTCTCTTGTTATGGCTATTAGTAGTACTTCTGTTGTTTTCAAATATAAAGATGTGGTGGGTTTCCTCTTAGTTGAAGAGATGTAGAGAAAGGTATGCATTAGTTCAAATGAAGCCCTAAGTATTTGTGGAAGACCTAAGGATAAAGGCAAGAAGAATGAGAAGTGTAATAAGTCCAAATCCAGAGGGAGATCGAAATCTCTTGGAAAGTCCAAAGTTATTTGTTGGAATTGTGGTAAAGTGGGTCACGTCCATAAGGACTACAAAGAAGAAAATAAGAAGAAAACTAAATTTTTTGATTCTGATTCTGAGTCCGAGAAGGAAGGTGATGATACATTCATTGCATCTTTGGAGACTCATGCAAGTAATGATGCCTGGTTAATTGACTTAGTTACATCTTTTCATATG
The DNA here is from genome assembly GCF_030272615.1 of Cryptomeria japonica. Lineage (NCBI taxonomy): Eukaryota > Viridiplantae > Streptophyta > Pinopsida > Cupressales > Cupressaceae > Cryptomeria > Cryptomeria japonica. Next base: position 609,495,364 of record NC_081405.1, read on the forward strand.
AGTTCCAATAGAGATTGGTTTTTTGAATATGAAGAATTTAATGGAGGTAAGGTGTACTTGGGTGATGATTCATATTTAGACATTGTTGGTCGAGGTAAAGATATAATCAAGTTTTCTAATAGTAGATTAAACATGATTAATGATGTGTTGCATATCCCTAAATTAAAACAAAATTTGTTATCTGTGAGCGAACTGATAAATGTGGGTGTATAGGTAGTCTTTTCTCAAGTAGGATGTGAGATGATTAAGGGTGCTATGATAATTACTAGAGGTGTCAAGTTTGACACTCTGTATAAGCTAGATGCATATACTATTGAGTATAATAAAACTTTTGAAAAAATTAAATTTGTGCATACTTCATTGGTAGATTTGAGGGTTTCACCGTCAATAGATGGAAATAGCTTTTGGGTACCTAATAGTGCTCTTTCTTATGAAGAAAATCTACCTGCAGAGAAGACTATGCTATGGAACCAAAGGCTTGGCCACATTGGAGAAAGAGGTCTAAAGACCTCAAAAAATAAAAACCTTTATGAAGGTTTGAATGATTATAATATTGACTTTGATTTCTGTGAGCATTGCATTTATGGAAAACAAAACAATGTTCAATTTTACTTGAGTTCTCAAAAATCTTGAGGTGTTTTGGATCTTATTTGTTCTGATGTGTTTGGTCATGTAGATGTTCCTTCAATTAGAAAATCCACATATTAAGTTTCATTTATTGATGATTTTAATAGAAGGACATGGGTATATTTTTTAAAGATTAAATCTGAAGTTTTTAGCCGATTTAAAGAATATAAAGAAATGGTTGACTTGCAGACTTGAAAAAAATTAAAAGTTTGAGGACAGATAATGACAATGAATTTTTCTCTAATGATTTTGATAGATTCTGTAAAGAGTATGGTATTAATAAATAGAAGACAACTATGTAGTCTCCACAGTAGAGTGGAGTTTTAGAAAGAATGAACAGGACACTGATGGAGAAGGCTAGGAGTATGCTGAGTGGTGCTAGTCTAGAACAAAAGTTTTAGGCCAAATTTGTTGCCACTTCTTGGTATCTAATTAATAGGTCTCCTACATCAGGCCTTGTTGAAAAAATGCCTATGGAAGCATGGTCGGGTCAAAAGCCTTCATTGAGACATCTTAGAGTTTCTTCTTGTGAGGAATATGCACATGTGCCAAAGGAGAAGCGAACAAAGTTGGAGAACAAGGCTATGGAATGTATCTTCATCAGTACAATTATGGTTTTAAATAATACAAGTTGTCGGACCCTATTACACAAAAAATAATTCATATGAGAAGTGTTATTTTTTGAGAAATTAAGTCAATTTCTATTACATTGCATCCAGAATAGATTAAAAAGGAAGATGTGGTTCAATTCCCTTCTTCACCCAAAAGAGTTGAATCGAGAACCCTAGATAGGCAAGAAGTTGAGGAGAGCTCGTCTAGCTTTGAATATTTAGAAGAGTAGGAAGAACCTCCAACTCAGCTTGTTCAAAGTTCTACAAGACATAGGCAACCACCTAAAAGGTATTCACCTAATAACTGTAGATGTATTTTTACTTTGAGTACTAATGTGGATGAGCCAAAATTTGTAGAAGAGGCATTAGGTATGAATGATGCAGAATCCTTCAAGATGGTTATGGAATAATAAATGGTAGCTTTGAAAAAGAATGATACATGGGATCTTGTACCATTTGTTAAAGGACAGAAACCCGTTGGTTGCAAATAGGTGTTCAAGAAAAATATTGGTTCAAATAGAAGCATTAAGAAGTATAAAGCAAGGTTGGTTGCAAAAGGCTACTCTCAGGTTGAGGGTGTTGACTATGGTGAGATATTTTCTCCTATTTCCAAAATGACAAAAATTAGATTTTTTGTTTCTATTGCTACTGCTTATGATTTAGAGGTTGAGAAAATGGATGTGAAAAGTGCTTTCCTTCATGGCGATTTGGAGGAGGATATTTATATGACATAGCCAGAGCACTATGTGGTGAAAGGTACAAGTAATGCGGTTTATGTTAGGATAACTAGTGAACAACTAAGAGGGGGGGGGGGTGAATCAGTTGTTAACAGTTATAATATTTAATCCGCAATACAACCTTAAACCTAAGCACATAAACATTAAAATACCAGTCAAGCAGAAACAAATGCCGATAGACGTAGATACCGGTAAATAATGTAACTCAATAATTAAATAGATAATCAATGCAAAGAAACCATACCACATAAACCATGATTTTTGCATGGAAAATCTGGAAAGGGAAAAACCATGGTGGGAAGCCTACCCATAGTCAGATGATACTTCTGCAAAAAGTATGTGATACAATGAGGGGCCTACACATGTAGGAAGGCACACTGCCTAGAGCATACTACTCATTACAAAAGAGTCTTACTGACTACAGACGTTAAAACCATGTCAAGATAAATGGACAACAATCCAATAAAGTGAACTTCCAGAGATAACATCTACCATGCCTGATTATAGTCCTAATTAGGCTCAATACCGGAGGCCTTTGACCTCTTCCTTAATCCTAATTCGATCACCTATGATCGACTTGATCCTTTGCATATGATATTATAAATCATGACCACAATACACCTTTTATTCAAACCACGATCCAAAATGAGATCTTACATTCATTTATACCAACCCTAAGACATAAACCAATTAGGTCGGCCACCTAAAAGATATTACAATAAGTTCATTACATAATTCCATATTACAATGATATTCCATGTGGGATTAAGATCAAAACAACAATAACAAATCCATAAATCCTCTTGAAACATCCTAGTAACGTGTAGAGTACACGTTATCATGATATCGGTCCATAACCTAGATAGGCACCAAACCTGTTCTAGGTCAACCACACCAAATAAATGTCTTCAAGCAGTTGAAGCATGATCAAAGAACATCTTCAACATCCTGAAATCCATCTAGAAGCCCTACCAACACCACTTATGCATCCTGTCATGATTCCTCAATGAAAGCTCTGCTGGTAAAGCCTTAAACCAATTTTGGTAAGGGTTTACAAGAGTGTATGATAGTATCCAATACCAGGCCAATACCAATTGACAAAAACATGCTCCAGAATCACGTATCACATGTAACCAATCACATTCCATAGATCCAAACATGCCGGAAGTTCCAACAGATAATCTCTTCTGTTGTATCACATGTAACCCGTCTGTCGGTCACCATCCATAACATCTAGTATCACATGTAACCCGTCTGTCGGTCACCATCCATAACATCTAGTATTTACGTCAATGCAACACATAATCAATTCATCCATAATGTCAATAGTTTATAAATTAAAGAAATCTTTGTATGGCCTCAAACAGAGTCCTAGGATGTGGTACCTAAAATTTGACATATATGTGCTGACCTTAGGATTTGAATGTTCTAAATCAGATCAATGTGTTTATTATAGATCTAATGGTGATCATTTCATTTACATTGCATTGTATGTTGATGATATGTTATTAATTGGTAAAGGGAAAGTTATGATTTCAGAACTAAAGTCTCAACACACTGCTTATTTGAAATGAAAGATCTTGGTACAATGAAAAAATTTCTTGGGATGAAAATTAGAAGAGATAGAGTGAACAGAAAGCTATGGCTAGGCCAGAGTAAGTATTTGAATTTAGTGTTATAGAGGTTCAACATGCAAGATTATAGACCATTGTGTGTTCCTTTTATAGTTGAAATGAAATTATTTGTTGGAGATTCTCCTTCATCCCCATCAGAGATGGAAGCCACGAGAAGAGTTCCCTACCAAAGTGCAGTTGGAATTTTGATGTATGTTATGGTCTGTACTAGACCAAACATTGCCCAAGTAGTGGGAGTTTTGTCCAGATATATGTCTAATCCTGGTAGAGTTCATTGGGATGTAGTCAAAAGAGTCTTCAGATATTTGAAGTGTACCTTAGAGTATTCTCTCTGTTATCATGGTAATTTAGTTGGAGACGTGATTTACCTTGATATTGATGGTTATGTGGATTTAGACTAGGTAGGTGATATTGATAGAAGAAGATCCACCAGTGCTTATATGTTTACTTTATTTGGTGGTGCAATTAGCTGGATGAGTAAGCGACAGTTTGTGGTTGCTTTGTCCACTACTAAAATAGAGTATATGGCAGCTAGTCATGCTTATAAAGAGGCCATTTGGCATAAGAGACTATGTTCAGATATTGGAATAAAACAAGGAGCACTAACAGTATATTGTGAAAGTTAGAGTGCGATCTACCTAGCTATGAACCCAATATTTCATGCCCAGAGCAATCACATTGATGTTCCATATCATTTTGTCAGAGATATGGTCGAAGATTGCAGGGTGAAGCTAGTTAAGGTAGAAACATTGATGAATGTTGTAGATTCTTTAACTAAGGTTGTGAGCACAAATAAGTTTAGATGGTGTTCAAAGTCTATGAGCCTCATGGCCCCTAGGAATTGATTCATTGTGTTGACACACCCTTTTCTCTAGCAAGGTGTTCGACAAGTGGGACAATGTTGAGAAAAATGGTGTATCAACCTTGTATTTACATGAGGTTACTAATTATAGTAAATTTTCATTTGACCAGGAAATAGTGTGAAATTATCCCTGAAGCTTCAGATTGGTTAGATAAGCATTCAAGTAAAGTTATGTTACAAGATCAGAGCTAGTTTTGAAGATATTAAATTTTCCATTTTGGATGGGTGCAATGAAAGGTATAAATTTAATTTTGAGAACTTTAGATCTCCAAAATGCCTTGAAAAGTGGGTGTAAGTGGTGTAGCGGCATACAAAGCAATAGATAATTTCATGAGATTTCTGGCACTTCAAATAGTTCATCAATAGGACACACGGTTCTCAAGTTATGGCCTCAAAAAGTTTGTACTCTTGAAATAGGAAATATAAAATACATCAAACACATAAATGATCTATAAAATGGCAGGACACATGTTGATGTGTGTTTTAACACATCATAGGGCATCTAGAAGGGGGATAAGGTCATCTACACCTTATTGGGTGGTTTTAGCCCATGGTTCTGTAATACCGTTTGATGGTTTCTTATATTGTATCTCCTATGTATGAGGTGCATGATATAGAGGTTGTGTGTAAGATTCTTATGGCTATTGAGTTACCTATGAATATTTAACTAGTGGTACTCCTGCGAAGAGATTACTCTACAAGTATATTTTAATTTTTTTCTGATTGCTAAATAGTATATTGGGTAGCTTTTGGAGTTTGGGGTTTTTTTGCCAAAAGGGTTTTCCCCACGTAAATCACTGTGTTATGGTTTGAATGTTATTATATTTGTTTCTATTTTTTGTAACTATTGTGACAATCTGTAAAATATTTTTCATTACCCTTATCTGAAGGTTAGTGTAGGAAGTTGTTTTGCTACTTTACTTCCTTACAATATTTATGCGATCTTTCTTAAATATATTATCCATATTAGAATTGCATATTTTGAAATATTCAATAGCTAAGAACCTTGGTAGTTTTCTATGTGATATGCCTTATTTGATGTACTATGTATCCATTATTGTCCCTTTTCATCTATTCTTTTTTTTTTTATAATAAATCTGTATGATACTGACTCACCTAAATCTAAGGAGTGTACATTGTAGAGGTTGGTATGTTGTGGGATTTGTATCTATGGTATATAGAGGTTAAGAATAGTTGCTATTGAATGGGTTCATGTAGGATATATCTTCGATACTGAGTGGGATATAGACTATTTATTTCTTAGTCAAAAAAGATATGTCCTCCTTCTCGGAGTCAACTATGCCATTAGATTTTATAAAACACCACAAACCTAGTAGGAATTTGAAAGAATTAAATGGTCCCTTCATTTCTACAACTTCAATAGCAACATATTGTTTGATTTATTTAATAATAACTTCAACATTTTTCTATGTTCCAAGATTTTATATTCTATAACCATCTAGTAGATTGATACTCATTAGTGTCTTCACATGCTTATGTCTTCCTAAGTTTTCCTATATGTTTACTATTATAATACTCAAGTATGATCCTAAAAATACAATCACATACTTTGAATTGATTATTGAGATGTACATTTATAAGCAAAGGTCCCTTCTAATTTGATTTTTTTATAATTGATTTACTTATTGCTATTTGTCTTTGTTCTAATATTTCCCCAACAGTTTTAACTTTACACCACATCCTTCTATTATTGAATGATTTATTGTTTAGCTTTGTGGACCACCTTTTCATGTTAGATTTTAGTGGGCTAGAAGTATTCCTATTATGCTTCTTTTACACTAGAAACATCATCTTTGTATTATTACAAGTGTGGTTGTCGTTGCACCAAAAGATCGACATGTTAATGGCTGATACAACCACTAGACTTATAGAATCCACATGAGGCAGTTAGGCCATGTCACAAATCTGAGTGTTGTGCTACATAGCATAAGAATACCAAGGGCACACACGTTTCAATAATCCCCCCTAGCACAAGGGAGGGGTTTGAACCTATGACCAATCTCTGGTACCACTTGTTATAAGGGTATGTGCAAGCTAATGAGTCACAAATTTGCAGAAGTTTGTGCATTGGAAAATGTGCTCCACAAAACGGGCCCTCGTTTTCAAAAAACAGGGGCCCGTTCTAAAAAATGGGAGCCCGTTAATGGTTCGGCTTCCTGAGCCGAAAGGTCGCGGGGTGTCGAAGCTAAATAAAACGGGCCCCCGTTTTGTCACAAAACGGGCCCCCGTTTATAAACAAAACGGGGGGCCATGTTTAAAAAACAGGCCCCCGTTTTGAAATTCTATTTTTACCATTTTTTTAGACAATTTTTCATTTTCACCATGACAATGAGTTGACAAGAAGAGATCAAAAACGGCCCCCCGTGCTGTGGTTTCCACTTCAAGCCTCAACCACTATCCCAGGTACACATTCAGTCATCTATTTTCACATTTCATAATTTTCTTGTATATTTTTCTTTTTTTTTTGTGTATTATTTAGTTTTTTTTTAATTATTTTAGTTTTTTTTTATAGTAGCATATAAATAAATTATTTTTTATATTTGTAAATTCTTGATTTTTATCTAAAATATTTTTGAGTAGTTAACCCTAAACCATAATCAACAAATTTAGAAACCAAAACCAAACCTAGATAATTAACAAAACGAAATCGACACAAACAAAAAATTGAAAATGAAATGGAAACAAAAACAAAAACGTTCAAAAATGAAATTGAAATAAAATCGAACATATGTACCTAAATTGTTCTTAATCCTCATTAGGCAATACAAAAGTTACCACTAAATTAGTATAACCTTAAAAGTAATTAACATTACTCTTCAAATTTTAGATATGAAAGTTTAGGCTTAGGTTTATGCCATGTCATGGCATAAAGGTCCTATTATGGTCCTATTATGTCATGTGATGGTATAAAAGGATCAATTATGGACACAATTTTAGAGAAAAGCTAGATAAGTTACTAAAATTGGAGTTTCATTTACATAGGTTCATAAAGGAAGCTAATATGCCAAATATATAATTCATTAATACAAAATAAAAAATATTCTTGATTTATAATTTTGATTGATAATGAGTTTTCTAAATGGGGTGCTAATTATATACACATCCGAAAGATTAGAAAAATATAATTCCCAAGAAGTATTTTGAATATCTTTAGAAGTATATTGGTATATCTAGAATGTAATTTATATTATAAAAGATTTGATATATGATTTGAAGTTGGTAGATATTTTGAGGAAGATTTATTAGATTATGTTATGATTAAGCTAATATTAGAAGAATGGTTTTAACAACATCTTTTGGTTTTAAAAGGTGCACAAGGTTTGAAGTTGAAATCATATTCGATTGTATATAATATTAAATTGTTAAGGAGCTATTTTTTTAAAAATAGTTAATTTAAGATATTAGTTGAAGCTATTTGAGAACGTGAGATAGTCCTAATGAACACACAAATTAAATTAATGAACCTAGGACAATCACAATGAACATATGATAGTCCCAATGAGCCTCAAATGATCCTAATGAATGTAGGGCAGTCTTAATGAACCTAAGAAAGTCCTAACGAGCCTAAGAAAGCCATAATGAACTTGGGACAATCCTAATGAACCTAGGATAGTCCTAATGAACCTACGATAGTGTAAACAAGCCTAGGATAGTGTAAGAAAAAATCACTACAAAAAAGACCTCAAATGCGTTAAATGAATTTCCCAATTATGCACTCATGTTTATCTTTTTTTGGTCATTTGGATACCTTTTTTTACAACATCTTGGTGTATACGCCCCTAAGAAGACCTTTTCCTCAAAAATTTCTTGGATCATGAACTCCTCATGTGCACCAAACATAAGTTGCCACTTGGAAGCTTCTAATGCACACAATCCTTTCAATCAATCTACTCCATTGATCTCTCAAAACAATCTTAGTCTTTAATCCTCTATCCTTCATGACTATAAATAAATCATTATATGAGCTATTTTCAAGAACTCTTGTAATGCAATGTTATGTTGCCAATTTAAGCACCTTACATCCTATCTTGGTCACAAATCCATCTTGAAGCCATCAACCTTTAGCTACAACAAGAGTTTTCTTTCTGAGATACTATTGTCTTTCATCTTTTATACATTATCCTTTAACTTGATCTAAAGGTGGTACTTATGCATAGCATAATGGTTTGAAATTCATAGTTTAAGTCCTTTATTGATTTTTTATGCTTGCTTGCATACACATATATTGCTAGAATTTAGCAATTCTTTATAGCTTCTATTTTAGTTTATTTATGAAAGAGTATAAATGAAGCTATATTTAAAGTCAAAATTGTAAGATCCCCTCAATCATTGAGGTAGAATTCAAAAATTGATTTCACCTCTAATTATATGAAAAATTTAATTTGTCTGTACATATCAAAATCTTTCAAAATTTTGCATATTAAACAATAAAATATTGTGATGAACAAGTCTCTAGAGTCTTAAAAACCTTTATTTTCATAAAGTGCCAACACTGCATTATTTCCCTAAAATATTCTCTTTGATTAATACGAAATTTTAAAATGGTTGCCACTAAAAGTATTAGGTCAGCGAAAGGAATTGGGATATTTAAAAATAGGCTTGCATCACTTTTTTAGCTTCATTGAGTTGTAGTTTGTTCATTGACTTAATAATTAAGTGCTTGCAAGTATGATAGTGGAATTTAGGAATGAGGATCATATAGTATGTTAGGAATTTTATTTGGAATGTTAGTCAAAATAATATTTTAGTTGATAATTATAATTGCATGTGTAAAATATTGTTGAAATTGATTATTTTAAAAGTAAATATTGCAAGGTTAATTTTGTTTTTAATTGTTGGCATGTTGTGTTGACTTTTATGTAAGAGTTTCATTTCTTAGTCAACTTTGTAAGAGAATTTGTGTATGAATTGATATCTTAAATTTTATAGAAAGATTATATATGAAAACAAATGATTGCGGAGTTTTATAATAAATGATTTATAGGAAATAATATTTTTTGAAGGTTTTGTAAATTATAATCTTGTGTAGATTTGTTTATGGGAGAAATTTAATGGTGAAATATGCTTAACTCTTCAAAAGTTTTGATGTTTTGTCTTTACATGACAACCACTTAGAATATAATATGTTTTAAGTATGTCATTTATAGTCATGGGAGATTAGTTTTTTTTTAAGATTGTCTGAAGACTAATCAATGTAATATGAATTGATGGCAATTATCTCAAAACTATCTAATTGAATTCTAATAAATTATCATGTACACTAAAACACTAGAAATATGGAGCATCCAAACACACATGTGCATTTTTCAAAATAACTTTAAGTTAAAGTTAACAAAATATTATGTTGTCTTAGTAATATTGTTTGCATGCTATATATTCTTACACTAGAAGGAGGATCATCTTATTTCTCACTTCTTTATTGATCTTATGTATGAAATATTTTATATTGATTTTAATAGTTGATGCATTTTACAAGAAATGAATTTATTAAATTGAATATATAATAGATTTATGATGTTTCATTGAAAGTTTTTATTAAGTTTTGTGCGCAAATTTTATATTTCAAGATTCAATAGTATGTACATGCATTTTTTTTTAAGTTCAATATTATATTATATATTTCATGTGTATCTCATTCAACAACATAGAAATGTTACTATTTATAAATGTTTTTTTTTAATTTAGTAAAATAGATTCTTCTTTGACATAGAGTTGTATATAATTCATGTATATCTTTATATATGCAGGAGTTCTTTGTTATCATGGATGTCTTTGACATAGATGAACTATTAGGTGATAATCCCCCACCACAACCCCCTCCTCCTCCTCCACCTCCACCACCACCACCACCACCACGACCACCACCCCCTAGATTGGATGAAATTCATTTAAGAGAATGAATTAATGAGAACCGACAAGTGATTGAACAAAACATTGCTACTATCCAAAATGAGCAAGTCACGCCACCCCATCTTGTAGACTATGCAAAATCAATGCAAACTGTTGTCGAGTCAATTAGATCTGTTGATTCTCAATTAGATCAATTTCATAGACGACGACAAGAGTTGCGTGATTTTTATGCCGATGGTTTAACTTATAGGCAAATCATTGATTTGAAAATAACCAAAGCTCATTTATGTCCATATTTTACCAACCCAGAAACAAGAGAACCAATGCAACCTAACCAGAAAAGAATTTCAATTAGGTGGTTTGTGCATCCAGAAATGGCTAGATACTTTTGGGATAGATGGTGGATGGTTTTTGATTATCTAGCACATCGTAATTATGAGGTCCCTTTTTATTTTTTGAAGAAATTATATTATGAGTTTGTAATGAACCAAAAACAAAATTATTTTGATATTAAGTCATTCCAGGGTGTTGGTCGCGGAATGCCACAGCATAGATTAGGGGCACAGAGTAATAATCCCCTACCGGATCCACCCATAGTTCCACTCATTGCTCCATCGATTCCTGCAGATGTCCAAAATACATCATTCATTTCGAGATTAGATGCTTTGATTTCCCTCACAGGTAACCTAAGTGAGCAAGCTGCTCACATGGCATCTGCTCCTCGATGGATGCCACATATGTGTTCGAGTTGTCATGAGACGTGTGTAGGTCCTACTACTGCTGCAGGATCTACTTTAGTTCCAGATGAGCATGATGTAGCAGATGATAGTATGATGACATCTTATATGGATTTTCTTTGCTCGGATGTTCATCTTGACTAGGTATAGATATATATACATGTACATGTCAATATTTTTATACTTCATTAAATATAGGTATAAACTAAGTGCATCTCTTTTTTTATACAATCTAATACTTCATTAAATAAATTTTGTTTATGTAGATAAGGACTACACCTAATATTAGAGTCAATATTGCATTTACTGGAACAGAACTCGGCACACCTTATGGGGTATAGTATAAATTTCTATCTAGACATTGTACTAGATCTCCTTAAGTTAATATGTTATCATCATATACTATATAAATTTTCATGTTGATACATTGAATGCTTCTTTCTCTAGGATTCAGGTCATGAGGGACCCTCTACATCACATCGAGAAGAGGGTCTAACTATTGTGACACCATCTATGGTATGTATCTTATATTTCTTAAATTAAATATGAACTCTTCCAATATTGTAACTTAACTTGAAATTATTTAGTACACATATATATGTTCACTAAATATGATTTCATTAAATGCATGTATGTAGGTGAACACTACCATTAGGATAGGTTATCCTCATAATTTTGATCAGAGCCAATTTGAATGCACATCAACATCCTTTGAGGTATTAATATGCAATAATTAATTTGATCTTATTTTGACTCTTAATTTAAGATTTAATTGGACACTTTGAATTTGACCTTGTACAGGAGTTAGCTAGCACTACATTTGGTGTTGATACTGCACAAGATACTGCTAGAGGAGATACTACTAGAGGATCTGATGAGCATATGGTAAGTTTGTAACTTAATTTATGAATTCTACTATATTTGATAAATGATTCTTTTAATAGTTAATTTCAAGTAATATTTTAATATTATTTTTTTATTGTACAGCATGAGACAGGTGGATCTGGACCACATCCCAGGGACAAGAGAGATACTACTAGAGGATCTGATGAGCATATGGTAAGTTTGTAACTTAATTTACGAATTCTACTATATTTGATAAATGATTCTTTTAATAGTTAATTTCAAGTAATATTTTAATATTATTTTTTTATTGTACAACATGAGACAGGTGGATTTGGACCACGTCCCGGGGACAAGAGAGATACTGCTAGAGGATCTGATGAGCATATGGTAAGTTTTTAACTTAATTTACGAATTCTACTATATTTGATAAATGATTCTTTTAATAGTTAATTTCAAACTTAATATTTTAATATTATTTTTTTATTGTACAGCATGAGACAGGTGGATTTGGACCACGTCCCAGGGACAAGAGACCACGAGATTTTATTGATGATAGCACTTAGATTTTACTGTTTATTTGGCTTTGATATGTACTTTTTTATGGACTTTACACATTTGTTTACACGTGCACATACTTTATATATATGGATAGTTGCATAATAGGATTAGATCATATATATTTTGTGCATAATTTATATATTTTGTGCATACTTTATATATTTTGTGCACATTAGATATTATGTGGAGTGAACATCATGTTACCATCTAGACATATATATGGATTAGATATTATATGGATTATGTGGACTTGAAATTTTACTGTTTATTTGGCTCTGATATGTACTATTTTACGGGCTTTACATATTTGTTTACACATGCACACACATACTTTATATATATGGATAGTTTCATAATAGGATTAGATCATATATATTATGTGCATACTTTATGTGTATTGTGCCCATTAGATGTTATGTGGACTTGAAACCATGTGCACATTAGATCATATATATTGACTTGAAATTATGTGGACTTGAAATTTTGTGCATACTTTATATATTATGTGGACTTGAAATTTTGTTTATGGAAGTTGTGCTTAAACAACTTTATAGGCATTATGTGGACTTGTAATTTTATTTTTGGAATTTCATTTAAATAGTTCTTGTGATTAGATAAACTAAATGTGCATACATCATGAACTAAGTAGCGAAACATAATGTATAATTATAACATATTCTAAATTAAAAAGTATCATTTAACAAATATAATGAATAGAACTTGATCAAAACATAATTATCTCATTCATAAATTTGACCAATAGTCTCTCATTTATGTATATTGTACACAAAATGTAATCAAGAAGACATATCCAAAATAAAATAAACAGTCTATTTAAATAACTTTATTTTCATTGATGCCTTCTATTTGTGGTAGACTTGAAACAAAATTTTACTAGATTTATTCCATTATACCATCTGCATCCTCTCTCTTTTGCAAAGCATCTGTAATTGTCTCGTGCTCTTCCATAGAGAGAGTCCATAATTGTTTATTAGCAGGCCTACCACGATATCTATCCAATTTTATATTAGTTGCCACTACCAAATGCGAGTAATGTATAATCTTCTTCTCTAATTCATAATCTTCAAATGTGGGCAATCCATTCTTTCTTGTTAGATATTTGCATAGCCAAGTGCCAACAACAACCACAGATCCTATTGGATAGTCATAACCATCATCATCTACTCGAGGAGTAGTTAGCTTATGTTTTGGCTCTACACATTGAGCCAACCAATACTCTGTCCCCTCTTCATTGTCCTCTGGTGTAACAACAACATAGACATGTCCTGTGCACAAAACAATTTTATTTTAATATTTAATGAGAAATAAAAACAAAAGTATACACTATAAGATTTCATAAATTAATGTACTATTTAATAAATCAAAACAAATTTCAAAAATAATTTTACCTTGTTGTATAAGATCTAAAATTCAATCATAGTCATTTGATGCAAACATTTGATCCATATCTTCATCAGTTCTTTCATGCGGATCATTTGCATCTATGGGTGTCAATGATCTTTGTTGCCATTCTTCAACCCATTCTTTATTCTCACAAAATTCCCAGTCTCCTGAAACACAAAACTGACAAAAGCAAGCAAGTTGCCTTGTGAATATAGTCCATGTTTTTGAATTAGAACTCTTAATTGAATGCCATTTAGCTGATCCAATGATGGTATTACAATCATGTCGAATAGGAATACTCTCTTCCTCTATCAACTAGAAGAAACGTCGAATTGCAGAGTTTTCAGTTGATCCTTTTGACAACTTTGAATTGCACCAATCTACAACTGCACGAGCATCTCTAAATTTCACTGCATCCTCGAATTTCAATTATTCTCTAGCAACAACTCTTTTTATACAGGCACCGGATCCATCGTGTTCCCCCTTACCATGTCCCGCTTCAAAAAAACTCCATAAATGTTGGACATTGGTTATCTTGTGAACTTTGCATAGCCAATAAAACATTCTTGCATTTTTGAATTGTCCAGTGCAGTTATCTGACCATATCATATGTTGTTTTATGTCAATTTCTCTTTCCTTAAGATTATCATAAAATACCTCGAAGCAATGTTGGACAAACTCTGAAGAGTGTAATCGATTATCGCTAACATAGAAATGATACTCCCTCAAAAATTTTCTGTTATCTTCTGTACTATCATGGTCATGTCTATATATAATGTGCACAAATATGGCCACTTGCACTGAGTTGTAGTATTGTGATTGAGTTTCCTCTTGTGGTTTTAGAGTATAATTTTCTGCAAAATCCACAACTGATACTATTGTTCCAACTGGAAATGTGTTCTTGCATATGCGAAATTGTCCATCAAGCCATCGGGCATGTTGGGAATGTTTCACATATTTTGGAACAATATGAGTTTTAAACTCACTAATAAATGCATTCACACTATTCTATTCTGTAATCAATTCTAAACGTTTCCCCATCTTTCCATCCTTTAGAGGGTATTCTATATTTTTAAATCTCCTAACATCAACCATTTTTTGTCCAAACTCAGATGAAACATGTTCATGCAAACATTCACCTATCGAAGAATAGCTCCCACATAAATTGCAAAGACCATAAATGCATGAACTGGAAAGAAATAATTGTTCATTAGGTGGTTTACAAAATAAACTTCCAATAAAATCTTTTATAGTTTCAGGTGGAACATAAACACCACAATCCTGCACAAGATCATTACCATGCAACATACAGTGAATATATCGAAAAACATCATAATAGTAATGAAACTGGACATGAGTTTTACAACAAGATATTCTTTGTTTATTGATTTTACCATACCAGGGTTTGCATTTTTCAAATGATCTTTGACTAATTCGTAAATTCATTAACACAGATTCATCACTAAATTTTTTAAAGAATTCAGTTTGAGTCATGTCAAGAAGATGTTTTGGATGAGGATCACGAATTTTTGATCCCACCCTTAACTTTAAAACATCTCTAGCATTTGAAGAAACTCTAGTGTTATCATGCCAAAATTTTGCAATTAATTGTTTAGTTTCATCATTTAATTTCATGTCCGACCTTTGAAGTCTACCACTAAAACTCCAACAATGGTTTAGTGGATCAATTTCAATTGTGTCTCTTCTTTTGGCTACTCTTGACAAGGTTCTACGATGTAAGTTCAAATAGCCACTTATATCACTTAACATTCTTTTACTAACAATCATTTTGTCAACTATAGCAGTCGTTATAACTCTACGTACTGCATTCTTATCTTTAGATCGACTTGTTTTTCCTATAGAATCGATGGTATTGGCAACAATAGATACAACTTGCTTATATGATTCATCTTTTCTTTTTGGTTTTGCATAAATACCTATTTTTTTCATGACTTTACGCATTTTTAACATTTTTATTAATTGTAGCATTAATTGACATTGGAATCCTAACTTTTTATTATAGAAAAATTGTTTATATAATTTGTTTGCATGTGTTCTGATTTGTCTCCAAGAAACTAACCCATTAAGATTATCTAGCACATTGCTATCAATAGTAAACAAATTACATTCATTTTCTTTTAGAGAGGGTGGTGTAATATTTTCAATTTTTATTTCTTTTTGTATTGGTGTATGAAATTTATATCCAGCTTCATTTAAATCAGCAATTTGATTGGCATCATAGTCATCAGGATTTAAAAACATACCAGGATTCACATCCACATCAACATTTGCATCAACAATCATACCCGTGTGTGGTTCTACATTTCTTGCATCCATCATGATGTCTTCAATGGTCTCATCTACAATGGGCACTGAACTAGATGCTTCAGAAGTGTTATTCAATTGTCGTCATTGTGATCTTCGATCTCTTTGGTGTTTTGCCTCCTTCTCTCTTTGTGCTTGAATTTCATCCACTATCATTGTCCTCTTTTTTTTTCTTTTGACATTGCTTAGAACCCATTTTTACAAACTCATCTTCAAAAAATAATATCTTTTTACTGAGTTCTTCAAAAAATCGTGTAAAAAATATTAAAAAGTACTGCCAAATGATGTAAAAAATCTTTGTCAGTACGGATTTCAATGATAGTGTGGTAAATCGATGCAATCTATCTTTTTTTTTACAGTAACGGTTATTTAGAAATGGGGGCCCGTTATTTAAATAACGGGTCCCTATTTTAAAAATAGGTTTTAAAAACAGGGGCCCATTATTTAAATAACAGGCCCCCATTTTAAAATGGGGGCCCGTTGTTAAATCCAACGAGCAAAAAATGAAATGGGCCCCCGTTTATAAAACGGGGGCCCGTTATGCAAAATTTGAATTCACAACCCGCCACTTGCCTCGGGATAGGCCTGGGATGGCCACACTTGAGACATGAACCTGCAAATTCAAAGCTCCATGAATGAAAGCACAAATATGATGAAATCAAAAAGTTTACGTGCCTCTAATCAGAGAATTTTTATACAAAATTGAAACCCATTTCAGATTATACTGTCTAGATTCTAAATATGTAAATTAATTTAAAAATTGATTATTTTAACTATTTTTCATTTAATTTATACTAAATCAGGTTCATAAATTTGAAATATTAACTAATTTTCTTAATTTAATAACTTTTTTATTTTAAAGAATTTTGAAAAAAAAATTATATGTCATCAATCTACACAAAATTCTTTTCAATTTAAAAAAAAAAATTTCAAAAAATGCTAAGTTTATGTCAAATTATGTGGGTCGTACACGTCAAATTTTTAAAAAGATAATTACGGCCATTAAAAAATTAATTAAAAAAAAAAATATTTGAAAAAAAAATACAGAAAAATATGCTCATGAATCTTCAATGTGTTACAAACCATTTCCCAAAACGGTTTGAGAAAATAATTTTAATTGTGTCAAAAAGTGTGGGTCGTACACATGCATGGTATGGTCCTGAAACAGGCATTTTTAAAACATAGTTTTTAGAACTCCATTCAAAAAGTTATTTTTTATTATGTGGGTATTAAAATAAATTACATATTTGAAACGTACACTCAGAGAGCTATCTTTTATATTCCTGACTTTTTCCAAGATTCAATCTCTAAGTGTTTCAAAATTTAAGCTCAAGTGAGACAAAATCTGAAAAATAGGGAAAACACTTCCACTTTTTGGCCAAAAAATGGACTCATCTTCTCGCACTGACCCATAAGTGTGGTTGTTGTTGCACCAAAAGATCAACCTGTTAATGCCTTATACAACCAATAGACTTATAGAATCCATAGGAGGTGGTTAAGCCATGTCACAAACCTGAGCATTGCACTGCATAGCACAAGGAGACCAAGGGAACACACCTCGCAACACTTATATAATATCCTTTTTTGATTCTCACCAAATCACATTTGAAATCTTAAGCTAATATAAGAACTCTAATAAATACATATCTCTATACTCATTCAACTAAATAAAAACTTTTTCAATAGTGTAATTTGTTATAAATTATCTAAATCTCTTGTCAAATATATAAAAAATAATTATGTATGCTCAAGATATCCTACATTCATTATTATAATAAATATTGCCTTGACGCACAAAATTTTAATACAAATAATCAAATTTGGTGCCCAACCTCATATAGTTATGTCTCTTGAAGACAGATATTTTATTTAGAATAAATTATATCATGAGAAAATTCAACTCTATTATAGAACAAAATATGAATTTTGTGTCCAGCCAATGATCGCGGTTATTGCAACAACTACACATTTTTTTTTTTATCATAGCTAGCAATGGGAAAAAATGACATCACTTACAGGCTTGGCTCTTATGGGTTGGTGGTTAGAAATAGCTACAAGTCTTCCATTTGATTGATGGTTGGTGTACTACCTTATTTGATTGCCATTTGATATTTTTATTATATTAAATTATCATATGTGTACCTCATTTTGTATAGCTAATGAATTAACTAACAATTTTTTTCATACTAACTCTGTTGGAAAGAGACACTATATCAGAAGAGATTAGTGTTTGAGGATTATTCAAGAGTTATCATTCATGGAAACTCAGATCATAAGAGTCATCTGGTATATGCAAATTCGGTCTACCAGAATTTTTTTTCTCGAGTCTAGAAGGTGGAACATAGTGTTTGACAAAGTATGAATACATTGAGTAGAACTCCATTTTGGGTGCACAATTTTTTTTCCAATGGAAGAGGTAGTCTATTTGTTGATTAGTATTTCTTTGTCTGCAATCATAGATTTCCATGTTGATTCTCATGTATGTTTGATTATCCAATATCTGGTATTTCAGAAAGAATGATGTTATTGTTGTGTAGCATGTTATGTAGAATCTTCGGGATGATTTTGTTGATTGGTGTCATGTTCAAGGTTGTTGAGCCAACTTTTTTGAAGCATATTATAATATTTTTTTGGTCTGCATGTGAATTTGTAATTGGATTGAGTTGACTTCTAGTTACACATTTCATCTTTTTGGAGCTGACATGTTGGAGACCTAATCAAGTGTTGTGGATATATAAGACCAATCTATATTATCATTTTTGGATTTATTTTTCATGTGTGAAGATTGTATGAGAATTTGTGTGCATTTTCATGTGTTCTATCATTGATTTTATGTTTTGGTTTATACTAAGCAGTGTATTAGAACAATGGAAGAAGACTATTTGTGCTTAACCAGAACCACATTTTGGAATTTGTAGAATCTATTCATCAATTTAAACAATAAATTATCATTTTTAATCATCTGTAGGATAGTGAGTCCTTTGGGGATTGTATCACTCTCTTTTGTAATATAGCAGTGAGCTCTACATAGTGTGCCTGAATGCATGTGCATTCCCCTTGTAATATTATTATACTCTTGATCACAGGTATTATAATATTGTGGGTCTCAATCTCACTGTGGATTTTCCCTTTCCGGGTTTCCACGTAAAAATTCTATTGTTATGGTTTTATGCTTGTGTGTGTTGAGTTTCCACACTTTAATTTTATTCATTTGCATCCAATGGTTTAATTATCAGTTAAAGAAAGTTATAAATTACATAAAACAAATTCACCCCCCTTCCTTTTAGTGTTCATTGATTTCAACAATTGGTATCAGAGCCTAGTTCCTCTAAGGAATCCTAACAGCTTGAGGAAGATCCAAGATAGTGAATCGATGGAATCTAGTTTACACAAACAACTTACAGTGTCACCTTAAAATTTATATACAACAAGAAAAGAAGAAAATAGCCTAAGAAAAAATCTGAGTGATGTGAAAGACTTCATTGAATCATTGAAGGAGAAAGTGAACACATCCAAAGAAAAGAGAAAGGATCTTATAGACAAAAAAAGGAGAAAGAAGAACAAAACATAGATGACCAAGCCTTAAAAGACAAGATAGATGAATGTGAAAAACTTGATAGAGATAATGCAATCTTAGAGAATGAAATACAATCCATTGTAATGAATGTAACAAAGGAGATTGAAGATAGTAAGAAGAATGAGGAAAGATGTCTTAATCATTAAAGGATAGATATGATGACTGTTGCAAACTTAACCATGAAAATAACCCGCTCAAGCTTGAATTGATACAATCCATGAATAATGAGCAAGATCTTGAAAGATAGATCATAATTATGAGAGATGAACTTACCACTTCTAATGAGTACAAAGAAAAATTCAATGCTAGCTCAACTAAGTTGGATGAGATGATACAAAGTCAGAAGAATAAAGGTTATATGAGAGGACTTCAATTTGAGAAGAAGAAAGATTCGGTAAGAGATCTCTGATATGAAAACCTAATGCTTATAAATTCAATGGTAAATTAATTGTTTGCAATAAATTCAGTCTTACAACAAGTCAATGCAAAAGTAGGGAAAATCAGAATAATTCATCATTCTTCGGATAATGTTTCAATAGCAATAAATATGGTCATAAGTCAATTGAATTTAGAAGTATGGTAAATAGCAGAAATCTAAGATGTTATGCTTGTGGAAGATTTGGACATATTATTAATAAATGAAAATCAAGGGGAAATCAAGGTAATCCTAGGCCTAGTTAGAGAACCAACATTTTTAACTATGCTTGCAACAAATCCAGTCACATTGCAAAATTATGTACAACCAAGAATATGAACTCAAATGTTCCAATATAAAAAAACAAGTTAGATGATAAGGGCAAAGGAAAGGTTGAAGAAATCAGAGAGTAGAACAAGAAGAAATGGGTTAAGAAAGGTGATTCACATGTAGTGAATGAGCTCACACCTAATTCCAGTGTTGGAACCTCATCTGGTAACTAAGGCACTTGGCCTTAGGGGGAAGCTTTTCATGCAGATCCTAAAACCCCCCCTGTCTGAGATCTATAAGTGGTTGTGGCAAGCTGCATATGGTTGTGAATGATTATGTAATCAATCCTGAAGGATCTCTAGAATACTTCATGCTAATTTGTGACTCTGAAATAATATTCATGAGATATAGAGCATCTGGAAGAGTTAGGATTGAGAATTTATTTTACCTAAAAGTTAGGTATGCAGTGGATAAAAACATGATTTAAATTTCATTTCTCACATTGCATTCAAAGCAAAAGAGAGGAGAGCTTGGTGAAGTGATTGTGACGTGAACCTAGAGCTTTGAAAATATTTGACATATTTCTTGCATCTATTTGAAGAAATAAATGGTATTTTTCAAAGTTGAAAAACCTTCTCTATTCATAACCTAAAATTTGACAATGGCATCATTTGGTGTGGCGACTCCATTACTTGTTGACATAGCTGAGAGGGCAAGGCCAAAATTTAAGAAACACAAATATAAATCGATGAAAGATGATCTACAAGGGGCATTTTTGTCCATTCTATATGGTGTTTTTCATGTTAAATAAATTAGGGCTTACATCCATTGTATTTTTGAAGAACTTGGGAATGTTGAAATGTTGAAACTATACATAAAGGACATGATAGATGGTATGGGAAACGTAAAACCCAAATTCAAATCACTCCATAATAAGGGTTACATTCAATTCATGAATTTTCTAGTCTTTGATGAGCCTGAATGGGTTAGATACATTCTAAGAAGAGTTCATGGAAAGTTCATATGGCTTGACAAGCTACACAAGATCATGAAGCAAGCAATCAAATTTGTAACATGCTTTAATGCAATCAATGAAGTACTTGGTCTGAGACATGTAAAGAACATGACTTTTATGGAGGCAACCAGTTTTGAACATGATGGAAGATTTATGACAATTAGTGACATTATTGAATATGAGGTCAGAATTTCATCCTCAGTGATAGGTTACAAGGTCTATCAATCAAGTAGAGATAACTGTATATCCGATACAACCATTTACATTGCATTTCAAATACTCAAGCAAGATAAGTTGTATGGTCTGCATGAGGTGCTCCAGAATGTGCTCTTGAATAATTTGAAGAAGATAAAGCAAGACAGAAAGCATGTATTCAAATTTGCTACTCTTATTATCTGCCTATACTTCTATTTGATGAATGAGGTCCCTAGTGTAGGAAAAGTCCAATGGGCCTATGACAAGCTAGTGGTGGTATAGATAAAGGAAACTATAAATGGATTAGGTGATGCACAAGCTCAGAGAGCTACTCTATGGGGTTACTTTAAGGCTTCCCAAGGCATGATGTAGAGTTGGGAAATGATTCCTAAGGATATTATGGAGAATTATGAAGACTCTATATTCATCAAGGTGGACATCAATCAATGCTTGATGGAGGCTATCGATCCCATGACAGTTTGGATCATGCCCATGGGGTATGAGGTTATTGGTGATATAGTTGTTACATATGCTCAGTACCTCATGAGCAAGCCGATAGATACTACAAAGGAAAGGTTTGGAACATATAAGGAGAAAAGTTTGAGCCTACACTCTCAGTTCACCAAATGCAGAATGTAGATATGAGTGAGGAAGGAAGTGGAGAAACTTGGGATGACATGGGAATTATAAAGGAGGCACTTTGAAGAGCCCGAGAGAAGAACATCCTAAAGGAAGAGGACATGGTGAAACCTAAGAAGACCAAACTAGAATCTTCTTCCCCAAAGCCAAGGTAAACAAGGAAGCCAATACCTTCCTCCAATGATAAAAAGCATGTCCCTCCACCCGAACTTCAATCCAAACCATTCAGTGGATCTAAGAAGAGGAAGAAAGGGAAACTTGAAAGATTTTATGCAACAAACACTACAGAAGAGGAAACTGAATTAGATGAAGCAGTGAGAGAAGTAAAGAAGAATGCTATTGCTTCTAGGGTTGTGAAGATGCAATCCTCCATTAGAAGTCAGACCAACAAGAAGCCAATAGTTGAAGATGATCCATTTGATATAACTCTCAAGAAATTCAAGGAAGAAATAACAGAACAAGGTAACCTTAAATTGTTTTCCCAATTTTATGATCATTTGGATGAAAAAGGGAAGACATCTCTAGAATAAGCTACTATTATATATTTGAATAAGTATAACAAAGTGCTTATTGAGATTGCATTTGAAGTCCCTAAGAGTTTGTATGATATTTTAGATATGACAAAAGAAGCTCCAAAAGTAGATGAAGAGAGAATATTGAGGTATGAGTTATTACAACTCTGCCCTATGATTGCCAAGACAAAAGTTGATAAATTTCTTAAGGAAAATAAAGAAATATTCAAAAGTAAGACGTAAGTAAATTAAATAATGATTGAAAAAAATGAGGATGTACATAAGGAGACTCAATAAATTTTGAGGGAAATAATAAAGAAGTATGAGTATGATGTAGTTCTTAAAAGATCTCAAAAGTTTATTCTAGAAGTCCTTAGGATGCCAAAAATTACAAAAAAGGATGAACAGATGACTAAACCTATTGCAATAGATGATATTGATAATAGCGAGTATATTGCAAACTCTAGTGAAGAAAATCAATATTATTTGATAATGAATATTGATTCACAAAAGAATTCCGAGGAGGTTGGTGATGAGAAGGCAGAGGATGCAAAGATGGGAGAGAAGGAGAAGGATGAAGGCAAGATTGAATAGGTTCTTGTGGGAAGAGACACTGTGAAATTTGACAAGGGAAAGAGAATAATATGTGGCATTGATCACATTAAAGGGCCTATCAATCTCAATTCATTATCTCCTTTGAAAACACTCAAGTTTGTAGCTTTAGCTCAAGCAAAATCTAGTGAAGACTTGTTGAAGTCTCACTCTGAAGACATGGAGCTTATATCTTTGGCTACAAGTTTTCTTGAGAAAATTTTGTTGACATTCAAGAAATACATGCTTGACTCACTCTGTAGTAAGCTAAGAAGTATGCTCAAGGTAGTACAATCTCATTTTGAATCTCTAGAGAAAGCGACAGATGTAAAGATTTTGAACCAGTTTAATGCTATGAGGTTGAGGATAGTTTTGAGAATAGTTGGAGGTATTAAATGAAGGCAGAAAAATCTACAAGTCATGTCTCCTATTGCCAAAGTTTAGTATAGAACTTGATAAGAAGACCAAAGAATATGAAGGACAAGTGGCCAATATATCTCAGTCCTATTCACCCTAGGCCATTTTTGCTAGTAATTATAAAGCTTGGGTTATGTCTTTCCTTGATAAAATCAAGAGGTTCAATCAAGAAAAAGATAGAATAATTGGTAGAGTGGGAAAGTTGAGGAACTTGATCAGTCCCTAGTTGGATACTCTATTGAGTAGTTAGGAGGATGCATTAAATGCATTGAATAAGAGCATTCCTTTAGATCTTAGAGGATTATAAATGCATGCATACCTTTTTAGTGCTATAATAAACATTTTGGAGAACCTAAAGAAAGGTTGGGATGATCACTTATAGTCATTAAAGACTATTTGTGCAGATATCTTCCAATTTTGGTAAGTTATTATATACCTTGTCTTTTCCACTGCTGTTAAAGGGGAAGAGAAAAGAATGAAAAATAATGTATATTTTTCAGGGGGAGCATGTTAGAATCAAAGTTTTGAAATTTGTGAGTGTATGATATTTTTGGTTTGACATTTAGTCATTTTTTACTAAGTGTTGCCATCAATGTCAAAGGTGGAGATTGTTGGCAAGAGCCATTATTCTATAATAGATTAGTTCTTGAGGATTGTCTAGGGGTTGTCATTGATGCCAATTCAGATAAGAAGAGTGATCCGGTATATGCAAATTCATTCTATCGAAATTTTTTCTTAAGTCTAGAAGGTGGAACACAGTGTTCAGGGCAGAGTATGAATACATTGAGTAGAACTCCATTTTGGGTGCACATTTTTGTTTGTAGTGGAAGAGGTAGTCGATTTATTGATTGGTATTGCTTTGTTATGTAATCCTATCTTTTGGTGTTGATTCCAATGCAAGTTTGATGATCCGGTATTTGATATTTCTAGAAGAACAAGGTTATTTTTGTGTAGCATGTTACATGTGGAATATTTGGGATGATTATTTTGATTGGTGTTGTGTTCGAGGTTATTGAGCCCACTTGTTTGAAGTGTATTATCAATTTATTTTGGTCCGCATGTGTATTTATAATCAAATTAAGCCAACTTCTTATTACATGTTTCATATTTTTGGAGTCGACTTGTTGGAGACCTAATCAAGTGTTGTGAATATATAAGACCAATCTATATGAGCATTTTTGGATTCGTTGTTGATGTGCAAATATTGTATGAGTATATGTGTACATTTTAATTTGCGCTAATTTTAATTTTATGCTCCGGTATATGACAAAGAAGAGCAGAACAAAGAGGTGTGTTAGAATAGTGGAAGAGAACTATTTATGCTTAACCAAAACTAGATTTTGGCATTTGTAGATTCTATTCATCAATTCAGACAATTAGTTATCATTTTTAATCATTTGTGGGATAGTGAGTCCTTCAGGGGTTATAGCCCTCTCTTTTGTAATTGAGTAGTGAGCTCTAGGAAATGTGCCTGAATGCATGTTTATTCCCCTTGTAATATTATTATACACCCAATCATAGTATTATAATATTGTGGGTCTCAATCACATCATGGTTTTTCCCTTTTCAGGTTTCCACGTAAATTTTTTGGTGTTATGGTTTTATGCTTATGTGTGTTGATTTTTTGCACTTTACTTTTATTCATTTGCATCTAGTGGTTTAAGTATCAGTTACAAAAAGATATAAATTATAAAAAACTGATTCACCCCCCCTCTCAGTGTTCATTGATTCCAACAAAATTTATATATCTGATACTAGCACCTAAAACAATATAGATAAATTCAAATGAAAGGAGGCAAGAGTGGGAGCCATGTGAGGGTTTCATCTTGAGGGGAAGATGCAAAAAACAAAGGGGATTCTAAGGATGCAAAAGATGATTGGGAGGTTATTCAAGAGTCTATTACTATTGGCTATGCCTCTTGGTTGGACATGCTGGTCATTTTGGTGATGAATTTTATGTGTTCTATGTTCTTTGCCAGATTTGGGTTTTATTTTGTCGGTTGTGGGCTCATAAAATTAGTTGGAGCTGCTTCTTTCTTTGTATTGTTTTCTTTCCCCATGGCCTTATTTTTTGCCTTTTGTAGTGTCATTGGTACCTTTATGGGCTTTGGCTGCAACAGTGGTTCAGTTGTAGGCAAAGATTTTCCTCTATTATTTGGTGTATGTTTTCCTTTTGTATCCGTTTCTCCCATTGCTTCTTTCCATGGCCCTTAGTTGGACTTTGGCTTTTTTAATTTCATTGGGTGAAAGATTTGAGGCAAATTTTGATACTTGGATTTGGGTTATTAGTTGGGTTATTACTTAGATTCTTTCTATCTTTTTTGTGGCTTGTGTTGGCAATTTAGAAGAATTGATTATGTGTTGCATTGATAGTTGTCATTGATGTCAACACTAGCTTATTTGGTTGTCTACCAGATTCTGATAGAATGGTTGGAATTTAATGATGATCAGGAGATTTGTCTTCGATATGTTCTGATTGATGGAATTAGTTTTGTTCAGTCATTCATAAGGTTCAGATGAGTGTCACATCTAGTAGGTTCAAGATTTGGTGATCCAGAAGCTATCATATGTCCTAGTACACCTTTTGGTTAGCGATAAGGGTTTTACTAGCAGTTCTTCCTTGAAGATCTTGTGATGAATTTGATAAGTGGTGTTGGTGCTACTTCTAGAAGGTTTTCAAGATGTTGATGGTTATTG
The DNA here is from genome assembly GCF_030272615.1 of Cryptomeria japonica. Taxonomy (NCBI): domain Eukaryota; kingdom Viridiplantae; phylum Streptophyta; class Pinopsida; order Cupressales; family Cupressaceae; genus Cryptomeria; species Cryptomeria japonica. The sequence continues at coordinate 609,521,904 of NC_081405.1, forward strand.
TGTTCATGTTCTAGTTGATTGGTGGTATTTCATTTTCTTATGGCAACCTATTTTAGGTCTAGTCTTATTCTACAAGGTTATGGACTTGTTTATGTAACGTGTTGGTGGATTCTCCCGATGCGTTACCAATCGGATTTACCATTTGGTTAATATTATTTCAGTCTTCGGACAACTTGGTTTATCATTGGTTTGCAGGTTTATGTAATGTATTTATTGTATTATGTTTTAGGTGGTTGACCTAATTGTTTAGGTCCTCAGCTGGTATAAATATGATGTAAGATCTCTTTGTAGATCATATAGGAAAGGATTATGGTTATGAGATTATCTGTGTGTGAATAAAATTGTAATCATATGCAGACAATTTGGTTGATCATAGGTGATCGAATTGGGTTTGTGTAAGAGGTTGAAGACCTCCAGCATTGAGCTTAACCAGAACTATATTCAAGCAAAGGAGATGCAATTCTTGTAGTTCATTCTTATTTTTGGATTGTAGTCTAGATATCTTTTGTAGTCAATGAAGCTCTTTTGTGATGAGCAGTGTGCTCTAAGCTGTTGACCTTTCTGCATGTGCAGGCCCCTTATTGTAATCACATATTTAATACAAGAAGTATTATCTGATTGTGGTTAGGCTTCCCACCATGGTTTTTCCCTCTACTGAGTTTTCCATGTACAAATCTTGGTGTTATGTGTTGTGGATGGATGGTGTTTGGTTTATGGTTTATATTTGATATATCTATTATTCTAGTATTTGGTTTATGCATTCCAGTAAAAGGTTTTGTGTGCTTAATGTTTTATAATCTATTAACAATTGATTCACCTCCCCTTTGATTTGTTCACCAGTTATCCTAACAATTGGTATAAGAGTGTGGTCCTCTATGTAGAAGCTTAACCACTTGAGGAAGATCCTATGGTGAGTAATCATTCAATTTCAATTGCTTACTGGAAGGATAGCTCTAGGCTTGAAGGAACAAATTACAGAGTATGTAAGCAAAGAGATTTGGGAGATCACTAAGAAAGGTTATACCCCTTATGATATGACATTTGGAAACCCTCCTCCGATAGAATTGGATAAGAACAATGAAAATAACTATAAAGCTAGAGAAACCCATTTGAGCACCCTTTCAGATCAGCAGGAAATGTGATTAATAGACAAATCGTCTGCAAAGGCTATATGGGATTAGTTGGAGACTCCGAATGAAGGTGACCCTACATTTAAAATTGCTAAACTTGATGGTTACTGGGGGAGGTATGAGAACATGAGAATGGAGTAAGATGAAAGAATTACTACTTTTATGGAAAGAGTCAATGAAATTGTCTTGGGAATTCAATGTTGTGGTGGATCTCTGAGAGAAGATGAGATTATTTCTAATTTATTGAGAGCTTTGCCTCTGGCTTACAAGATGAAGGCTATTACAATTAATGAGTTGACAACTATGTCTAACACTTTTGTTAACAAGGATACTTTGGTTGGAAAGTTATTTGCTTTTGAGCTTGGAGAATTTGGTCCTCAAGGAGCTGCAAAGATAGATTTTGCATTCAAGGCATCTACATCATCAACCAGCAAGAGTGATTGGAAAACATTATATGTGAAGGAAATAGAGGATATGAAGAAACAAAATGAAGACTGAAGCCCTATTTGTTAGAAGAGTACCTTAGGGTCCGACAGGAAGTAAGTATGAAGGAAAATCACCTTTCATGTGTTTTGCATGTAATAAGATAAGTCATTTTGCATCTATATGTCCTAAGAGGAATTCAAGATTTGAAGAGAAAGCTAGAAGATATTTTAAGCCTAACCATGAACATCAGAACAAGCATAAGTACAAGAGGATCAAAGATAAATCATGCTACTATGCAGATGAGGAAGGTGTAACTGATGATTCTGATGATGAACCGACAAAAGATTCAGCTAGTGGATCTGGCAATGGAAAGGAATGGGCATTCTTGGCTATCAAGGAAGATAATCAGGAGCCTACCATTCATAATGAAGAGAAGGCCCTTGTTGCTAAAGTTGAAGACAAGTATGAATGGGTAATAAATAGAAGATTTTCACATTATATGACTGGAGATAAAAGGAAGTTTCTAACTTTGCAAGAATTTGAAGGTGGTCTGGTCATATTTGGAGATGACAAAGCATGCATGATCAGAGGAAGAGGAACTATATCATTTAATGGTAAGAGTAACAGTAATAATGTCTATTATGTTGAAGGTTTAAGGCATAATATTTTGAGTGCAGGATAGTTGGTGGATAAGGGATTTCAATTATAGCTCAAGGATGTAAAATGCAAAATCATTAACAGATCTGGATTGGAGATTGCAATTGGTACTCAGGCTAAAGGTAACATCTTTCAATTGAACTCCTATCAGAAGACTTGTTTGATTGCACATATTGATGAGAGCTAGATATGGCATAAGAGGTTGCGTCATGTGAATTTTGATTGCATTGTAAATATCATTTCAACTAAGGCAGTTAGAGATATACCTAAGATTGAGAAGCCTCTTAATATGGTATGTAAGGAATTTCAAATGAGTAAGCAAGTTAGAACTTCTTTTAATAGTATACAAGACAAATGTAATGATGTTCTTGATCTTATTCATACTGATTTGTGTGGTCCTGCTAGAATAAGAAGCTTTTAGGGTGATAGATATTTCATGCTAATCATTGATGACTATTTTAGAATCATGTGGATTACTTTTCTGAGGGAAAAATTTGAAGCCATTGAAAACTTCAAGATCTTTAAAGCTATGGTTGAGACAGAGACAAGATTGAAAATCAAATGCTTAAGATCCAAACAGGGTGGTGAATTCACATCCAGTGAATTTAACAGTTATTGTGAGAAACATGGTATAAGGAGATAGTTGTCTGCACCCCGAACACCTCAACAAAATGGTGTTGTGGAAAGAAAGAAGATATCTATCTTGGATGTAGCTAGATCTATGATGATGGAAGCTAATTTGCCTCATATCTTTTGGAGAGAAGCTATGAGCACGATGGTATACAGATTCAAAAAAGTTCATATCAAAGGAGACACTGGTAAGACACCCTATGAGTTATGGTTTGGTCATATACCTATAGTTAAGTAGTTCCAAATCTTTGGTAGTAAATGCTATATCAAAAGAGATGATTACATTGGAAATTTTGATCCTAGATGTGATGAAGGAATATTTCTTGGTTATTCTAATGAAATAAAATCATATAGATGTTATTAAAAAATATTACAGAAGATTGTGGAGAGCGCTAATGTCAAGGTGGATGTGCAGTATAGAGGTCAAATCAGAACTTATGAGAGAGAACTAGATGTGGAAATGGTCATAATTGAACCGGTAGTAGCTATACCAGAACAAAATATTGAACCAGTTACTCTAGCAGTATTAGAAAATTCAACAGTAACTAAAGATCCAAGTAGGGAAATAGAAAGTTAGAAGACTCCTACGTAACCATGCCAAAATACCAACAATCTCCCCCTTTGGCATTGATGGAAACACAAGATGGAAAAACCATCAAAGTGCCAAAATAGAAATGCCAAATACCAAAAACCAACAATCTCCCAAAAGAGATCATAACCAAAAATCAAAATTCAGATATAGAGAGTAATCAATCTCTCCCAAAGTAACGGTCTATGTTTTCTCCTTGTGTTTTTTCATATCAATCTCTCCCCCTTTGACATCAAATGCCAAAGCTAATATAAAAGCCAGGTTCAAATACAAAATACCAACTAATTCAGTATGCCAACTACTCCCCTTGAGAAGTAGCTCTCCTCATGAAAGCTGGAATAAAATATTTCTCTATTAGTGCTATCAATTGATGACAAACATCAACTGTCTAAGTCTCTACTGATGGGGGTATGACCCCAAGCTCGTCTCTAAGATATTCAAAAGTCTCCTTAGGCAATGAATTAGTGAAAATATCTGCAATCTGCTCCTTAGTATTCACATAAACCAGTTTTACATCTTTTGCTTCAACATTCTCTTTCATAAAGTTCAATTTGATAGAAACATGTTTAGTTTTAGAATGTAGTACCAGATTCTTAGATATATCAGTTGTAGTAGTTTTATCACAATAGATAGTTATAGGTTCCTTGCATTTTACCTTTATGTCCTTCAACATTTGTTTAAGCCATAATACCTATGTACAGTTAGTTGTTGCCGCAACACATTATGATTCTGCTATTGATAAAGATGTACAACTTTGTTTCTTACTCAGCCAAGAAATTAATCTGCTTCCAAGAAAAAATGCTCCACCGATGGTTCTTTTTCTATCATCCACATCTCCTGCCCAATTTTCATCTGTGTATGCACATAATTCAAAGTGTTCATCTCTAGGAAACCATAAGCCAAGATTTCTAGTGCCTTGTAAGTAACAGAAAATCCTTTTTACTGTTGATTCATTATTTTCTTTAGGATTACTCTGAAATCTTGAAACAATACATACTGCATTCATAATATTAGGTCTTGTTTGTGTCGAATATAGTAGGCCTCCTATCATAGACTTGTACCTAGTCAGATTAACAGGTGTAGATTCATCCTTTAGTAATAATTTGTCATTTGTAGTCATAGGTGTGATTACAGGTTTAGAGTTCTCCATCCCAAATTTCTTTAGTAACCTCTTCAAGTACTTGGATTGACTTAAGAATATACCTTTATCAGTCTGTGAAATTTGCAATCCTAAAAAGAATTTTATCTCTCCAATCATAGACATTTCAAATTCATGTTGCATTTCTATAGAAAAGTCTTTACATAATCGATCTTCTCCTCCAAAGATTATATCATCAACAAAAACTTCTATAACCAAGATGTCATCATTAGTCACTTTATAGTATAATTTGTTGTGAGCATTACCTTTAGAAAAACCAATCTTCAAAAGATACTTATCCAATCTTGCATACCAAGCTCTTGGAGCTTGTTTCAACCCTTACAAAGCTTTCCTTAACCTGCAAACCATATCTTTGTTATCTGTCAAAGAAAATCCATAAGGTTGTTCAATGTAAACTTCTTCTTCAAGATCTCCATTTAGAAATGCACATTTAATATCCATTTGATATACTTTGTAGTTCTTGTGTGCTGAAAAAGCCAAGAATAATGTGACTGCCTTAATTCTAGCTACTGGTGCAAAGGTTTCATTATAATCAATTCCTTCTTTTTGAGAATATCCCTTACACACTAGTCTTGATTTATTTCTGGTTACCTTCCCATCTTCATTAAATTTGTTTCTGAATACCCATTTTGTTCTAATCACATTTTTATCTTTAGGTCAGGAAACTAATGTCCATGTGTTATTCTTCTCAATTTGTTCTAGTTCCTCTTCCATAGCTTTAATCCAGTGCTTATCTTCACATGCCTCATTAATTGATGATGGTTCAATTTGAGAAATAAGACATACCTCTTCATTTTCCAGTCTTCCTCTTGTCATAACTGCTTGATACTTGTTCCCAATTATCTGATTTTCAGAGTGGTTCAATCTTACATACCGGGGTGTCTTCGTTTGTTGTTGTTCCTTAGTTATAGTGGAATTTTCAAATGATACCGGTGTAACCGGATCTTTATTTTGTACCAGTGGATTCAATTTAGGTTCATTTCTCAGTATCTTTGTTACTATTTCAGAGTCTATATACCTTGAAGTTCCTCTAAACTGTTCATCAATCTTCACATTTGTACTCTCAACAATTTTCTGCAATCTCTTGTTAAAACATCTATATGCTTTGCTCTTAGATGAATAACCAAGAAATATTCCTTCATCATTTCTAGGATCAAATTTGCCAATATACTCATCTCTTCTAATATAGCATTTACTTCCAAATATTCTAAAATATTTAAGAGTAGGAGTAATACCAAACCATAGTTCATGAGGGGTCTTACTGGTTTCTCCTTTGATGTGAATTTTGTTGAATTTATAAACCATTGTACTTACTACCTCTCTCCAATATACATGTTGTAGATTTTCTTCAGATAACATACTTCTAGCTACATCCAAGATAGTTCTATTTTTCCTTTCTACAACTCCATTTTGTTGTGGTGTCTGGAGTGCTGATAACTGTCTTTTGATAACATTCACTTCACAAAATGTATTAAATTCCTTAGATGTGAATTCACCTCCTTGATCTGATCTCAGACATTTGATTTTCTTACCGATTTCATTTTCTACCATTGTTTTTAATAGTTTGAATTTCCTAAGTGCTTCTGATTTTTCTCTGAGAAAAGTAACCCAACACATTCTAGAATGCTCATCAATGATTAGCATGAAATATCTATCACCTTGTAAGCTTTTAGTTCTAGCTGGACCACATAAATCAGTGTGAATTAAGTCAAGAGCATTATTGGATTTTTCTGGAATACTTTTGAAAGATTCTCTAACTTGTTTTCCAAATTGACATTCCTTACATACCTGATTATGAGGCTTGACAATCTTAGGTAAATCTCTAAGTGCCTTAGTAGTACTGATTTTTACCATGCAATCAAAATTTGCATGACAGAGTCTCTTATGCCATAGCCAACTTTCATTAATGTGTGCAATCAAGCATGTCTTTTCACTATTATTCAAATGAAAGATATTTCCTCTAGTTTGATTATCGGTTGCAATTTCCAAACCAGTTTTGTTCATAATTTTGCATTTTCCATTCTTGAATTGTAACTGAAATCCTTTCTCAACTAATTGACCAACACTCAAAAGATTATATTTTAAACCTTCTACACAGTAAACATTGTCAATATTATGCTTACTGTCAAGAGATATAGTACCTTTTCCTTTCATCAAACAAGCTTTATCATCTCCAAATCTTACGAGACCTCCATTATATTCCTGAAAGTTCAAAAATTTACCTTTATCACTAGTCATATGATGTGAACATCCTGAATCAATGATCCATTCATCCTTAATTTCAATTTTAGCTGCCAGGGCCTGCTCTACTAGTTGAGCAGTAGGTCTCGGTTGATCTTCTGTTATAGAAACAAAAACCCATCCATTGTCTGCTAGATCTTCATCAGAATCATCAGTGACTCTTTCATCAACAAGATAACAAGATTTATCTTTATTCTTCTTAAATTTGTATCTCTAATATTTAGGGTTAGGCTTGTATGTTCTTCTAGCTTCTTCTCTTAGTCTAGCATATCTATCAGGGCATCTTGAAGCCATATGACCAATCTTATTATAGTTAAAGCATTTAAAGGGTGCTTTACCTTCATACTTTCTTCCAACTGGACCTTTAGGCATTTTCCTTGCAAATAGTGCTTCAAGTTCTTCATTTTCTCTCCTGCTTTCCTCAAGTTATCTTGCATAAAAGGCTCTCCAAAAAGATTTGCCAAATGATGGTGCAGATGATGTTGATGCCTTAAAAGCTAAATCTGTCTTTATAGTAGCAACATGACCAAATTCCTCAATTTCAAAAGCTGAAAGTTTTCCAATCAATGTATCCCTAGTTACTAATGTATTAGGCATTGTTCTCAACTCATTTATAGTAGTAACTTTCATTTTATATGCCAGTGGCAATCCTCTTATAACTTTTGAAACAATTTTATCTTCACTTAAGGGTCCTCCACAACATTTAATACCCAAAATAATTTCATTTACTCTGTCCATAAAAGTAGTAATCCTTTCATCTTCTTCCATTTTCAGATTTTCATACCTGACCCGAAAGCTTTCAAGTTTTGCAATTTTGACTATGGAATCTCCTTCATTCAATCTTTCCAAATGATTCCAATTAGCTTTAGCACTAGACCTATCTGATAATCCCATGATTTTTTTATCTGATAATACGCTCAAAAGTGTTTCTCTTGCCTTGCAATCATTTTCTTCATCTTTTCCTAAGGTAGGTGGATTAGGATGACTTTGAGTAGGAACAATGTAGCTATTCTTTGTAACTTCTCAGATGTGCTTTCAAATGCAATTTAGATGTGTCTCCAATCTGATCTTCCATATATCATAGTTGGTTCCATCAAGTTTAGGACTGTCCTTCCTAAAATAGTTAGTAGACATTGGATCTCCTCAAGCTGTTAAACTTCTGCAAAAATAGGACTAAGCTCTAATACCAATTGTTAGGTCCCAAAGACAATTGAGAGGGGGGCACAGGGGTGAATCAGTTGTCTAATAAATTCAAACCAAAAACAACTTAACCAACCTTAATGCTTAATATTGGTAAATCAAATTTTATGTCGGTAGACATTTTATCAGTTAATTACAGTACCGGTAAAGATTAATGCATGAAACAGAAAGATAATAACATCCACAACACATAACACCAATATTTGTATGAGGAAACCCTGTAAGGGGAAAAACCATGGTGGGAAACCTTACCCACAATCAGATGATACTATTGTAGATAGTATGTGTATACAAATGGGGTTTGCACATGCAGAAAGGCCAAGCACCTAGAGCTCACTACTCAAACACAGATAGGAGTCATAGTGACTACAATTGGATGGTTAAATCCAATAATGATGTACTGCACAAAATAGCATCTTCATATGTTGGATTTAGTACTGGTGTAGTTATGATTGCCTTTACAAAAACCTTTCTTTACCTTAAATGATGTCTGCGTGTATAGCTTAGCTTATTCTCGCATATACCAAATATAATCCTTCTCACGTTCGCTTATCGATCATACAAATAAGATCTTACATATATACCATAACCTAAGACCAATTTTAGTAGGTCGGCTCTAAAAGATATTACAATAAAATAATTACAAGTAAATCAATAACCGATGCAATATCCGACTCAACATGTCGGCTTAATACATTTATAATAACAACAAAATCATCTCCAAAGCGTGTCGTGCTGATCTGGAATAGATAAGCCTGCCAGTGCATAACCTGGACCTATTTGCTGGTAACAACAAATATGCAAATACGAATATACTAGTGAACAAATCTCCAAGACAAAGTGTTTTCCATGTTCTTCTAAGTGCCGATGTACCAGACATCAGTGACTGTGCATAAAGTCGCTTGCTGGTGAACATAACCATTTCTCCAAAGTAATAGAGTTAATAAGTGTTGATAGGTGTTGACATCAATGACAAAACCATACCAAAATACCAATAGGTTGGAAGTTGAAGAGGCATGTTTAATTTCTCAAATTGAACCAGCATCAGTAGATCAAGCATGTAAAGATGAATGTTGGATGAAAGCTATTGAAGAGGAATTGGATCATATAGAAAAGAACAACATGTGGAATTTAGTTCACTGGCCTAAAAATAAGAATTTTATTGGAACTAAATGGGTCTTTAGGAATAAATTAAATGAAGATGGACAAGTTTTGATGAACAAGGCTAGACTAGTCTATAAAGGATATTCTTAGAAGGAAGGAATTGATTATGATGAAACTTTTTCTCCGGTAGCTAGGATTTGATGCTGTGAGATTATTTATTGCTTATGATGCCCATAAGAACTACAAGGTTTATCCAATCGATGTTAGGTGTGGATTTATGAATGGAGATCTTGAAGAGGAATTATACATTGAGCAACCTGATGGATTTTCACTTTCAAATGACAAAAACATGGTTTGCAGATTGAGGAAAGATTTATATGGTTTGAAGCAAGCCCCTAGAGCTTGGTATGCTAGATTGGACAAATATCTTTCGAAGTTTGGTTTCACTAAAGGTAATGCTAATAGTAACTTGTATTATAAGATAACTGATGATGACATGTTGATTGTTGAGATCTTTATTGATGATATCATTTTTGGAGGTGAAGGTAAGTTATGTATGGAATTGTCTGTTAATATAGAGAATAAATTTTAGATGTCTATGATTGGAGGTTTTTTTATATTTGACTCAGACTAGACCGGATATAATGAATGTAGTTTGTATTGTATCAAGATATTGGAGTGATCCTAGAGAGAATCATGAGAGTGCAATGAAAAGGATTTTCAGATATTTACAGAGAACAACTGAATATGGTTTATTGTATCCAAAAAATAATGACTTTACACTATGTGCATATACAAATGTTGATTGGGATGAAGATATAGATGATTGAAAAAGCACATCCGATGGAGATTTCTTTCTTGGAAAGAAAATTGTTTCATAGATCAACAAGAAACAATCATGTATTCTTTATCTACTATTTAAGATGAGTATGTTGTTGATGCTACTAATTGCACACAAGTTCTATGCATGAAACAAATGTTGAAGGATATAAGGGTATATTGTAATGAACTAGTAGTTATTCACTATGATAACTCTACTGCTATTGACATATCAAAGAATCTAGTATTTCATTCTAACACAAAGCACATATCACTTAAGTATAAATTTTTGAGGGAGAAGGTGGAAGCAAATGAAGTCAAATTGGTTTATGTGAACACTAAAGAGAAGATTGTAAATATCTTCACTAAAACTTTGCCCACATAATCATTTGAGTATTTTAGAGATAGATTGGGGGTCTCTTTCCCTCTAGAAAAGAATTAAGTGATTTGGATTGGAATGAGTCTTGTATGCATTTGTCAGAGTTATTATTCATTCTGAATTGATCGGATTGTGCTACTACTCAGGGGGTGTAGCCAACTGTATGGTTCAGAGGTTTTATTGTTTTTATTGGATGTTTATGTCTAATTTTTGGGATTGATACGATCATAAGTGATCGAATTGGGTTTGTGTAAGAGATTTAAGACTTTGGCCATTGATCTTAATCGAAACTATACTCAGAGATAGGAGATTCTAATCTTGCAGTTCATTCTTATTTATGGATTGTTGTTTGGATATCTTTTGTAATTAGTGAGGCTCCTTTGTGATGAACAGTGTGCTCTAGGTTGTTGGCCTTCCTACATGTACATGCCCCTTATTGTAATCACATACTTATTGCACAAGTATTATTTGACTATGGGTAGGCTTCCCACTATGGTTTTTCCCTTTACCGGGTTTTCCACATACAAATTTTGGTGTTATGTGTTGTGGATGCATGGTATTTTGTTTAAGGTTTATGTTTGTATTTAATTGATATATTTGTTATTTTGGTATTTTCTTTATGCATTCCGATAAAAGGTTCTATGTGCTTAAACTTTTATAATCTTTTATGAACTGATTCACCCCCCTCTCTCAGTTGTTCACTGGTTATCCTAACAGCTTGCTTGACCTATGGTTTTAAAAGTCTATTTTTTGTGTCAAGTTGTTGTTGCTTGCCCCTTTGTTTTTTGGGGTCTTCATGCTTTGATCCCCTATTTTGTCAGGTTGTTGGGGTCTTTTGATCCTTGGGGGTTAATTTGTTCATTGGGCATCCACTTTGGGGTTGCATGTGTCCATCTAGGAGCCATTTGTATTTAAATCTCTTATTTTATATTCAGAATTTTCTTTGGGTTTGAGGTGTTTTCCATCCTTGTATGAATTTTTTGAAACCTGTGTTATGCTCATTTCAATTTTTTCTCATGGGCTTGTGTTGTTGTTACTCTAGTTCTCATCCTTTTCTCTCCTATTTAAGTGGATATATTATTGGTGTGGATTGCTAGGGCTTTGATTTCCTTGTTTTACTCATCCCCCTTTTCTGATCCTATTGAGGTGGAATATGGCTTGGTGGGTTGAGTTGGAAGGAGTTTCTTGGGGGCTATTTTGCCTCAGACTTGGTGGGATGTTGTGTTGATGTTATTAACACCTTTGTCTTGTTTCTCTATCATCTTTCTCCTATGAATATGTAGACCTTGGTGGAGTTTGAGTTTTTGGTGTCTAAAAGGTTTGTGTTTCAACACAAGTTGAATGTTTGGAGAGCCTTTCTAAAACCTAAATTTATAGCAAGCTTCTTATGTGCTATATACTTGCTTCTTTATGTGTAGGTTATGGGACCCTTTTCAAAACCCATTTGTAATGGTAAGAGAGCCTGGCAAAACCATTTTCTCATGTTTATTTGAGTAGGCTTGTTTGCTGGCTTTGGCCTTAAGATTTTATAGTCAGTTCCTTAATGCTTAACTTGTTGTGTTTGGATATGGGTTGGTTGTAGTTTGTATGTGTCTTATCTAGGTGTAGCATTCGATTTGTATGTTTTGGACACTTATAAAATCTCAGGGTTTCAGCTCCCTTCAAAAAATGTTGTACGAGTTTTCGAGTCCCCCCAAAACTTGTTTTCCCCTTAATAAAAAACATAGACACCTATACCTCTATTATTTATACTTTAATTTTGTGAGGATAACCAATGGACAACTGAGAGGGAGGGGTGAATCAGTTGTCAATAGATTATATTAATCAAACCAGTTTATAACCTTTAACTGGAGCACATAAACATTGAATATCGGAATAGGAGAAACAAATACCGGTAAGCAATAAAACTTAAGAATGTAATAGAGAATTAACACAATGAAACCATACCACATAACACCATGATTTGTACGTGGAAAACCCGATGAAGGGAAAAACCATGGTAGGAAGCCTACCCATAGTCAGATAATACTTCTACAGAAAGTATGTGATACAATAAGGGGCCCACACATGCAGGAAGACATGCTGCCTAGAGCGTACTGCTTATTAAAAAAGAGTCTCATTGACTACAAAGAGGTTATAACCACCTCAAGATAATTGGACAACAATCAAGAAGAATGAACTACCAGTGATAGCATGTACCATGCTTGATTACAGTCCTAGTTAAGCTCAATACTAGAGGCTTTTGACCTCTTACTTCAACCCAATTTGATCACCTATGATCGAGCAAATTTCCTTTGCATATGATATTTCATTCCTCAACCATGACCATTTCCACCATGATCTATAATGAGGTCTTACATCAATCTATACAAACCCTAAGGCCTAAACCAATTAGGTCAGCCACCTAAAAGATATTTCAATAAGATCATTACATACATCCATATTACTATGATATGCCATGTCGACTTTAGACCAAAATAACATTAACCAAACCATAAATCATTTTGGTAATGTGTAGAGAACACGTTAACATGATCCCTGTCCATAACCTGGATAGGTACCAGACCTAGTTTAGGTCTACCATGCCAAAGTGATGTCTCTAATAAGTCAAGGAACGATCAAGGATTACCTTCTACATCCTGAATTCTATCTAGAAGCTGCACCAACATAACTTATGCATCCTATCAAAGATTCTCTATAAAAGTTGTGCCAATAAAACCTTAAACCCTTACTGGTAACACTAGTTCTTCTATTGATAACCAAAACCTATCTATCGGTAACTAACCATAATAGCTAGTGTTGACATCAATGACAAAACATCAATGCAACACATAATCAATTCCTTCATATTGCCAACAATCTCCCCCTTTGGCATTGATGCCAACACTAGATGTGAAAAATAAGACATCTAAGTGCCAAGAAATGCCAAACATTTCTCATAGAAGATATAACAATGAAAAACTAAGAAATCCCTACAACTCCCCCTGAGGAGTGCAGTCCAATCGGAAACTGATATGAATCCCATAAACATTATTTTTCACATATAACTCTTTCTGTTTGACATCAATTCCAAAGATATGACATAGATATCAAAATTTTGTGAATCTCAAAGCTGACTACTCCCCCTCAGTAGTAGCACCACTATATTAATCCGGAGCAAAGGATAAAGTTGATGATGCACTCTGGACTAATGCCAACTTCCATCACTTATGTCTCTGTCATAGGGGTAGATACCCCTAGCCTATGTCTCAAATATTCAAATGATTCCTTAGATGATGAGATGGTGTAAGGGATAGACTAGCCTAGTCTATGCTCATGGATCCTTCCCTTGGATCACCTGGTGTTCTCTTCACACCCTAGGGTCTCTAGGAATTCCTTTTCTTGAGGAATCCCCTTACCTTTCCCAATCCACCCACCAATGAGTTGCAATGCTGCTCCTAAGGTCTCACCTACTTATGAGGCTGAAATCCCCTTACTATGGCCAATAAGGGCTAGGCTTGTTCCACACCTTCCAAGGTCTTAGCAAGGTTATGTTAGGTCTAATTCATGGTCTTTCCACCCATTCATGTTCCCCCAAGAGGTTTCAAGCTTTCAACCCCTTACCGATTTCACTATTTTGTGTTTTGCCTACAAAATAGGGCTACAAGGATTAGGACCAATTAGGCCTCCTACCCGATCTTTTAGGGATCCCTCTCACAAATGATGAAAAAACTACCCAAACTCCCAAAATGGACTACCATTCATTTGGCAAGGGCTCAAGGATTTCTATAGTTTTGGGCGTCCAAGTGGTCGTACAGTGCCTTGGGCAAATTTTGGGGTTTTTAAGGGTTTTGTGAGGGTTTTTAGGGTCTACCTGGGTCACAGTGTAAGTTTTAAGTTTTAGCGACATTTTTTGGATTTTTGGAGGCTCCTCCTTCACCCCAATGGTGATTCACACACTCCTTTGCAACTCCTCCAAAGGGTGCACTCTCCTCTGACCAACCTTTCTCTCCAAGACCTATGTAACTTTACCTTTCCTAATCGAGTACTGTTTAGTCTCACCTAGGAGTGGGTCTTTGTATGGCCTCCTTAAATTTCCAAGGGCCTTGATTACATATAACTATGGTACAAGGTCTACACTCTCATTCCCCATGGTTTCATGGTGGTTCCACAATGGGGAATGGAGTTATGCATCCATTTACACAAACCAGTCCAAAATTGGACAGTGGGAAGGGAATTTACAAACTATTTACAAACACACTCAACCTACAAATAAAAACCTAATCTAATCACTCAAAATTAAATTATTTACACCATATAAGACATTCCCCACATTTTTGCATGCAATTCAATCCATTAACTTGCTTGGTTGCTTCATTCAAACTGACTGGTAACCAAGAAAACAATCACAGTCAATTCAGTTTGCTTGGGTCCTACAATGTCTGACATCCAACCCATTCATTTAGGGTTTTCAATTACTTATACCACCCTCTCCTTGGTCTATGTACCCATGCTAGGGTTTTCCATGCTAACCTCAATATTTTGACTCCATGGTGGAAAAGTTGCTTGACAACTTTTAAAAGTTGTCATGCAACTTTTTGCAACTTTTGAGCAACTTTCCCAATGTTGCTTTTCTTGACTCCTAGAGCCACATTGGGTGAACCTAAGGACACCACCATTCTATGAAGGACCCCTAAACACCACAAGGATACACATACCCTCTATTTTCAAGAAAATCACAATCTTGACTTATGACCCCTAAGATCACCACTAGAACCCTAATTAGGACCAATGAGCACATGGCTCTTATTGTATGTACAATTACTTCATAAAGAAGAAAGAACACAAATAAAACAAATGGTGGGAGCCCTTTGAAGGGTTCTCCTACACCATACTCCCCCTCTACAACAAACTAAGAGGTTAGGGGAGTGAGAAGAGCCAGATCAATGCCAAGCTTCTTGAACTTGCTCTCCTCCACCCAAGTAGCTTCAATTACTGGTTGATCTACCATTTCACTAAGTTCTCCATGTAGACCTAGTTTTTGGTATACTTCTTCACTCTTGACTCCAAAATATCCTCTACTATAGACTACTTCACTTGAGGTAAGGCATTCACATCCAAGTCTTGTAGTACCTTGGCTTGGTTCTCAGTTTGCCCTGCTATCACACCCTTGTACATGATCAAATCAGCTACATTAAAGACTGGTGATAGAGCCAAATCTGAAGGTAGGTCAACCTTGTAAGCATTCTCCCCATACTTTGATAGAGCTTTACAAGGTCCTACCCTCTTCATCTGCAGTTTGGTAGGCTTACCACTTTGCATTCTAGCTTTGCTAAAATGGACCATCACATAGTCACCCACCATGAACTAAACTTCTCTCCTTTTCTCATCCATTTTTGCCTTCATTTTTTGAGTGGATTCAAGGATGGCTTTCTTAACCTGCTCTTGGACTTCCTTGATGGTTTGAGAGAAGTCCTCTGCTTGCCCACTCTTCATTTCCAAAGTACTAAGGTCTCTCAACTCACATACTCCTCTTGGATGTCTACCATAGACAACCTCAAAAGGACTTCTACTAGTGGTCCTATTCACACTATCATTATATGCATACTCTTCTTATGGAATGACTAGATCCCATGTCTGCCCATACTCCTTAGTTAAACACCTCAACAAGTTGCCTAACACCCTATTGATGACTGTAGTCTAACCATCAGTTTGTGGATGGTAAGCTGAGGTACATGAGAGATTAGTTCCTAGTCTCTTCCATAATGTCTACCAAAAATGACCCATGAACTTGGTGTCCTTGTCTGAAACAATGCTTAAAGGGAGTCCATGAATCCTAACATTCTCCTTAAAGAAGAGATGTGCAACATACCTAGCATCATGTGTAGTTTTACATGGAATGAAATGGCTCATCTTCAAAAATATATCTACTACCATATAGATGTTGTCCATACCTGTCTTAGTCTTGGGAAGTCCTACTACAAAGTCCATGCTTATGCATTCCCAAGGTCTATTAGGGACCGGCAATGGTTGATAGAGACCAGCATTGCTTGATCCTTCTTTTTCTCTTTGGCACATACCACATTGTTCTACATATCTTTTCACATCTCTTGGCAACTTTGGCCAATAGTAGTACCTCTATACTAAATCCAAGGTTTTGTTGACTCCAAAGTGTCCACTTAAACTCCCATTGTGTTTCTCTTGGATGAGGTTCTCCCTCATGGATCCTCTTGGTACACACAACTGATTACCTTTGAACAAGAGACCATTTTGGAGAGTGTAATTTGTATACTCACCATGGAAATGGTTCTCAAACTCCTTGCAAACCTTGTAAGCTAATGAGAAGTCTTCATCTCCTTCATAGAGGTCCTTGAAACCTTCTATTCCTATGCTTTGCAACTGTAGTTCTTGAACTATCAACAACTTCTTTCTTAATGCATCTGCCACCTTATTGAGTTGCCCCTTCTTATGCTTGATAGTGAAGGTGAAGGATTGGAGGTACTCCATCCATTTCAAATGCTTATTGCTAAGCTTCTCTTGAGTGATAATGTAACTTAATGCCTGATTGTCTATGAACACCACAAATTCTTTTGGAAGTAGGTAATGCCTCCATTTATTTAGAGACTGCACTAATGCATAGAACTCTAGGTCATAGGCTGAGTACTTCTTCTTTGCTTCATTAAGCTTCTCACTGAAAAATGCCATAGGTCTTCCCTCTTGACTCAATACACCACCTACTACAATTCCACTTGCATCACACTCCAAAGTAAATACTTTATCAAAGGTAGGTAGGAGAAGGATAGGTTTTGTGGCTACTTCTTGCTTCAATAATTGAAATGCTTTGTCTGCCTGCTCAGTCCATTTAAACTTAGTTTTAAGGCCTCCTTTTATGGTGTTAAGGACTGGTGCACATATGCCACTGAAGTTCCTCACAAACTTTCTATAGAATTGAGCTAATCCATGGAAACTCCTAACCTCAGTCCCTGTTTTAGGTGCAGGCCAATTCAAGATTGCCTCCACTTTGCTTGGATCCATCTTCAAGGTTCCTTTAGACACCACAAATCCTAAGTAGACCAACTCTTACTTGAAGAAGTCACACTTCTCTAGGTTGATGGATAATTTCTCCTCATGCAACCTCTCTAAGACTAACCTCAAATGCTCAAGGTGCTCCTCTTTGGTTCTGCTATAGATGAGTATGTCATCTAGGTACACCACCACAAATCTGCCTGTGAAGTCTTTCAACACCTCATTCATCAACCTCATGAAGGTGCTGGAGCATTTGTGAGTCCAAATGGCATCACAAGCCATTCATACAATCCCTTTGTGGTCTTGAAAGCAGTCTTCCACTCATCACCCTCCTTAATTCTAATCTAATGATAACCACTTTTAAGGTCCAATTTGGTGAAATACATAGCACCTCCTAAATAGCCCATCAAATCCTCTATTCTAGGAATAGGAAACCTATACCTTATGGTGATCCTATTGATTGCCCTTGAGTTAGTGCATAGTCTCCACTTGCCTCCCTTCTTTGATGCTAGCACTACCAAGACTGCACATGAGCTGATGCTCTTCTTAATTAGTCCTTGTTCCAATAACTCTTGCACTTGCCTTGCTACCTCCTTGTTTTGATTAGGTGTGAGCTTGTATGTAGCTTTGTTAGGTAGGGATGTACCGGGAATAAAGTCTATTTGCTGACTTATAGACCTTCTTGGTGAGAGTGTTGCAGGTGTTCCATCACTCACTATGTCCTTATACTCTTGCAACATGTGCTTCACCTCCTTGGGTATCTCTACCTGCAACTTGTCTTCTTCCTCCTTTGGCTTCACAAAGATGGCACACTTCACTATCTCCTCCTCATGTAGCAAGTTTAAGAACTCTTTACCAGTAGCCAATAAGACATTAGGTGTTCTTGAAGTTCCCTCTTCATCCTCTGTCAAGGACTGAATCTTGAAGGTCTTGCTATCCTTCTTAAATGATATGGAGTTCTCCTCTCCATCATAGATCACCTTCCTATCAAATTTCTAGGGTCTTCCTAGTAGTAGATGACAAGCATCCATAGACAACACATCACAAAGGATCTTATCCTTATATCCTCCTATAGAAAACTCTACCCAAGTCTGTTCATTGACAAGCACACTTTGTCCTTTGTTCAACCAAGTCACCTTGTTAGGGCTAGTGTGGGGTATTCTTGTGAGTTTCAACTTCCTAACTGCCTCTTTTGATATGATGTTGTCAGTTGAGCCTGAATCATCTATCACCTTGCACACTTTACCAAGCACTTTGCATCTCACCCTAAACAATGCTCTCCTATGTTTGGGTTCCTCCTTAATCGGCTGTCTGATCAAAATCCTATTGAACATCAGATTCTCACCAATTTCTGATTCAATCTGATCCACATCCGGTGTGTTTCTACTTGAAGAGTCTTCATGAGCATAGGCAACCCTCTTTCCACTGTTTGATGAGGTAGGCTTGTCAGGGCATCTATATGTCAGGTGTCCCAATTGTCCATAGTTGTAGCACTTCATAGTTGCAAAGTAGGAGTTACCTCTGCTGGTACCTCTACCCCTACTTGGACCATCTTGTGCACCTCTTCCTCTAGAATGGCCCCCTCTAAGATTGGTTTCACTGCCATGTTCAGTCAACTTGGCTTCTCCTTGGTTCCTTTGCTCATTTGTCTTACCTTGGTAACCACCTCGATGGATCACTTGTTCTCTACCTCTACCTCTACCCCTATTATTGGAGTCTCCTTTCCTTTTGTTCCTCTCTTCCACCTTGGCAGAAAGCTAATGACATTTTTCAATAGTAGTAGGAGTCCATAGGCTTATCTCCTATTGAATGTTCCACTTTAGGCCACTTAGGTACCTAGCCACCTTAATAGATTCATCTTCTTGGACTTTGGATCTAAGAAAAAGTTTTTGAAATTCTTCGGTGTAGGAGGTCACATCAAGGTCTTTTTACTTCAATCCATGTCTCTTCTTATGAAGTTGGACTTCATAAAACTCTGGTAAGTAGTTCTCTTTGATCTTGCTCACCATGGCCTTCCAATTGGCAATAGGTGGCTCTCCCATGCTAACTCTCTCTTCTTGCAGGTACTTCCACCATATCAAAGTTGCTCCCCTTAATCTTGATTTGGAAACTTCAACCTTTTGAGCCTCTATCACTCCCTCACACTCAAAGTGGTTTTCCATGCCCTCAATTCATTCCATGACAGTGTCAATGTCCATCCTTCCACTGAAATGTGGTAATCCTTCAAAAGCCTTGGTGTTCAAAGCCTTAATAGCCTTTACAAATGGTTCTTCATTGAACAAGGGATCTAGTTCAGGGATAATGTCATCTATGTCTATAGTTTTCTTTCCTTTATCCTTGTTGTCTTCTCCCCAAGGTCCTTGTGTCCTCTGATCCACCATTTCTTGTAGCTTATCCCTTATCTCACTCATAGCCTCCTCAAGGAGTCTATTCTTCTCCTTCTGCTCTTCTACCTCTCTAGTCAGCTCTGCATTAGTGACCATTCTGCTCTCCCCTACTGGTTTACCATTATATAGAGACATACACAGTCCAATAAATCTTTAACTTGCTCTGATACCAATCTGATGGGATGGTGTAAGGTATAGACTAGCCTAGTCTATGCTCATGGGTCCTTCCCTTGGATCACCTGGTGTTCTCTTCACACCCTAGGGTCTCTAGGACTTTCTTTTCTCGAGGAAAACCCTAACCTTGCCCAATCCACCCACCAATGAGTTGCAATGCTGCTCCTAAGGTCTCACCTACTCATGAGGCTCAAATCCCCTTACTATGGCTAATAAGGGCTAGGCTTGTTCCACACCTTCCAAGGTCTTAGCAAGGTTATATCAGGTCTAATTCATGGTCTTTCCACCCATTCATGTTCCCCCAAGAGGTTTCAAACTTTCAACCCCTTACCAATTTCACTATTTTGTGTTTTGCCTACAAAATAGGGCTACAAGGATTATGACCAATTAGGCCTCCTACCTGGTCATTTAGGGCTCCCTCTCACAAACGATGTACAAACTACCCAAACTCCCAAAATGTACTGCCATTCATTTGGTAAGGGCTCAAGGATTTCTATAGTTTTGGGCGTCCAAGTGGCCGTACAGTGCCTTGGGCAAATTTTGGGGTTTTTAAGGGTTTTGTGAGGGTTTTTAGGGTCTGCCTGGGTCACAGTGTAAGTTTTGAGTTTTATCCACCTTGTTTGGATTGGTGGAGGCTCCTCCTTCACACCAGTGGTTCTTCACACACTCCTCTACAACTGCTCCAAAGGGTGCACTCTCCTCTGACCAACCTTTCTCTCCAAGACCTCTGTAACTTGACCTTTCCTAGCCGGGCACTGTTTAGTCTCGCCTAGGAGTGGGTCTTTGTATGGCCTCCTTGCATTTCCAAGGGACCTTCTTGCATAGAACTATGGTAAAAGGTATGCACTCTCATTCCCCATGGTTTCATGGTGGTTCCACAATGGGGAATGGAGTTATGCATCCATTTACACGAACCAGTCCAAAACTGGATAGTGGGAAGGCAATTTACAAACTATTTACAAACACACTCAACCTGCAAATAAAAGCCTAATATAATTTCTCACAATGAAATTATTTACACGATAGAAGACATTCCACATAGTTTTGCATGCAATTCAATCCATTAACTTGCTCGGTTGCTTCAGTCAAACTAACTAGTAACCAACAAAACATTCACAGTCAATTCAGTTTGCTTGGGCCGTACAATGTCTGACATCCAACCCATTCATTTAGGGTTTTCAATTACTTATACCATCCTCTCCTCGGTCTATGTTCCCATACTAGGGTTGTCCATGCTAACCTCAAGATTTTGACTCCATGGTGGAAAAGTTGCTTGACAACTTTTAAAAGTTGTCATGCAACTTTTTGCAACTTTTGAGCAACTTTCCCAATGTTGTTTTTCTTGACTCCTAGACCCACATTGGGTCAACCTAAGGACACCACCATGCTATGAAGGACCCCTAAACACCACAAGGACACACATACCCTCTATTTTCAAGAAAATCACAATCTTGACTTATGACCCTAAGATCACCACTAGGACCCTAATTAGGACCAATAAGCACATGGCTCTTATTGTATGTACAATGGATTCATACAGAAAGAAGAACACAAACAAAAAAAATGGTGGGAGCCCTTTGAAGGATGCTCTTGCACCACTAGACAATGGTTTAGTGAATATAGCTGCAATCTATTCTTTATTGTTCACATAAACCAATTTGACTTCCCTTTCTTCCACCTTGTCCTTCAGAAAGTTATATTTTATTGAAATGTGGTTAGTATTATAGTGAAATACCAGATTCATAGACATGTCAATAGATGCAGAGTTATCACAATAGATAACTACTAGCTCACTACAATTTACCTTGATATCCTTCAACATTTGCTTCATCCACAAGACTTGAGTGTAATTAGTTGCTACTACAACATATTCAGCTTCTGCAGTAGATAAATAAATGCATGACTCTTTTTTGCTGATCCATGAAACCAATTTCTTTCCAAGAAAGGAAGCTCCACCAGAAGTGGTCTTCCTGTCATATGTATCTCCTACCCAATCCAAATCTATATATGCACATAAAGTTAAGTTATCATCTCTAAAATACCATAAGACATATTTTGTTGTTCCTTACAAATACCGAAATATCCTATTTACTGCACATTCATGATTTTCCTTAGGATTACTTTGATATCATGAAACAATACTTACTGGATTCATAATATCTAGTCTAGTTAGAGTAAGATACAACAAGCCACCAATCATAGACTTATACCTTGTCGAATTTACCAGTGTAGATGTGTCTTTCATAGATAATTTCTCACTTGTCACCATAGGAGTACTTATCGGTTTGGAATTATCCATACCAAACTAATTTAACAATTCCCTTAGATACTTAGTTTGACAGATAAAAATGCCTTTGTCAGTTTGAGTAATCTACAAACCTAAGAAGAATCTCATCTCACCAATCATGGACATTTCAAATTCATCCTTCATATTATTAGAGAATTCCATGCACAATTTATCTTCGCCTCCAAAATTGATATAATCAACAAATACTTCAATAATCAGAATATCATCATCAGTGATCTTGTAATATATTACTGCCCATGCTGCCTTTAGTAAATCCAAGTTTCAAAAGATATTTATCCAACCTTGCACCAAGCTCTAGGAACTTGTTTCAATCCATATCATTCTTTCCTTAACCTGCAAACCATATCTTTGTCATCTACCACTAAAAATCCATCAGGCTATTTAATGTATACTGCATAGGCAAGAAATAGTGTAACAACTTCAATTCTAGTGACTGGTACAAATGTCTCACCATAATCAATTCCTTTGATTTGAGAATATCCTTTACAAATCAGTCTATCCTTGTTCCTTAAAACTTGACCATCCTCATTTAGTTTATTTCTAAAAACCCATTTAGTTCCAATAACATTCTTATTTTCAGGTCGGGGAACTAAAGTCCAAGTGTTATTCTTCTCTATCTGATCTAATTAATCTTCCATAAAATTTAACCAATATTAATCTTTACAAGCTTCAATAACATATGTCAGTTCAAATTGATAAATAAGACACACCTCTTCATTTTCCAGTCTTCTTCTTTTCATAACTCCCTTGTTCCTATCTCCAATTATTTGATCTTCATAATGATTTAATCTTACATACCTTGGTGTCTTCTGAACTTCAGGTTCATTGTTCTGATCATCAGTCACAGTTGAATTTTTTTATTGTACTGGTATAACTATCTTAGTGTCTTGTACCGGTTGAGGCATTGCCTATTTAGTTATAATCATTTACACTATTGGTTCTCAGTCATATGATATAGATTGATCTCTCTATTTCTCATCTACTTTCACATTTGCACTCTCCATAATTTTTAGCAATCTTTTGTTATAACATCTATATGATTTGCTCTGAATTGAATATCCAAGAAATATCCCTTCATCACATCTAGGATCAAACTTCCCAATTGAATCATCCCTTTTGATATAACATTTACTTAGAATTTTTTTGAAATATTTAACAGTAGGTGTATGTCCAAATGATAATTCATAAGGGATCTTACCAGTTTCACCATTGATATGAACTCTATTAAATGTGTAGACTATTGTACTCATTGCTTCTCTCTATTAGATGTGAGGCAATTTGGCTTCCATCATTATGGTTCTTGTTGCATCCAAAACAGTTCTATTCTTCCTTTCCACTACTCCATTCTGCTGAGGAGTCCGAGGTGCAAATAATTGTCTCCTAATCTCATTCATCTCAAAAAAATTGTTAAATTTATGAGAAGTGAACTCACCACCTTGATCTGATCTCAGAGATTTGATTTTCAATTTAGTTTCTGTTTCCACCTTTTCTTTGAAGATCTTGAATTTATCAAAAGCTTCAGACTTATCCCTTAGAAAAGTCACCCACATCATTCTAAAAATCATCAATTATCAGCATGAAGTATCTATCACCTTGAAATATTTTCATCCTTGTTGGACCACATAAGTTAGTATGAATCAAATCAAGCACATCATTAGATTCATCATGTATGCTCTTAAAAGAAGTTATAACTTTCTTTCCCAATTGACATTCCTTACCTACCGGATTATGAGGCTTTATAATCTTAGGTATATCTCTAACTGCCTTTGTTGAACTAATCTTAACAATACAATCAAAATTAACATGACAACCTCTTATGCCATAACCAACTCTCATCAATATGAGCAATCAAACATGTCTTATTACCAGTGTTTAGGTGAAAGATATTACCTCCAGTCTGAGTACCAGTTGCAATATCCAAACCAATTTTGTTAATGATTTTGCATTTTATATCTTTGAATTGAAGTTGGAATCCCTTATCCACCAATTGACCAATGCTTAAAAGGTTATGCTTTAAACCTTCTACATAATATACATTATCAGTTTTATGGTTACCATCTAGAGAAATAGTACCTTTACCTTTGATGATACATGCTTTGTCATCTCTAAATCTGACTTGACCACCTTTGTATTCTTGCAGGGACAACAATTTTCATTTATCTCCAGTCATATGATGTGAACATCCACTATCAATTACCCATTCATCCTTGTCTTCAACTTTTTTTGCAAGGGCTTTTTCTTCATTCTTGATAGCTGGTTCTAGTTCATCATTCTTTAAAGCATAGAACACCCATTCCTTTCTATTTCCGGATCCACTAGCAGAGTCTCCTATCAGTTCATCCTCTGAATCATCACTTACTCCTTCCTCATCCGCTATGTAGGATTTTTTGTTTTTCTTGAATCTATATCTCTTCTGATTAGGTTTAAATGATTTCTTAACTCTTTCTTCAAATCTTGTATTCCTTTCAGGACATCTAGATGCAAAATGACCAATCTTATTACATGAAAAACATTTAAAAGCTGTTTTTCCTTCATACTTACTTCATGTCGATCCTTTGGGTACTCTTCTAGAAAATAAGGCTTCAAGTTCCTCAAATTCTTCATCTTGTTTCCTCATATCTCCCAATTCTTTTGCATATAGGGCTTTCCAATCATTTTTTCCAGTAGATCATGATGCATGAAAAGCAGGTTCATATTTTGCAGCTCCAGAGGGTCCAAATTCTTGAAGCTCAAAAGCAGATAATTGCACAATCAGAATGTCTGTGTTAACTGAAGTTTTTGCCATTATTCTCAATTCATTAATTGCAGTCGCCTTCATCTTGTAAGCCGTTGGTAGGGCTCTCAAGACTTTAGAAACTATTTCATCTTCACTCAGAGATCATCCACAATATTGAATTCACATGACAATCTCATTTACTCTTTCCATAAATGTAGCAATTCTTTCATTATCTTTCATCTTCAAGTTATCATATCTTACCCGGTAACCATCAAGTTTAGCAATTTTGACAGTAGGGTCACCTTCATTAAGAGTTTGCAATTTATCCCACATAGCCTTTGCAGATGATTTATCGGTCAATCCCATGATTTGCTGATTAGTAAGTGCACACATGAGGGGTTCTCTAGCTGTGCAATTATTTTCAATATTCTTGTTCAAGTCTGTAGGAGCAGGATTGCCAGATGTCATATCATAAGGTCTATATGCTTTCTCAGTGATCTCCCAAATATCTTTTCCAAGACATCTAAGATGAGTCTCCATTCGGATTTTCCATATCGCATAGTTTGTTCCATCAATCTTAGGGATTTCTCTTTTGAAAATAGTTGCCAAAGGATCTACCTCTTGCGGTTAAAATTCAGCAAACAAGGACCAAATATTTGATATCAATTGTTAGGATAACCGGTGGACAACTAAGAGGGGGAGGGAGTGAATCAATTGTCAACATATTATATTAATCAAACCACTTTATAACCTTTAATTCAAGCACATAAATATTGAATACCAGAATAGCAGAAAACAGATACCGGTAAGTAATAAAACTTCTGAATGAAGCATAAAATTAACACAATGCAACCATACCACATTACACCAGGGTTTGTACATGGAAAACCCAGTGAAGGGAAAAACCATGATGGGAAGCCTACCCACAGTCAGATAATACTTCTACAGAAAGTATGTGATATAATAAGGGGCCTGCACATGTAGGAAGGCACACTGCCTAGAGCGTACTGTTCATTACAAAGGAGTCTCATTGACTACAGAGGGGTTATAACCACCACAAAATAATTGGACAACAATCCAGAAGAATGAACTGCCAGTGATAACATCTGCCATGCCTGATTACAGTCCTGATTAAGCTCAATACTAGAGGCCTTTGACCTCTTACTTAAACCCAATTCGATCACCTATGATCAACCAAATGTCCAGAACCATGACCATTTCCACCACGATCTACAATGAGATCTTACATCAATTTATACAAATCCTCAAGCCTAAACGAATTAGGTCGGTCACCTAAAAGATATTACAATAAGATCATTACATACATCCATATTACAATGATATGCCATGTTGGCTTTAGACCAAAACAACATTAGCCAATCCATAAACCATTCTGGTAACGTGTAGAGAACACGTTAACATGATACCAGTCCATAACCTGGATAGGTACCAGACCTAATTTGGGTCCACCACACCAAAGCGATGTCTCCAATTAGTTGAGGCATGATCAAGGATCACCTTCTGCATCTTGAATTCCATGTAGAAGCTGCACCAACACCACTTATGCATCCTACCAATGATTCTCAATAAAAGCTCTGATGGTAAAACCTTAAACCCTTACTGGTAACACTAGTTCTTATGCTAGTAACCAACTGTAACAACTAGTGTTGACATCAATGACAAAACATCAATGCAACACATAATCAGTTCCTTCCTATTGCCAACAACTTTTTTGATGATACAACATTATTTTTCCAAGATATCACCATGACCCTCAAAATAAAAAATTTGTATACAAGTATAGTAGACTTCTATATTAAATTAAAGCATTTTAGGTCTTTTTGACTCAATGATGAGTTTTTTTTTCATAAAAGTGTTCAATAGAATATAACCCGAAAACCCTTCTAGGAAGATTGTAGTGAAAAAACCACTTTCCATATCTTCATAAAGCAACAAGTACACAACAACTCAAGTTTGTAAACACATATTTGTCCTTAAATTTTCCTCTTTATTTTGTTAAATGATTATGCATTCACTTATACACAATTATCTATTCATAGTAAGAGTTACAACTAAGGAAATTTACTCTCACAAACTAATAACCATATTCTAATACCACTTGAGAGGAAAAACCATTGTAGCAATATAAATTATACTATTATATAATTTGAAGAGAGAAACATATGGAAAGAGGTATTTAGGATCTACCACACAAAATAATAGGAAAATATAGCATCAAGATGACACAATATATACCATGTAAAATGCCACCATGAATGAAAAACCTATTCTCCAAAAAAATCCACACTCAATGTACTATTCACCTATGGAATAGAGTAATGGACCTATATAGTTTGAATCAATACTTATGAAATATCAAAGATTAGTTAATGAATTTATGTGCATCTAAGTAGGATGACAAACTTACAACCATGTAATGTATGCCTATTTCACAAATGTGCTCTACAGGAGAGCTTAAACAAGTGATAGCCAACCTTTACCATTAAACATGTATTTTTATTTAAATAGATTTAAGATTACACAAAACCACTAAGTTCAACTAGCTAGACCATTAGATCAAAAACTATTGAAACCATTTAATCTTTGAAATTAACTTTTGTCAACACTAAATACTTTATCAAGCTATAACCAACACATAAAATATAAAATTAATGTTACATACAAATTTATAAGTGGACCCAATTAAATATTTAATTTGACTAAACACATTTTGAAAGATACAACATGAATAAATATTATTTTAGAGTAGTAAAAAAATATGTGCAAGGTGTACAACACATTTTTTATTAATAAATAACTCTATAGAAATAATAAAACCTAATGTTTTACCATCGCCTTCTTTTCAATCCTCAACTTTTTAAACCTTTTATAAAAATAAAATAGTTATGTGCTCCACCT
Organism: Cryptomeria japonica; assembly: GCF_030272615.1. Classification (NCBI taxonomy): domain Eukaryota; kingdom Viridiplantae; phylum Streptophyta; class Pinopsida; order Cupressales; family Cupressaceae; genus Cryptomeria; species Cryptomeria japonica. The sequence continues at coordinate 609,549,747 of NC_081405.1, forward strand.
TAAGCATGGTCAAAATAGTTTCAAATGTTATGACCATAGAAAATATGATCAGTATTCTAGGGATTCAATTGTTTATGTTTAAGGGAAAATAAAGGAAAATAACAAGCACTAATATTTTATCATTTCACTTTTATTATTGTAAATAAAGCACTAGTAATTAACTAGTTCAATTACCATTGCAACAATTTCTTCGTTGTACTTATTCAAGACCTTAATTTATATTAGACAATGACAAGTGGTAGAAATATTAGATGTTCATTATAGATGGACAATTATGAAAATAAAAAGGTGCATGTTGTTTCTTTAATTACTTATTGAGTTAGAAAGAAAAGTATTTTGGTGGTTGCTTAGGAAAATAATTATCTATTGTTTGTTTCCATACAACAATCATCTAAATCTCCCATGTAGGAAAAAGAAAAAAAAATATGAAAAAGAGAAACAATTAGATATACAGTCATTGTCTAGAGCTAACCATATATCTTCTCCTAAGACCATCACGTCTCTTTAGTATGTGTAGAGAGGTAAAAGAGAACGATATTGGGTAGAGATGACTAATGAGATGCGTATATTGGTTAATTGAGGGAGCAATTAGCCTTGGTGGTCATCAACAGTTCCTTGAGGTAGGGCATTCCATAATGTTTCTCGTTATTTGGAAAAGTGGAGGAATTGATCTTGAGGCTACAAGTAGTACGGAGTTCATTCACTAGTTGTTTGATATGGTAAATTAATGTATTGTTGGTGTGAGTATCAATGACATGAATATTGATGGATGGAAGATGTTCTTGCGTGATGATAGATTGTTTAACCTAGTAGATGTTGTGGGGCTAGAGAAGCCATTGAAAATCTGGCTAATTAGAAAGTTGAGACAATTGATTAAGTTAGATGGTGTTTTGAACAGCTAAATTTAATAGTAGGCTGCATGATAAGCTAACAGATTTGCTGCAGCATAATTATTTCAGACATTAATTTTGTGAACAACAAATCGTATGTCCAAAGTATTATTCCATCCTATATAACTTAAAAATTTGAAGTTCATATTCATTTCAAAATCCTATAATCCTATATCAATTGGATTGTATCTTATTGAAACCGTTCATAATGAAATGTAACTTGATAATAATAGATTAGCTCACTCTTCTAAGAATTTTCTACCCATTTAAAAATTTCTTCATACTTTGTGTGTGATACAAGTTATTGTTTTCCGTATGTAAGATGTTCTATTTTATTCTATAATACATATAGATAGACAGCCATTACGAGTAATTAAGTATACGTAAGAAAAAGGCTGAAACAGCTGATTTATAATCCATAAGTTGGTGTCCCAATTTACGCCTTCGCCACCCAAATTTATGAATATTTAGCTCTGTAATTTTACACAACTGTCATGACTTGAATCGAGACCATAGACCAGTAAAGCTAGACTGTGGATGAAAAAGGTAGTGCTTTGCAGATTCAGTGGAACACAAAAGTAACCATAATTGGTCGAATGAAACATAAACAATGAATAATTATACATCTATAGAAATAAGCAAATCTCTGAATATTGATTATGAACAAACCGAAACCTCTCATGGCTTACGATCCACTAGGGACTTTTCACATAACCCACATGCCACTATAACGATTCGGGTATTATTTTAACAACCTTAAAGTAATACCCCGGTTCGCTTTGCAGGGAACAATGGAACTAATGTTTGGGACGTTTGGCAGGGTTAATGTATTTAATTACGGCTGTTACGATTCCCTCCAGCAAATATCCTTCGTCCCTGATACGCACAACAGAATAATTAATAGAATAAACTCTGCATTATAACAAGCATAGGAGCCTAGGTGATGTAAAGAGACCAGAAAATAATATCGAAATACATTAAAGAAAAGGACAGAAAAGCTACGGTTCATGTTTCCATCAAGCAAGAAAATGTTTGGCCCTCAAATAATATAATATTGGTAAACAGTACTGAGTTTGGATTGAACATTACCCCTTGCAAATATAGCCTTCTATATGTGAATTCTTACGCATAGCCTACTTTCATTTTCCCGAGCATCTATGAAATAGAACTGTCGGGGGCAGCCTATACTCCAGATAAGATATCTAGCGGCCCTCCCGAGCCTATAGACAGTCCCAGATAGAGTCTAGAGGCCGAGTGCCTATAGCTAACCCAGCCTACCCCAACCTAACCCAACCTAACCAGATTGGATTATGACTGATTGGGGTGCCAGAGATCTAAGTGTTTTGCAGGGGAAGAGATCATCCGCAGATAGACTTGTTTTTACTGATAGTGCGATGGGCGGATTGGTCTTGAAATGGAAAGTATGGCAGATCCTGGACCCCTCCAAAGAGGGGCCCGACCTGAAGGCGAGGGCGGGGCCAGCTTCGGCGATAAAAACTATCTTTCTATCCCTCCCCTCCCACCAACCAACCTTTTGAGGAGGAGTATCGATTGCAGCGGGAGGGATGGGCAGCGGATACAACATCCGATTGGCTAGGTTCGGCTAGCCTGGGAGCATAGTGGCAGGAGGGGGTCAGTGATCTGGCAACTATCATTGGACAATCAACTCTAGTTCCTCCCATGTCTACCTCATGGGCCCCCTGCAGGGGTGGGCGGGAGGAGGAAACGCGAGGGGGCGGCAATTCCCACCCAACCCGACGGCACTATGGGGGGGAATTATACGGCGGTTCCCCATTATCTCTCCCACCCATCCTGCTGGCATGAGGGCCTAATTTGCCGCTGGTGAACCCTGGCTAAGAATAGTAGGGGCTATGTCTATAATCCCCACCTTATAGTTAATTCGAGCAGTGCCCTACTATTCTATGGCCTTTTCGACGGTGAGGCGGGGTGGGTGGGAGGAGATAGTCCTTAGTGAGCGGAGAAAGCATACAAACAATATCTAAATGACCGTCCTTCACTTCGACGAACTCAACTAAGTGAAGTAGTAGAAAAGAGGAGAGTCTTGGGAAAGCCAATCTCTTACTTCGTCTATCTTAGCCCACTCAACTCAGTAGAAGATAGTCTGTCTAATACCTTAGCTAAAGGAGGGAATAAGTCTTGGGGCCTGATGGACAGATTTCCCCGCCCGGCACAACCTCTTTATTAATGCTATTTATCCCGCCAGCCTTGGAGTGGGTTCTCCGCCAGTGAGTGAGTCTGTTGGTTCTGAAGCCTAGCCTAGCCTAACAGAAACCCCCTACGCGTCAACCCCGTATTCAGGACAGGACCTCCTACGCGTAGCTCTGGGCCCCTTTTCTAATTATTGATGGTGCCTTCCCCGGCACTTTAGGATGCCGTAGCTCGACTACTTGCTAATATGGATGGAATCGTTGGCAGTCGGGCTGATCCCTGCATGGATAGTCTTTCGGATTTCAATGGCATGATCGGAGTAGTACCTCACCGATTGATTAGTTCGCTGTCGCTCACTGCACGATCCCCAGCAGGGCTCAGATGAAAGCTGTAGCGAGAGGGGTTCAGTTCAGGCTATAAAAAAAAGGTGTTCGAAGTGCCCCGAGAATGCCAACTACCTTTATCATAGGCAACAACCGTTATTAGTTGAACACCCCCTCTATTGTTAGCCATCCGTGTAGCCTTCAGAACGAACCTCAACTAACGGCACTATATCCGGTGGAAAGAACTAACTGCTGGAGCTAAGGCCGGAGCTAAGGCCTTCACTGCTGGAGCTGACAACCGGCCCTACTATTCTATGGACGAGTTGACGGACCGGGGAGGCAAGACCTGCCCTCCTTATCATAGTTGGAGATCTCGCTGGTTGTTACCAGGGGGTGTGGGTAGGCCAAGGATGTTGGATTGTTCGATTGATTGGATGGTAACAGTATATTTCGTTTGGATGGTTTTTCGGCAGGGAGTTCAATAAAGTCTTCTCCATCCGGGGGTGGTCTGTACGTATCGGGTTCTTTCCAGCGTTTCTCGCTGGGGAATGTACTAAAAGTTGGAACTCCCCTGGCCAATCAATCGGTTTCGTCTCTGCTAACCCAGCTGGTTCCCATCGGCCCGGCCGAGACCCCTGTACTGTATATATTGTTATTGCTCGGTCCCCATCTGTATATAGGATAGGGGGATGAGTCAGTTTCACCGCCCCGTCGCTAGATTCATGTGAGTCGAGCTGGTCCAGATCGAGGGAAGCTCTTATAGATAGTAGGGGCCCTCCCCCTATATAGTCGGGGGAGTGCCCCATATAGAGATAGGGGCCCGTAGATTTCTGCCCCTACTATTGTCTGTCGAAATCGAGTGGTTCCCTTCAAATAGTAGGGGCTACGCTCCGCGTGTGTGGGGTTTGCCAAACTACAACTATCTCCTCCCGGGAACCACTTCAATGAAGGGCCCACCCCCAACTGGAAAAAATGCTGCAATTGGTGGTGCTCCTTGCCCGATGCGGACCGGCCGAGTGCCCCGTATATAGGCCATCTCTATTCGTCGACTGATGACTGCCGGGGCCGTCAACTATAGACTATAGTTCGCATAGCCTACTTTCATTTCTTGAGCTTTTGAGGTCTGATTTTTCCCCTATTTATAGGGAGAGGATCTAGTAGTTGTGCATCTTAATATCCTGTCTGAAAATTTCAAATCATTTCCAATTTTTTACAGCAGTTTATTTGGCAAGTCCTGTGCTTATAACTAAGGTTTCAACCACATCAGCGTACTTTTTGCCAAGGTGTCCAAAGCAGTCAAAAATAGGTGTGACCAGTAGTCTGCAAAAGGAGCCCCAATACTTGTGCAGTTGATGTGGCATTAAAAGATTGGTTGCTTTTTACAACTAATGGTATATTCATTCAATTATTGGTAGTCATCATCAGCAATAATAACTTTAAAGTCACCACTATTGGTACAATATTGTCAATGGACATTAAACCAACAAATATAGATATCAAATCAACAAATATGAATATTAAATCAACAACTTCTATCATAACAATTGAAACATTCAACTATTAGATTCTTTCTCCTATGTACCTAAAAAGCTCTAACATATTCAAAATCTTCGTCTTTCATAAGGAGGTCCAAGGCTGAACTCCGCATAAAACAGGAGCTATTGGAGCCCCACTTTTGAGCATAAGATAGAGTTCCCTCAAACGCCATGTTGAGCCTGCATAGTTGGCCGAAAAAATGGCTACGTCCATAGAAGCTGTGCGAATAGCCTTCCCTATTGATTTGGGTATCCTTTTTCCTACTTGAATAGATTTCTTGTCTAAGAAGGCAGTGCAGTCCTTGTTTTGTAGATTGTGATAAATGAGACTCGCTAGGGTTTCTTTCACATCGGCTCCGCGGTGATTGATGAAGACAGTATATCTCGTTTCAGTGGAATTGATCGACACACAAAATTGCTGATTTGTTGGGAGGCAGTTGGTTGAGTATTTTCCATGTCTGGGAGAGTGGTAGGGATTTCACCTGTAGACAATATTATCTATGACGGTGTTATAAAGTGCTTGCTAAACATTGGTGGTCCCATATACATCCATTTCTGACGCATTACTTGAATGTAGTGAGAAATATCAGGGTGAAGAAACGTTACGGAATGATATCTTACTGTTGCGTACCTTCTAAATTTTTACTCGGGCGTACAACTAGCACAATTTAGCTTAATCTTTTAGATAAGTCATAAGATTATCAATGTTAAAAGGACAAAATTATAATAAGGAAAGATATATTTGAGGAATGGTGTAATGGATTCCTTTCTCAAGTAGGTTTCATAGGAAAATAGTCAGTAATATGTTTCCGAGTTTTCGTGGTTATCTTCTGAAAAAATTCAGTCATCTTTTCAACTTTGTTCATAATGATCACATTACATACGATTAAGGGTTTTCCTCTTTTAATGATTATGGCAATTTGAGTTACTTATTTTTATTTTATTTTTTTTCTTTTTTATATAATTTGAAAATCACACAATTGTGAAATATGATTGATTTTTTTTTAAATAAAAGAGGGGTAAAAATTTATTAAATCATACCAAGAGATACAAAACAAAAAGGGCCACAAGCTTAGCGTAAAACCAATTACCTAATTCCATCAATCTCCACTAAGTGGTCTAGCTGAAGAGACATATCCTGATATAATTGCTCTCTATCCAAAATATTTAAACCCTACCCATGATGAGAAGCTCATTTGGCCAAACAATCAGCAACACTATTCCACTCCCTAGGAATGTGATGAAAAGTAACAGATTCCAAGGAGCTACATAACCAATGAATCTGTCTAATCACCACAGCCAAGTGTCATCTAACCTCATCTAGCCGACGCTCATTGAGAAAACTGACCACCATCTATGAATCAGATTCACAAACAATCTATTTCCAACCTAGAACACAGCTATGTTGAATAGCAAACAAAATGGCAAGAGCCTCCAGAAAATTATTGGTATGAAACCCTTATAAATAGAGAAAATAAACTGAATTCTTCCATAACTATCGTGACCAAGCCCACCAATATTAACATGACCAAGATTCCCCCGAGATGAACCATCAGTATTAAGTTTCAAAACTTCCCCTACCTATTAATCTTTTGCAAAGGATGAGGACATCTATTTCTTATGATCTGCCGCACATGCTACCCTCCAGGAAAAGGAACACCTCCTTGATGAGCAAAATTGAAGTGATTATGAACGTCGACCTCCCAAGGATCCACACCTCAAGCAAAGTTATATTTTGCCAAAGCAATCTCACGAAGAGAATGAATAATACACCACCACAAATGTTAAGCAACTATCCTAGCATCGAGAAAAATCCTACAATTCCTTTCCAACCAAATGTGATAGATAATGAAAAAAGTACCAATAACCCAAGCAACCTGGAGAAAAGAAGTCTTAACAAGAGGCTTATCCAAGCAAGGCCTAGAATTCACCCAAAGAGGAAATATTCTAGCAAGACTGATTCCAAAGTCCCCACTAGAAGTGCCAAATTGCCCTAGAGAAAGATCATTGAAAGAAGAGGTGGAAAACACATTCCTCACTATTGCAACAAAGAACACACATAGAGGGACCTTGGAAACCACGTTTGCATAAATTTTCCCAAGTAAGACTCCAACTTTGGACAACGAACCACATGAAAAGGTGGCATTTAGGTCAAGAAAACTTACTCCACACATGTTTCAATCAAGAAACTTTTGCCCCTCCAAAAACTTGTCGGATAAGTTCCAACTAACTAACGGCAAGAGAGTACTTACGAGAAGAGTCACTCCCCCAAGCCTAAATATCATGTCCCACTAAAGAATTACACTCCCACAAAGCAAGAATTTCAGCCAACTCTAGACGAGCCTCCACAAAGCCACCATTCATAAGGGTCCTTCTAAACAATATCTGAATTTATACGAACCTTACAACAAAAGAAGTAAAAAAACAAATCTCAATTAATGAAAAATCATGCATTTCAGCTGCTTTTTCGCTGTAGTTTATTCAAGGCAAGACATTATATTTCATTTTTTTTGTCCGTTGGTTTGTCAGCTCCAACATGGAACGTTGTAACTTCCTTTATTAGCATATTTTTCCCTGCTGCTTTCACAATATTAAGTAATGGTGTTTTGAACTGCATAGTATTCTTTTTTCGTGTTTAATATAAGTTGCAGCTTAAAGCAATACTTATTTTTTCTGTTTTGTATAAGGAGACAAATGATAAGTTCATTTTTTCATGTAAGCAAACAAGTTATTTAACCTTAGATTTATGCAGAGGCTGCTTACATCAAAATTTATATACGTTTATGGAAGGAACACCAAATCCACAATCTCCTGAACTTTCTTATTTGTTTAATGTTACAAGTTTTCGAGTAACTTATTCCTTGAATAGTGATGTTACAAGAGCCGCACGAGTGCACGTCTGCCATTTTATATAATGAAGGATGAATATATTGTACACCGATTGAACTTTCGTTGACGCGATTCGGCCTATGAAAAATCGGCCTCTCTGATAAAAATATTGATTGGTGAACAATTTGTCTCATTTTTTAATAGGAGGAAACATTAATGGAGGTATATATTAACATATTTTTGTTAATGGAGACGAAGGTCAAGGTTCTTCTGAGCGGACGGCCGAGGAACTTTACAACTTTTTGAAATCGTAGAGCCCACTAATTCTGCAATAATTATGGTCGGGTGGGAGTGGGATCCTTCTGTTCCCCGAATTCCAAGCAAGTTGATAACACACCGACGTTATCTTTTGATAAAGTGGAATCAATAATAATCAAATTTAGTAGAAGAGTTTGATATAATTTTACTTTCTAGTCTTTTATAAGATTTTATATGCATAATTTGTTCATTTTGTTGTTTCGTGCACGGTTGTAAGCTTCTGCTAATATGTTTTTAAGGTGAGTGTTAAGGACTAAAGTACATCAAATTTATGTAGATTGTGATCTTCACCTCATCGCTAATATCATATCTTTCGGGGTTTCAATCTTGGTGGATGGTATAATCAAGGAACTTACCATCACCCACTCTAATTATACTCAACCAAACGAACTAAAATAATATGGTAAACACAATTATTGAAAAATAACATCTTCAAATATTTCAAGTTCTAAATTAATAAATGATGCTTAGTTTTGAGTTTAATGTTAATTTGTTTTTTTTAGCTTTTCTTTAATTGATTGCTTTTGTACATAAAAAATGGGGACTATATCAATGATTGATTTTTTGTTTTAGGATAAAGATACTTTCGCAATTGTAGACATAATCATGTAAACTATAGATTGATGCCCTTTCAAATAGAGTTGTGAATTAATTATGGATATGTACCATTTTTATCCTCAAGTTTGAAGCATGCTTACTTAAATGTTTGTCGCCAACATTTTATTTTCAAGTTTAAAGCAAGCTCACATTATTGTTTGTAACGTACATAGGAAACATTGATGCACATAGAAGACATTGCTAGACAAGAAATATTTCTCACTTTTGTCAATCCCCTATCATATGAAGAACAAATTTATTAATATATCGAAGATAACCAGAATTCATGCATAATTTAAGAAAAAAAACAATAAAACTTTTCAAAATTATCTGCAAGCTAGGCATGTTTCATGATACGGTAAGTATGGAAGGGGGGCCTTGTAGACTCCTCAAGTCAAATATTCGAGCTTTAGAAATTATGCTATTATGTGTAAGCTTGAAAGAGTATCTTTAAAGTTTTTTATAGGGGTAAATAATCCTCCCCTTGTCCCTTTAGTAATTGTGCAAAATAAATATTTGTCAAAAAATGGACCCCTATTACAGCTATCATCTCAAAATGAAGAACCTTTCTTTGATGGGGTGGCTCCACCTCGTTGGTTGACAAAATATATGGTGGGCACCGTAAAAACTATTACATCTCTTTGACAAATTTTGTTCAATTGTGTTAAGAAGGTGTCAACATATCTTTCCTAGATGTCTTCATGGATGGAGCTATCTTAGGAAAGGAAAATGATCTTGTTGGTAAGTTCTTCTCATCTAAACCTAATATATATGTAGTTTTCCATTAGTATAGTAGTGTCAAAAAACTTAAAGGAAATCTGACTATATTTTTTGTTTTGTTTTTTTGTCAGAAAAGGGGGTTAAAACTTTATTAAGAATAAGAAAAGAGCATTACAAACCTGACCAAGGGACCCAGCCCCAAAAACCCAAGAACAAAATCAATTATCTTCAAGAGTCCTATCATCCTCAAGGAGCCGATCCAAGTCCTAACGTAACTCAAGGGACATCTACATCCATTCTTGAATCATCAAAACATCATCATGCTCAGAAGCCCATTTGGCCAAACAGTCAGCTACATGATTCCACTCCATTAGAATATGAACAAATGAAACCTCCTTCATTTTGGAACTAACCTAAAGAATATGCTGAACAACCAATGCTAACTGACAATTAATATTAAATCTTCTCCTCTTAATCAATGGGTTAAGAAAGATTTGTGAATCAACCTCACAAATAACTGTTCACTATCCCACGTCACAAGCCCTCTCTACAACATAAAGAATCACCAAAATCTCCATGATATTGAAAGTCTTCTCCCCCTCATGAATTGAGAAAAGATATATCACCGAATCCTCTGCATCCCTAGCAACCCCAACAATCCTAACAGGTCCAAGATTACCGCTAGAAGAACCATCGGTATTGATCTTCAAAACACCAGCTGGAGGAGGTAGCCACTGCCCCATCCTCTATACTCTCCTATTCCCAAGCTTGCATCTCTTGAAACCTCAATAAAAATACTGAATCCCTTTTAGACCAAGTCTTTCTGTCAACTCACCATCCTCTTTCCCCAAGGGGAAAAACACTTAACTCATAGCTGCAACCATCTCCTATATCATACATAACACATGCATCCACACTTTCAGCCCTATAAAATTTACACCACGAAATATATTATAATTTCGCTCCAGCCAAATTTTCCATAGAAGAAAAGTAGGTCCAACATATCAAACATCCTGCAAAATGGAGGTCATCAAGGGCAACCTTCCCATACTATCCCAAAACTCCACCAAAGAGGAAGCATGAACATAAGGTTACCTCCAAACTTCCCACCACCAATGCCAAAGATGCATAACAAAGCAACACCTAAAGAACAAGTGCGAGCAATTTTCCTCATCTTTCCACATAGAACACAAATAGAAGGCCCTTGAAAACAACGTTTGCATATATTATCCCAAGTCAAGCACCTATTCAAAGATAAAGTCCAGACACAACAATTACATTTTGGCCACGAGAGCTTATTCCACACCCTCTTCCACCAATTAACCTCTCCCTTAGCCAACCTTTGAGACAATAACACCTGATAACCATAAGCAATAGAGTAGATCCCCTTAGGATTATGGTTCCATGTCAAAATGTCTTCTTCCAAGAGAGAACTGCAACTCCTACTACACAGAATCTTGTGAAGCTGAACACTCTCCTCCTGCATTCCAATATCTAGCCACTCAGCAAGATCCTTCCAAGAGGAGAAAAACCATACCAAGAATCTAACCAAAAAAGGGCTTTAGTACCCCTCTTGTAGATTAAGAATAAACCATCCTTGTTGAGCTTTTCACCCTTCTACAAAGTATTCCAAATCACCAAACCTTTCCCCTCAAGAGGGTATCTAGGAAGATCATATCGAGGAGTTCCAGGAAAATACTTATGAGAAATTATTCTGGCCCACAAATGATCTTTCTCCACACACCATCTCCAAAAACTATTAGCAGTCACAACTTCTTTGAACAATGTAGACTACCTGAGCCCCAACCCTCCATATTTCTTAGGACTACACACTTCTTCCTACCTAACTAGGCTCCACTTGGAGGACCCCAAGCATCCTCCCTACAAAAATTATCTCCTCGAAGAATTTAACTCCTTAAGGAACCCCACCAGAGCCACCTGAAGCTTACACATATAAGTAGGGATAGTTTGCATAATTGATAATAGAATCTGAACCCACCCAACAAAAGACAACCATCTGAGTCCAATGATTCACTTTCACCTGAAACTAAAGGACAATAATACTCTACCAAGAACCCTTGGAAGACAACCAACAGATATTGGAATGCCCAAATAAATAAAAGGAAGGGTCGCAACCTAAAACCTCAAGATATTAGCAATTCTTCTCTGGATGGGCACTGGAGTGTTGAAGAAAAAAATGGAGGATTTATCCTGATTAATTATTTATCCTAAAGCCACAAGATATACATCCAACAACTACATTAAAGAAGTAGCCTCCCTAACAGTATCCATCCCCATCAAGGCAGTATCATCAACAAACTACAAATGAGACTCCGAAGGCAAATCTCCACCCCAATGCCAACCCTAAAAGATTCCTAACTCAACATTTATTTTCAAAAAATGTCCAAGACCCTCAACAAGAAGCCAAAAAAAGAATGGGGAGAGAGGATCTCCTTGGTGTAGACCCCTAGAATCCCCAAAAAACTCATAAAGGTCTACATTTATTGGCACTGGGAAGGATGCTGAAGTAACACAACTCATGACCCATTGGACTCACTCCTCACAAAACCCAAAAGCAACCAAGATCTAATGTAGGAAGGTCCACTTAACTCTGTCATAAGCCTTAGCCATAATCAACTTTATGAATAATGCCTTCTCGTGGGATCTACCCATGGAATGAATAGTATTTATAGAAATAACAACTCCATCCAAAATTTGTTGATCCTCAACAAATCCACTCCATTCTTCTGAGATCAGCCCCTTAAGCCTCTTCTTTAGCCTCTCAGCCACCAATTTTAAAATAATTTTATATGTCACATTGCAAACGGAAATAGGTCGAAACTGAGTTAACCTATTCACCCCTTCACACTTGGTAATGAGAACAATAAAAGTAGAATTTAAAGCTCTTTGATCTTCTGGGATTCTTGGAAAACTGCCAAAATATCCAAGTTTATAATTTACCTGAATACTTGAAAAAACTCTACTAGGAAACCATCAGGGCCAAGAGATTTCCCTCTCTTAATCTGAAACACAATCCCTTCTAGCTCCTCAAGAGAAATCTCTCTCATCAAGTACTCATTCACTTCCCTGGAAACCAACTAAGGTATACAGTAAAGAACCTATACTTCCTCAACCAAACCCCCTTGCACATTCTCCCTGAATAGAGTAATCAAATACTATGATGCGTCAGCAGTGATTTCATGAAATGATGCTAGAGGATCTCCCCTACCATTAATTAAAATAGATATGGAATTACCATGCCTCTTGGCCTTCATAGAATTAAAGAAGAAGGTAGTATTTTTATCCCTTTCCTATAGCCAATCCACCCTTGCCTTTTGCTTCCAATAAACTTCTTTGTGAAGTTCCCACTCCACCACCTTCAAGGTCCTAGCCTCCTCTCTCAAAATATCCTTTCAAACCCCATTATTTCTAATCCACTGCCTAATCCTATTTAACTCTTCCCATGTAGAAGCCTCATCATGAAAACTATTACCAAAATATTTTTTATTCCACCTTTTAACCTCACACCTAACAAATTGAAGACTCTTGGCAAAAGTATACATAGTTTTACCTTACGCAGGCCTACCAATAGTCCACCATAAAACTATATGATAAAAAAGAGTAGAGTTACGAAGCCACATAAGCTAGAACTTGAAGGAAGGAGAACGAGGCACCCAAGTCAAGCTGATAATGAGTTTGATATGTCAATGGTTTGAACCCCTCCAATCCAAAATTTTAGAGGGATTACACCACATATCCTTAACCAGATAATAGGAGACCAAAAACCAATCCAACCTTTCAACAACAAAATCCTCACCAATCCTCCTATTATTCCACGTAAAACAACCATTACTAGGTCATACATCAATAATATTTAACTCTAAAATACTATCCCTCAGCATTAATGCAAAAGACTCCAACCTTGTCATTCCACCCCTTTTCTCAAACAATTGCACAATAGCATTGAAATCCCCAACTAGAATTGAAGGATATAATGGAGCTAGGTTGTGAACAAATCAAAGATGAGTCCAAAGAAATTGCTTACCTTGATACTCCACCAACACATATACATTAGAGAGAAGAATATATTCTCTTGTCATATAGCATGAGACCACCATGGGAATAGAAAATCTAGAAACTACCCACCAAAGAGGGAAAAACCTTCTTGGATTCCACAAGCAAGCCACCCCTCTAGATGCACCATGAGCTCCAACACAATGACACTCCCCAAAACTACACAACTTAGGTACCATACTCATCATATTCTCCACAAATAATTTGGTCTCCTGAAGGAATTGAACATCCCGAGATTGATTCCTTACCAATTCCTTAACAAATTTTTATCAAGGGCCATTGTTCAAGTCCCTAACATACCACGATAGAACAACCATTTTTTGGGACATGAAATGTGTGAATCCAGGGTCTTAATTTCCCTTGACTCCATGAAGGATTCCCTAATTGATTTAATCTTCTCCATCTCCTTTTTCCTACTCATCTTGGGATTCTTCTTTGGCTCCTTTTGTTGAATACCCAAGTGACAAGAGGATAACGAGCTCTTTCCACCTCTCGCACCATCCTATAGGAGCAAAGGAGAACCAACTCTCCCACTCTTCAAAACCCCCATAACAGGATCTAGCTCAACCTGAACTTTCACCAGCTGATCTATATTCGTCTTCCCAACACATTAATCCTACACAACCTACATAACCTCCAAAGGAGGTCCATCCTTTCCTGAACCCAAATTTTCATGATCTAAATGCATCAATCCCAGATTCACCTCATACTAGATAATATTTTCCAACACCTCAAACTTGTTAAAAGTGTCATCATCCTGCCTCACCCTAAAGGTCCACTTCTATCCCCGATTCCTATTGTGAACTTTGGTTGGGACAAAACCATCCTCACCATTACCATCTCCCAAAATAGGTTCATTCCCCTTATCCACCCTAGGAAAATTTCAAGAGGATTGAGGAGGCCAGGGTGTCACACACTTAGCTCTAGGACACCTATGCTATAAGTGTCCATACTCATGGCAAAGTCAAAACTAAAATGGTAAAGTTTCATAATCTAACTGTTGCACCCATGTATATGGTCCTGCACATACTTCCACAGAATCTAGCAATGGCTTGCTTAAATTAATTTCCACATAGATAGTGCCAAAAGTCATTACCTTTCCAAATTGTGTCTGCTGAGAGGACCCAATAGGTTTACTAAGAATTAAAGCCACCAGATGCAAAACATCCTCTTGCCAACATTCAACCAAGAACCACGATAAACGAACCCAAACTGGAACTTTATTTGGAAGCTCCTAAGTTGGATTGAAACTTGGATGCCACGACTTCATGAATAAGCCCACTTGGTTATAAAAATAGGGGTCACCCTCAAAATTCCTATTTTGATTAGTCATACTATCAAAGGTAACCATAAAGTAATTATTAGCCAAAAGCCTAATCTCCATCTCTCCTTCCGGCATCTAGGTCTTCTGAGCCCAAGATTCTAGAAACTGCAGAGAGACTCGTAGATCCATAAAATTACAATAAAAGGAGTGTTTCAAAAATATTTGATATCATTAGCTAGCATCTCTATTGGGATAGTCAATTTTGGTCTCTCTTTATATCTCTCAAAGAAAACATTGATCTTCATGACCTTTGATCATCCAGATGATTCTGAACCATACATCTCTTGATCCAGTGCAAGCACATTATTATCAAAAACTTTCAGACCCTATGTTAGGGTCTTGGATCCAATCGCTGAGCATAAATCCATCATTGGGCTATCCTTGAATGGTTCCCCTCGTGACATGAGCATAGAAAGATACCCTATGCGGGTGTGCAAGCCCCCACTCAATAAAATCTAGGAAGATACTCTCACTAATATTATCACAAAACAATGCAAAATCCACTCGCTACCCACCAAAATCAAACTCCTCAACTATAAGAAACACTACTCCTCACCCAAACTAAATCACACTCAGCCCTAGGAAAACAACTACTTCACTCTACTAGACATCAATACCCCACCTACGGAACCAACCCCAAGTGTTCCTCGTGAACAAACAAATCCTCCCCGAGTGGATACCCTCAAATCCACCCTTAATTGCAGCCACCTACAACACTAACCTTGGCCCAAAAACTGTAGGCAGACACCCCAGCCCAAATCTCATGCACCAAGGAAATTGACCTAGCAAGGAATTGTAAATATACTGCAAAAACCAATGCCCGAAATGCATATAGCTCCCCCCTCATTGCACTAGCAAGCAGAGAGCAAAAAATGAGCTAGGGCATGAATGTCGTAGCTCAACTTGGAGAGCTCGACATCGCCATCTTCCTGGAAGTGTATCTATTAGTACTATGGCAGATGACCCTTTTATTTATATTTGATATTAAAGAAGAACTAAGGTATTATCTAAAGCTCCTTAGTTCTTTGATAAAGAACATTGTAATCATTAAATCTCTTTATGTAAATAGAAACTTGTGCTTGATGCGTCAAAGGACCTTGGAAGGATTACCTTGACCTAGGTTTGTATTTTTCCTAGGTTTGTATTTTATGGCCTCCTTTAGAATTTTGGAGCCTTAAAATTCTAAAAACAATTCCTAACTCCTCTAGTCTTCTTCTTACTATTGATGAAGTCACCCTAAAAAAGTAGAGATGGGATATTGTTAGGTTGTATTTTAATGTTGAAATGAACAAGCCTCTCCCTTAGAAAATCATCCTAAACTCTAAGTTTGATAAATGGAGTCAAAATATTATTTATGAAAATATTATATTATTTTTTTCAAAATTGCAATAGATTTGGTTACGTAGTTAATAGATGGCAAATCCTAGGTGTTGAAAATAGTGCTAAACAATATTAAATAACATTTTGTTGAGCATCTAATGATTTCAAAAGGTGGAGGGTTGATAATTGTTAATGTAGAGGGTGGGACCTCTCCCTGACCCTTGAAATATTTTGGAAAATTCCCTCAAGACCATCTCCAAGAAAAATTACCAATTAAAAAAAAAGATAAAAGGAAGAACAACATACTATAAATTTGGCGGAGGAGTAAGATGAAGATTTGGCCTCCTTCTCCTTGGTATATTGAGGAGGTGGAATATTTGAGGAGACTAACAACCACTAGGACAAAAAGTAAGAATTTACTAAAGAAGTACAAACAGGGGTTGAGGACTTGTTACTCACAAAAAACCTTAAGGCCTAAGCTACAAATTTTGTAGCCTCTAGATAAGAAAAAAAAAACAACCAAGAAAACAAACTTGTCCTAAATCTTGAGGAATATACTATAAAAAACACTTACAAAGAAGAAGAGAGAGTGCTCTTGATATGTATCTAGGATCACGAGTTTGATATTTCCATGTTCACATCGACTTGTAAAACATAATACAAGTCATGATTTATCTAAAAATTACCTAGGTATTCCTCCTTTTGATAGGAAAGATTTGTCTTTGAGACCCATTGAATGAAAAAAGAAAAACAACATAGTTTACAGAAAAGCAAATGTGAGTAGTGACTCAAGGAAAGGATGAACATCTAAATGAGAGGTGTGCTCAAAGGAAATGGAAAAAGAAATTGAACTGTGTAAGAAAGCAACACTGGATAATGAAGCTCAAAGGGGAAAAGATCAAAATAATGAAAGTGCTATCTTGGAATATAATAGTTACGAATATCCTACACAAGCAACATCATTTGAAATGTTGCAGATCCTCAATAATAAGATAGATATGCTTCTAATTCCAAAATTTCAAATGGCTAACTCATTTATTGATGAAGTGGATTAAAAAACTTGGAATTTGTTGGAATTTTATATTATCCATGTTGAATGTGTCTCAAGGGCTATTTTCACCATGTGGAATCTATTAAAAGCTCATGCCACTCTTTTTACCCATAAGCTATATCCAATCTAAGAGATCATAAATGGACCATTATGCTCTTAGCCAATTATCTTAGTCAAAGATTTAAAAAATGGCTAAGTGTGTTCCTTAGCCATTAAGCTTCAGTACCTAGTTCAAAATGGAAACCCATTAATTAAAAAATGGGTATCCCTTACCTAAAAGTATTTAGTTTTAAAATAATACCTAAAATAGAAATTTGTACCCATTTTTGAAATAGGTTCTCATTTTTTAAAAAAGGGTACCCATTTTTAAAGAATGCAAAATTGGGTGCTCCTTTCTAAGAACCCACTATTTTTAACCTTTAAACATAATGGGTATTTGTTATTGAAATGGGTGCTTGTATTTTTGAAATAGGTAGACATTATTTAAAATGTGAAATCCCAAAGAAAATTTTGCTTTGGGTTTTTGATTGGGAAATGTCTACTGAGCCAATCCTTAGCCTTCGACCTACAAGTACACGACCATGTGAATGTCAATAGAAAATGCTGAATTTTTACATATATCTAATGCCTTTTTTTTTAACCAATTTTTACAAAATTAAAGTCCATTATATATTATAGTGTGTAAATTTAAAAGATATTTTTTAGGATATGATTTTTTTTTATTTTTCAATTAATTTTCAATGAAAATGATCCTTAAGGTTGAAATATCATGTGTTTTAATTTTGTTAATAACTTTTTATTTTTTATGCATTCTTAAAAAAACTACATGGCATTAATCTACACCAACTACTTTTTAAAATTGTTTAGTGATGAAATAAGGATCCATAAATATGATTCCACTTATTTTAATTAAACTTTAAAGTGAGGAGTAAAATTAATAGATTCAATCCCAAATGGAATGGAGTGATGATTAGACATTGCCCTCTCTTTGTTTTAGTTGAGGGTGCTTAAGGGATTTAAAATTAAATGTTAGAGGTAGGCCAAATCATGAAAAATTGATATAAAACAATATGAACAATAAGATATAGATGTGGGTCCCTCCCAACCATAGTTGGCTGAAGTTAAACAACGATGGGTCTTCGAAAGGGAATTTGGGTTGGGCACAAGGGGGTGGTATCATTAGGGACTCAGAGTGTAGAGTGGTGGTAGCCTGTGTGGCAAATGTAGTTACTCAAACCTCCAGCATGTTAGAGGTGATGGTGGCCTCTAATGGAATATGAATTACCAAAAATAAAAGGTGGAGGTTAACCATAGAAGGGGAATTCAGAAATTTAATCATGATGCTACAAGTAGTAGCCAAACTAGGTTGTTAGGTGGTTGATACCATTTCAAAATATCAATATGTTACTGACACATTAGACCATATGGATTTTCAACACATCCTCAAAGAGGGAAATAAGATTGTTGACAGGTTAGCCAACCTCAGCCCCTTCCATAAGGGGATTAAATTTAGGATGAGTTCACATGATTTACTTACTGATATATGTGTCATGATTAATGAAGGTAATAAAATTTATGAGTGGTAAAGATGTGAGAGTCACCATTTTGATTTTTTTGTGTCTATGGCATACGTGTATCATATCTTGAAGTGAACTTATTTTTTCAAGGAAGGGAAAGTGACATTTCTAATATTGCCCCTAATTGTGCTTTTTACAATCCTAGTTTGCATAATGTAGTCCCAACCCTTGTCTCTAGTTTTACTGTAATAACTATGGGAGGAGATAAAATTTAAATGAAGCTTGATAGCACTCGAAAATTTAAAAATAATATTTCCCTTTGCATAGAATTTGTGGAGGGTTATCAATTTTCCTAGTCATAGGAGTATGGTTTATGTTCAGGTGGGAAAGGTGAAGTTTACTGTGTTAATGGAGACTATTGTTGCCATCATCAGGTTGGTTGTGGAAGGCACATCCTTCCCCAAAAATCCTAAGGCAACTAGAAGGAGGACTTCAAAAAAAATTTGGGTCTAGGGGATAATGTGGCTCATCTCTAATGCAGTTTCAAAAGGGATGACTTCGTTGGTATATAGAAGGACACAATTCTTCTCCTAATGAATTTTGTTACCTTGGATGAGCACTTTAATTGGTTTCACTCCCAACTATTCTCAATTCTGAATCACCTAGGGTATGAGATTAATATTAACTTTCACTTCTAGACTTTCCCCTCCATTTCCCAGTATGTGGTAGTGGCCAAGTTTAAGGGTATTTTCCCCTTTCACTAAGGTATTATTTTTTATCTTTACAATTTCTATTTAGGTTTAACTCCAACTAGCATCCATATACAAATACTTCTTTCTTGATCCTTTGTGTTGAGTTACCGGCCAATCCAATTGATGCTAATGCTTCCCTTAAAACCCTTAACATTCTCACCAAGGTTAACCCTTCTAAATCTACTAGAAGAAAAATCCTTCTGGGTCCCCCTGTTAGTGAATGATCTATTAAAAACATAACTATTATTGAAGAAGTTTTAAAGGAGATAGTTTCTTCATGGTCCATTGGATTTGTTTGGACCACTAGAAAGTTGTTGAGAAATGTTACTTACCCTCCCTTCCCCCACCCCCCTGATGCCCCCAATTTTTCTCCTTAGAGTGCTCTTATCAAGGAGGAATTTTTCCTCTTTGTAGCTAAAGTGAACAAATTCTATAAGGGATTCAATAGCAAGGAACCTTGTACCTACTAGATTTTGGGACAATTTGTGGTGGTCAAAAATAAGATTAATAAACTCGAGGCCCTAATTGAAGTGAACATCAGAGCATTAACTCAGCTAGCAAAGAACAAGGAACAAGGGGATTGGATGGCAGTGGGAAGTGCTTAGTAAATCAATGAAGGAGCTCACTAAGAAATTTATCCTCAATAACAACAAAAAGGACTTGTCATAGATGGTGGAGGCATTGAATGTCAATTATAACTCTAAGAAGAGTAAAATGGAGAGTGTGTTTGCACAGACCATGGAGATGATCAAGAAGAATATTGTTGCTCTGCATGCCACTCAAGATCAAATTGCAAGGAGGCATGCCAAGAAGAAGAGATACTTAGAGTAATCCACTACCTCAAGCCTTGATGTATTTGTGTCTAAGGTGAAAGTGACATTATACTCCCTAGATATCTCCTATAGGAAGGGTTCAAGTAGAAGGATCCCCTTATTGGAAAAAGGTAAAGAAATGTGCCAGGATAGTAGATAGAACTAACTATCACCATCTCCTCTACTAGAATATTCATTGGTGGCTTCTAAATCTATTAGTTGCAAATAGAAAAAAGGGAAGATGTGTTAATTTTTATTTAGGAAAAACCATAAGCACGTAGTATTATATTAATTAAAATATAAAAATTATAATAAAAAGGCTTAGACTATACTATATGAATGAAAGAAAAGAAAAAATGTAGAGAGAAACGCTTAATTTGCAAGCCCTACCTACCTAGCCAAAGAAGACCCTCAAAATCGAGGTGGAAGAGAGAAAATATCAATCTGAAAACCTAACCCATGCAATGATTATTAAAAAAATGGAGGTGGTAGAGAGAAGGCATCAATATACACACCTCACCCATACAAAAATTGGTTAACCACAAAATTGAAGATGGTAGAGGGATAGGCTCAGTTTGCAAAAGCTAACTTATCTAATTACCAAATTTGCATGGAATAATTAAGATGGACTTAAAAAAAATCCAAGTACATACAAAAAGAGGTACTAAAAATAGTTAGTATTCACATAACAAAATACCCGAGCAGTTACTTTCAAAGCAGTGATAGAAGGGGACCTCCCATTAGTTTTAGGGATTGTTTTCCCCCACACCTTTATCTTCCACATGCTCTTATTGGGACTATTTTTCATCAAGCTTATAGCCCTTGAAGGATTCTTAAGCACACTTTTGTTGCAAACAACAATGAAGGAAAACTGAGACAAGGGGTGAATCAATTTTCACCGAATAATGAAACTTAACCTTAAATGCAAATCTGATAAACTGTAACAACAACAAATATAAGAAAATTGACAGCACAACACACAACACCAAGATTTTGACATGGAAAATCTGGTTCAGAGAAAAACCATGGTGGGAACCTACCCATAATAAGATGATACTCTACAGTAGTATGTGAAAATATTACAATGGAGAATGCACTTGCATTCAAGCTCAATCCCTAGATCTCACTACTCAAAATAAAAATAACTTAGAAGGCTACAACCCTTAGGGAAGTCTCACTGACTTACAACAAGATTTGGACAATAATTCAAAAGGAATGAACAACAGTGATAGCATCTACTAATGCTTGGTGATAGTTCTCATTAAGCGAATATGTCTTCTGTATGACCCTTCAAAACTCTGCACAATCACACTACAGAAGGATGAATTTCTTTATTATCTCATGCACCACTCTTTAATAATGCAGACATAACCTTGATACATTAATTACATGACTTTATCAACTATTTATACAATTGCATTAACCTTGACAACAAGGTCATCTAAACCCTCAACACCTAATTACAAAATAACATTACATGATACAAATTTTTAACACCGAATCAATATAATGATATACATGACATAACATGGACCTAAATCAAATCTCAAAACATGCATCACCACTTAAAATCTTGCCAAGATCAACCGCATCACACTAGACCACCAAGAATACTGCATAACACAAAGAACATCACCGAATCATGAAAATAACCAAAAACTCACACAACAATCAATGTGGATCATCAAAATAAATAGGACAGAATTAGGAAACACCAACAAGCACATTAGAATCACTAGTAGAAATTGTACCAATGCCACTCATCAAATTTTCATCAATCAAAATTTGAACCTCAAGAATACTCAAACAAAAACAACTGTCACAAAGAAAGATAACCTACAGAGCACCAAATCATAACCATCTAAAATGAAGACACACAAGAATATCCTACACAAGATACACAAGAATATACCAAAGCAGATACCAAACTCTGCAAAGCACTTATCCGAAAAACCAAACTTCAAACTGAATCATATTGTAAATGTATATTCAATTCTCAATTTGAAGAACATGTTATATATATATGCAATGTAATGTATTATTATTTCTTTATTGATTCACAACATAATATTTCTAATTTTTATTTGTTGTAGATGGAGAGAGAACATTAATGAATTTCTATAAATCTCCCACAATGTTCCATCGGTGTATATATAAATAAAGGGGGACCGATCAAGAGATACCTTGATCGATCATGTCCTATCAACATAATCGACCAAGATATCCCTTGGTCGTTGCCTCTTCTTAACCGATCCTAATCTGTTTCATTTGCAAGATATCATTCGGTTGGTAATATAAACAATATGCAATCACCGATGGTTAATAACCGATAATAAATTGGTGGCAATGCATGATGCAACCGATTGTAATCAGTAATAAACAAGTTTGTTATGACAGATAAACAAATGCATTAACCTGATTATAATCGATGAGAAACAATTGTGTTAAGTCCGATAACTAAATGTGTTAATTCGATTATAATCGGTGGCAATCAAAATATGTTATAGCCCAATAATCATTTCTTTATGAAGCCTGATAATCATATGCAAATTTGGACTATCAAATGATAGCCCGATAATGGATTGGGGTTAGAACAAAAAACCCGGATTCATTATTAGTACTATCAGATGATAGTAAGTACATAAATTAGTTTTATGAATGAAGGAAGTTATAATAGAATTAAGGAGAGCATTTATAAAGATAAAGGAATAGTTAGAGATGTCTTATCTTGGGAAGATAAATATCAAATAAAGCATCTAGCATCACATTTCTCTTGATAACCACAATTCCTTAAATAGTTTATAATCTCAATCACCAAGGGTCCACATCACCTAAACATATAACATGAAGTATCATCAAAGCATATGATGCAAGAAACCATATCACCTAAGCACGTGACATGGAGTATCACCTAAACATGTGATACAAGAGATTCATCACCTTGTGATGACAAGATATCAGCTAAACACATGATATCAGTATTAATTCAACAAGCAATACTTAAGGTAAACACATGAGAATAGTTAAATTCTCAACTTATCCAAGTTGTGGTTTGTGCACTAAAATTTTATCTAAGTGTTTTACCACAACACAATCATGGCACATCCATGGCATACCAGAGATCCAACATGATAACTGGTTTGAACATCATAAGATCGTCACCTTATAATGTCTACATAGAAGTGTTCATTATCTAAGAGATCGTCACCTCTTAGACATGAACACAGGGGGTTAAACCCATAAAAGTCCTAACATGACAAATAAGTTTACACATTAAACATCTTATTGATATACAAGTACAGATTAAAAACCAGATTACCTTTTTATCATACCTAAAGCTTTTCTAAAATGATCAACCTTTACTCTGGAAAGTGGTTTGGTTAGAATATCTGTAGTCGGATCTCCTATAAAAACATATTCCAATTGGATCACATTTTTTTCTACCATACCTCTCACATAATGGTATGAAATCTCAATATGCTTGGATCTATCATGGAACACTAGATTTAATGAAAGTTTTATGCAGCTTTGGTTGTGACAATGGATAATAGTAGGTTTCATAGGTTCACCAAACAATCCCACAAGCATCTTCCTAAGCCACACTGCCTCTCAGGAAGCCATGGAAGCTGCAATGTATTCAGCCTCGATGGAACTCTGAGCTACAAAAGACTTCTTTCTAGTGATCCAAGATATCATGGCTGAACCTAAACTGAAGCAACATCCTGAGGTGCATTTCCTGTCAGTCACACTTCCAGCCCAATCTCAATATGTGCATCCATGTAGATTTAGATCAACTTTCTCATATTTGAGACCAAGGTTTAAGGTGCCTTGTAAATATCTCATAATGTGTTTTACTGCAACTAGGTGTATCTCCTTTGGCTCACACATAAACTGACTCAAAGCATTAACTACATAATAGATACTTGGTCTTGTGTTTACTAGATACATCAAGGACCCAATCATTTGCCTGTATTGAGTAGGATCAGTGGGTTGCGACTCTATTGTTGCTTCCTTAAGTTTATGAAGATTGGTTTTGATTGGAGAGGTCATGGGTCTGCAGTTTAGCATTCCAAATCTCTTCAAAATGTCCAAGGTATACTTGCCTTGTTTTAGTATAATGTTATCAGAATTCTACCATACTTCCAATCCTAGGAAGTAATGAAGGCGGTCCAAGTCCTTCATATCAAATTCTTTAGATAGATCTTTCTTGTATTGATCTATAAGGTGATCTTCTCCTGTGATTAATATATCATCAACATATAAAATCAATATTAACATATCACCTTTGTTTTGCTTGTAGTGGAGATTAGGATCTACATCATTCTTAGAGAAGTGTAGTTGTGTGGGGGAAAAAGTGACACTAAGCAAACATGCCCTAATCTCACTTTCAATCACACACTTGTGGAATACGAAAGAGCCTAGAGGTATCACACAATTGGCTACTTCTTTTTGTGGAAGAGAGAGCCACGGGATACCTATTAGGATTTCTATTCCTTTGTTGCAATGATGGATAAAATGATGCAAGTTCAACTACTAGCCCTAGAGTGCAAGTATGAACTAATAACAAGATTGCAGAATTGAACTTAAACAATGGAAACCTGTAAACACAAGGACAAGACAAGAATGTAAATGCGTACCTGGTGTTAAAATCTGAGTGAAAATGTTTGGGATGGGGGCGCGGACGCCACTGTCCTGATTCTGCCCCTGAAACTGCTCCTGAAACTACTGTTTTGCAACCTGAAAAGCTGTCAAAAATGCTGAAACTATTGTCTGACAGAAGGACCAGGGCGCCCAGCGCCCCTGTCCTGGTAGGACCAGGGCACCCCACGCCCTTGTCCTGGTCTTTTTCTCTGCAATTTGGTGTGTTGTTCTATCTCAGTCTGCTTCTTTTGGATCTGCAACTTGCGGTGTCGTCCGAATCCCGAAACTTGCACTTATATCTGAAAAGGTATGGTGGGCGGCTATATAGGGTTTTGCCTTAGTCAAACCACCGCTTTGGTGATTTCCACCTCCACGAATAGCCAAGTTGTATTGTAAAAGTAATGTGTGTGTGCAAGATCCTAAAATGCAAGTAAGCAAACTAGAGCAACCTAGAAAGTAAACCCTAATTGCTTGTACATGATAATGTAAATGCTCCAAATAAAGATGTAAAGAGATCTAAAGCATGAATACAAGTGATCTAATGAGGCTTATGCAAAGACATGAAAACAACATGAAATCATACCCAACCCCAAGGGAGGGGTACAAGCCAATCTTCAGTCGCTGATCCCCTATTGCTTTTCAATGTCTTCAAAGCCCTAAATGGATGAATGAAATTGATGAATGCTTGATGGATGGATGTTGAATGTTGTTGAAGTCTTCAAAGATCTACTCTTTCGCTGCATAGAAGGCCCTTGAAAACCAAAAATCTGGATCCTTTCAAATGAAGAGAGAGAGCTCTTATATATAAAACCCTAGGTCTTAATTTCAACTTTTGGCCGACCTAGAGATTGGATCTCCCGCCAATTTCTTGGGGTTAAGCTTTATTTTATGATTGGATCGTGCTCCTAAAATTTCAAGAAAAATGTCCGGGACCATGTGCACGTCGGGCGCCATGGTCCCGACAACTTTTCACCAAATTTTTAGGGCCGTCGGATATGCTGATTTTAGAGAGAATCCTGAAGTTACAGGTGATTTCGAGATGTTTTGACCCCCGAAATCAAGCCCCCAAGTTCCAAAATAGGACCTAATTAGGGTTTTTGATTAAATGATGTATTGGAAGAATAAAATGAAAGGGGCACACTTTAATGAAAA
Organism: Cryptomeria japonica; assembly: GCF_030272615.1. NCBI lineage: Eukaryota > Viridiplantae > Streptophyta > Pinopsida > Cupressales > Cupressaceae > Cryptomeria > Cryptomeria japonica. Next base: position 609,575,771 of record NC_081405.1, read on the forward strand.
GGGCCCAACTTTATGATATGGAAGATGATAAAATAGAACCTTAGACCTAATTAATTTAATTAATTAAGTTGTAAAGGGAAAATGCAATGCAAAATGCAAAATGCGCCAAGGTGGGTGCTAAACTAGGTGTGAAATTGTACCACCCTAGCAAGTGCGTACAATTTACGATGCTACATTTAGCCCCCACTTTAGCGGTCATATGAACACTACATGCATATGCAAGCTAAAGTACAGAAAAGTAAACATTATTTGAAAAAGGATATATCCATAAGTCTGTCAAACGAAGCCCCCAGCGGTATCTGCAGTACACAGTTAGGAACCACACCCTACAAAGCACACGTTAGATCACAAAATCACCTAATGCTTACTAAGGAAGGTGATGAAATTTTGAGGGTAGCTATATGCCCCCCCCTGTTTCAGCTTGCTAATTTTAGTGAGTTGAAACAGGGTATCATGTTTACCACTTCGAATTGTTAAAGAATATTGATGACAAATGCTCACAAGAAGATTTGATATGAGATCAAAAACTAATGGAGAATCATTTGGTAAGAAAGAGGACTAAATCTCAATTCCAACACAGCAAAGAGTGTGAGGATTTGAGAGTTCTCTAACACAAGATGAAGGATGTAAATAGAAACAAAATGCAAAGAGAAGAAAAGAAAGGAAAAAAGAATGAATACACACATTGGTGATCCATGAAAAGAATAGTGAGAGAGAAAACATGGACTTCTCACCCCTAGATCTTGTCTAGGTGATCCATGGGAAAAAGGACATGGAAAACTAGCCCCTAGAGTCTGTCTAGGTGGTCCATGTAAGGGAGGAGAGTGAGAAAGTTTAGCCTTATGCCGCTAGTTCCACTCAACCTCGTGCATGTGTGTGTAAGTGAGGTTAGAAGCACCTCATAGGAGTCTATGCCCGAGTATGCTACAACCTATATATGTATAGTACAAAAGCATGACATCTCGCTCTAAGAGTTTGTGCTCTGGTTCCGAGAATAATCACCTTGCATAAAAGAAAAATGGAGACATCTCTCTCTAAGAGTCTGTGCTCTGGTTCCAAGAATGACCCATTGCTCAAAAAGTGTCATGTTTATGTCATAAGCAAAGTAGAACAAGGATACCTACCTTCATCAAAAAAGAAGATACCCCAAAAATGCAACAATGTTGTAGATCCAAGCAAGAGAGTTTTGCACTCTTTAAGCAAGGATAAGATAATTGAAAAAGGGATATCTTGTAGTATGTGTAAAGGAGATCCTTAGAGGAGAAGAGATCTTTGTACAAAAGACACCTATCCTCGAGAGGAATTGTCTTAGACAAATATAACATCTTCTAGAATAATACAAAGAAGAGAATAAGAATGCAATACTTCCTTCCTTTGTGAGGTGAGAGTGATTCTTAATGAAGGATGACGCTTTTTTTAACCCAATTGGGAGAGTGAATTAATTATGGATGTATTTTACCAATTGCAAAAGAGGTTGTAGTCAAGGACTTACGCCTCTTGGAAGGGAGAATCCTTGAACAAACAACAACAAATGCATACAAGGATAACATCAGGTAATAAAGTTCACACCATCCACAAAATAGGAAAAAGTGGATCCTTAGATAAAAATAAGAAAAGATCATTGCCTCCCAAGGATGAAGGACTTACACAATCTTCCAGGGAGAGATTTAGACATAAACAAAATGTACTACATACTCACATGAGTTCATGCAAGCAAGAAATTAGTTTATGTAAAATGCTCCTCACAAGAAGTGGGTAAGGTAAGAAAGAGAATACACATCTTCTCCCATATCTAGGAAAAGAGGATTCTAAAGAAAAGATGATCAATATTTCCACATTATTACCCCATAGGAACAAGAGATAACACAGAAAAATTAGGCTATTATGTTGCTTCAAAAATATGATTGCACTTGAAATTGTACCATCATGAATGACAATGAGCCCCCAGTAAATGAGCTACCAATGTCACATAATGATGAGCAACATAATAGCCATTAATGTTATTTAAAGACATGATAGATTGAATGAGGTATTTGAATATGACATGCTAAATACTCAATTATAAGTGAGATCAAAAACATGTATAAAATGATAAAAATTGAAGAAGAAAAGTCACAAGAAATCTTAGAAGAGGGATGAGTGTAATCTATTAGAGCCTTATCCCTAGAGGAAAGGACTTTATGATGAATAGGAGATAAAGATTCATAAGTGGATTTAGAAATTTGAGGGGAGTCATAAAGAGATTTGTTCATCGCCAAGATTTCCTTATGAGGGGAATGAGAGTTGATAGAAGTAGAAGATGATTTAGTTGAAGTGAGATCATCATCACTACTAAATATAGCATTCACATTGAGAGATGGTCTTTTAGATGCTTTGGTGGGCTTAGAAAGATTATATCCAAGTCCAAATGAATATTCATACATGTTATGTTCTAAAGGAACTTTAATTCCTTGTTCATTTGCGCCACAACCATTTCCACTATAGCCACTCTTAGCCAAAATATGGAAACCACGACCATAAGGATTAGCCATTTCAGAAAGAAAAGGTGGTTTTTCATAAGACAAAGAATCAAATCCTTCAGAATTAGAGGTGTGAGGAGAAGAAGTTTGAGAAGCGGCCACAAAATTATTACTCATAGGTTCAGGTAAGACTGATTGATCTCTAGTTTCTTCCTTCTTTTTAACTTTAAGTTCTCTAGGAGGAACCCTATACTCACCTACAAAGGTGGGCTTAAAATCAAGAGATCCCCAATCGTCTTCTGCGAGGACCTTCTCAGGATCAAAAGCCTTTTCATGTGTAGATTCAAGTTGAGAAGAATCTTCTTCAGGAACTTCAGACTCATCCAAAGAATTTTGATTATTAGAGGGTGATGATTCATCCACAGGTATCTTGTTTAATGAGTCATCACTAGAAGAGGAAGGCTTAGAATAATTCCCTTTGGAAGTAGATGTTTGCAAACAAGCTTGAAAATTAGTATCACCTATCAAGGTATATGTCTTATTATTATAAATAAATTTAACTTGTCTATGCAATGTAGAGGGGACAGCTTGCATACTGTGAATCCAAGGTCTCCCTAATAACAAGTTGTATGTTAGATTTCCCGACATAACATGGATAGGAGTAGGCAAAGTAACAGGTCCCACTGTGATGGATAAGGTGATAATACCTAATGAAGACTTAGCCACATTATCAAAGCCTCGAATGGGACGAGAGTCAGGCTCAATAAGGGATGTATCCACATTCATCTTATGCAATAGATTAATGCTACACACATTAAGGCCAGAACCATTATCTACTAGTGTTTGTCTTATAGTAGTGTCATTTATGATAACCACAATCATCAAGGGATCATATTGATGTTGAATTTCACTAGTAGGCAACTCATCTTGAGTAAACACAATTTGAGCTTTAGGATTCATCACAGAGTTAACCAAAGACACTATATTACTAGATGTATTAGGTTGAGGAACATTCAAATCTTTTAAGGCATCTTGTAACATTCCATGATGAGCGGAAGAAGTTTGGATCAAATTCCAAAGGGATATCTTAGCAGGGGTAGCTTTAAGTTGATCAATAAGATCATAGTCCTTACTAAGCATTTGTGAAATACGAGGAGCTTGAGGAACAATAGGTTGGGAAGGAGGAAGTGAAGTTGGGATAACAGGAGGAAGATTAGGCTGCTTATTATTTCTTGTATTATAGGTATGGGCTACCGCATTATAACTCTCTCTAGTCAGTTGCTTAGCATACTCATAGGGGCTCTTAGTAGAATAACCTCCTTGCACAGTAATAATAGGTTTCTTAGGAGTGCAAAAAGAATCATTAGCATAACCACCTTGAACCACTAAGATAGGCTTATTTAAAGGTTGAGAATTTTGAGAAGGACAAGCACCTTGGACAATGAAGAGAGGTTTGTTAGGTGTTTCATTTACATGTATCAAATTGATTGAGGATGGTTTAGAGGAATGAACAAAAGTGTTGGAAGAATTTTTGCTAGTCTTCTCTTGCACTAAAATCTCATCATGGATTAAATCAATTCTAGGAGAGAAACAAGGGGTAGGCATTGATGTTCTAGTAGGCAGAGTAATACTAGGAAAGGTCATATCATCCTCTATTATCAAAGGATCTACATGGGGAATAAACTCTCTAGGAGAAGGATCAAAATTACTCTATAAAGTCTCACTTTTGAGAGGGAGATCTTTGAAAGAGATGTTAACCATCTTGCTTTGAACTAGGGTTTCCTTATGAGTAGAACCAAGTTGAGGAGAGGGAGAATAATTGAGATTCAAGGAAGGTGAGAAACTATCAAGGGAGTTTTCAATCTTGATTTCATCCCCTTTGGCTAGGGTTCTCTCATGGGGAAGAGAATAATCTACACCTTCTTCTAATGGTTCATCCCAAATAGTGAGGTTGTTAAAAGGAATGTTTGAAGTATTGTCAATTTCAGGAGAGGAGATAACATTGTTTATTAATTCCTCATCCTTAGGAGGGAGAGGATCAATAGATGTGTTAAACTCATCCTCTTTCCTCAAAATATGTTCAATATGATCTTTAGGGGAGAGAAAATTAAAGAAATTGCTTATTATTTCATCTTCTTTCTCTAAGGGATGCTTATGGGTAAGACAAACTTTAGGAGAAGGGTAAGCATTTATCTTTAATTCATCATCTCTAGTGGGAATTTTGTTGGAAAAGGAAATGCCATCACTAGGAAATGTAGGGATAATGTCATCTTCTTGCACAAAAGGATCCTCATGAGGGGAGTGTTTTCTAGGAGGAACATGGACATATTTCTCCAAAGATTCATGCTTAGGAAGGAGATCTTTGAAAGAAGTGTTCATAACCTCTTGTTGCACTAACATGCCCCCATTGGAAGGACCAACTTTAGGAGAAAATAATTCAATGCCCATCAATACCTTTTCACTTAGAGAGGAATCATGTAGGAAAGGTGAAGTAACATTAAGAAAGGTGTTTATGATATCATTCTCTTCCTCTAGGATAGCTAAATAGGAAGGGCACATTTTGGGAGAATTGTCAAGATCACTCTTAAAGTCTTCATCCTTAGAGCATGGGAGAGTCTCAAAGGGATTGGTAGCAACTCTTTTAGGCACTAAAATGTTGTTATAGATGGGGGGAGGTTCTTTAGGAGAAGGAAAAATTGAAACAAGGGAAGCTAACCCATTATCAAATGAATGCATCATGACAACAATTTTCCTCTTTCAAATGATAACACATGCAAAATAGAAGGAAATGTATAACTTTAAACAATGAAAGTGCTTAGAATGTAGATTTAGAAAATGAAATTTATGATTCAAATGAGTTCCTAAATCAGATTTGAAATTATTGATCCCAAATAAGCTATCCACAAGTTCAACTTTGAATTTTAGCAAAAATTTCCTCTAAATTTTTGAATTTTGCAAGAAATTAAAACTTGTAAATACAAATTTGAATTTGAAATAGCATAAACACTCAAATTTGAAAACATAAATCAGAATTAGAGAAGATTGGAATTCACGTCGGGTTCACCAAAATGTGTGGGGGAAAAAGTGACACTAAGCAAACATGCCCTAATCTCACTTTCAATCACACACTTGTGGAATACGAAAGAGCCTAGAGGTATCACACAATTGGCTACTTATTTTTGTGGAAGAGAGAGCCACGGGCTACCTATTAGGATTTCTATTCCTTGTTGCAAATGATGGATAAAATGATGCAAGTTCAACTACTAGCCCTAGAGTGCAAGTATGAACTAATAACAAGATTGCAGAATTGAACTTAAACAATGGAAAGCTATAAACACAAGGACAAGACAAGAATATAAATGCATACCTGGTGTTAAAATCTGAGTGAAAATGTTCGGGACAGGGGCGCGGGCACCATTGTCCTGATTCTACCCCTGAAACTGCTCCTGAAACTGCTGTTTTGCAACCTGAAAAGCTGTCAAAAATACTGAAACTGTTGTCTGACAGAAGGACCAGGGCGCCCAGCGCCCCTATCCTAGGGACTAGGGCGCCCCATGCCCCTGTCTTGGTCTTTTTCTTTGCAATTTGGTGTGTTGTTCTATCTCAGTCTGCTTCTTTTGGATCTGCAACTTGCGGCGTCGTCCGAATCCCGAAACCTGCACTTATATCTGAAAAGGTATGGTGGGTGGCTATATAGGGTTTTGCCTTAGTCAAACCCCCGCTTTTGTGATTTCCACCTCCATGAATAGAGAAGTTGTATTGTAAAAGTAATGTGTGTGTGCAGACCTTGTGTGTGTGCAAGATCCTAAAATGCAAGTAAGCAAACTAGAGCAACCTAGAAAGTAAACCCTAATTGCTTGTACATGATAATGTAAATGCTCCAAATCAAGATGTAAAGAGATCTAAAGCATGAATACAAGTGATATAATGAGGCTTATGCAAAGACATGAAAACAACATGAAATCATACCCAACCCCAAGGGAGGGGTACAAGCCAATCTTCAGTCGGTGATCCCCTATTACTTTTCAATGTCTTCAAAGCCCTAAATGGATGAATGAAATTGATGAATGCTTGATGGATGGATGTTGAATGTTGTTGAAGTCTTCAAAGATCTTCTCTTTCACTGCATAGAAGGCCCTTGAAAACCAAAAATCTGGATCCTTTCAAATGAAGAAAGAGAGCTCTTGTATATAAAACCCTAGGTCTTAATTTCAACTTTTGGCTGACCTAGAGATTGAATCTCCCGCCAATTTCTTGGGGTTAAGCTTTATTTTGTGATTGGATCGTGCTCCTAAAATTTCAGGAAAAATGTCCGGGACCATGTGCACGCCATGGTCCTGACAACTTTTCACCAAATTTTCAGGGTCGTCGGATATGTTGATTTGAGAAAGAATCTCGAAGTTACAGGTGATTTCGAGATGTTTTGACCCCCGAAATCAAGCCCCCAAGTTCCAAAATAGGACCTAATTAGGGTTTTTGATTAAATGATGTATTGGAAGAATAAAATGAAAGGGGCACACTTTAATGAAAAGGGTCCAACTTTATGATATGGAAGATGATAAAATAGAACCTTAGACCTAATTAATTTAATTAATTAAGTGCTAAAGGCGATATGCAATGCAAAATGCAAAATGCGCCAAGGCGGGTGCTAAACTAGGTGTGAAATTGTACCACCCTAGCAAGTGCGTACAATTTACGACGCTACAGTAGTTTTGGCTGATAAGTGTCAATTCTTTCATACCGTTCCCTGGGAGCCTGTTTAAGCTCATAGAGATACTTCTTCAGTCTACACACATGAGACTTTGCATCATGAATTTAAAACCCTTCAGGTTGCTCTAGGTATACTTCTAATATCTCACCATTAAGGAATGTTTTCTTAACATCAATTTGAAATGCTTTCCATCCCTTTGTTGCTGTAATGGCTAGTATAACTCTTACTGAGGTATATCTGGCTACAGGTGCAAATTTTTATTCATAATCTATTCCTTCCTTTTGAGAGAACCCTCTAGCTACAAATTAGGCTGTATGTTTATCAATACTGCCACCTGCAGCATATTTGATCTAAAAAAGCCATTTAGAAAAAAACAACAGATTTTCTAGTTGGCCTAGGAACAATCTCCCAAACATCATTCTTCATTATGGATTGATACTCCTCAGACATAGCATCCTTCCATACTTGATGTTTAAGTGCATTTGATACATTGTTGGGTTTAGTTTTAGAAAGATAATTCTTAAGTGCAACATAGCTAGTGAATTTGTTAGGCCATTTGCTTTCTTTGAAGGTTCCTAAAGGACCAACAAACCTCTGAGCTTCTTCTACTATTTTGGTGGCCCATAGTGGTCTTTTCTTGAGATTTTCTCTAGGTGGCTTTTGAGTTTCACCTTCAGTTTCCTAAAGATTCTCCCTTTGAAGCTCAAGAGCAACATCTTCATCTATGTTAGGGGTAGGGATATAGGCTTCAGGTTCTATTGACCTTTGGGATCTTTTGAAGGTTAAGTCTTCTTGAAAGATTACATCCCTACTCAGTATATCCTACAAGTATTCCCCTTTTTCCAAATATATAGATTTTGTGGGCCTGGAAGGTTTCACTATATCCTACAAGTATTCCCCTTTTTCCAGAAGGCTCTAGTTTTAGTCTTTTCTCTTTAGGTATATTAATATAGATAGGACACCCAAATATCCTAAGGTGGCTGCTACCTAGCTTTATTTTATTAATGACTTCCTCAAGAGTTTTGTCTTCAAGGTGGGAGTGAGGACATCTATTTTATATATATAGAGTGCTTGTTGCTTCTACCCAAAGATTGGTTTTTAGATTCTGATCAAGAATCATGGCTTTGGCAACTTCTACAATTGTCCTATTTTTCCTTTCAGCTACCCCATTTTGTTGAGGGTTATAAGGTATTGTAAGCTCCCTCTTAATCCTAGTGTTTTTACAAAAATCTTTAAATAAATCTGAGGTGTATTCCCCCCCACTGTCAGTTCTTAAAGTTTTAATTTTTTTTCCTGAGTAGTGTTCTGTTAGTGAATTAAATTCTTTAAACTATTGAGGATCTCTTCTGATTCTTTACACTTCAGAAAGTAGATCCAAGTTTTTCTAGATTAGTCATCAACAATTATTACATAATACAAAAATCCCCCTAGAGAGCATACAAATATAGGTCCACATATATCAGAATGAACTAACTCTAAAACTTTGCTTGTTTTCCAAGTACTATTTTGGAAGGCACCCTTAGTATTTTTACCTGGGGCACATCCCTTGCATGCCCCTGAATGAAATTGCTTTAACTTGGGTAGACTTGTGACAAGATTTCCCATTAATGATAAAGCTCTAAAATTCAGGTGCCCTAGAATTCTATGCCAAACTTCATTAGCATCTGTGGCTTCATGGATTAGGGATAGGTTGGGCTCTGTGCACGGCTCAGACAAACAACCTTGTCTTTGACCAATGGTTTTCGCTTTCTTGATAGAAGAATTCCTTGGCCAAGACAACATTCTATTGTCCACGAAGGTCACTATGTATCCATTATCCTCTAGTGCTGATATAGAGACTAGATTTCTCTTGATGCCAGGGGCATATAGTACTCCTTTGAGTTGCAATGATATGCCTATCTTCAATTTGATGGTGTAGGTTTTAATTCCTCTGACTGGATGTGTGGAGTCATCTCTGATGGTAACTTCCTCATCATTATCCTATTATCACAGAGTCTAGCACTTCTCTAAACCCTCTAATGTGTCTGGACAAGCCAGTGTCGATGACCCATGAGTTAACCTTGTTTAAAGCTTGGTTTGTCAGTGGTGGGTTGAGTACATAATTCTCAGAAGCATCTTCTCCTTTAGTTTTTCCTACCTTGGCAAATGTAGCTTGTTGCTTGGCTCTTTTTGAACAATTAGCAACATAGTGTTCGAACTTGTCACACTTGTAACATTGAATATGTGACAGATTCTTCTTTGAATTTTTCTTACCTTGACGACCTTTTCTCTTCCTAAACTGCTTCTTTTTGTTTTTCTTGTTAGAGTTTGTTTTTAGGACTTGCAGGTCTTCATCTATATTCTTTTGTTTTATTCCTTTCTTATTGAACCTTGATTCCTCTTGGAGACAATCATCTCTTAATCTTTCAAACTTTGGATATTTGGACCTCGCATTGATTCCTTGGATGAATGTGTCCCACACACTAGGTAACCCATCTAAAGCAATGAGTGTTAACTCTTTGCTTTGGATCTCATACCCAAGGGTTGCTATTTTATATCTTAGGGTTGATATCCACCTAAAGTAAGCATTGGCTAACTCCCCTTTGTTGATGTCTATATGATTGATCTCTCATTTTAAGGCCAAAGTGTAACTTGCATTTGATATCTCAAATGTGTTTTCAAGTGCTTTGAACATTTTATAGGTCGTCGCATGTTTCTTTATGATGGGCATTATGTTATTTCTCACCCCATCAACTATTATCTTAATAGCCTTTTCATTTCCATCCGTCCATGCTACTTTCACAGGTTCATTCTCAGGTTGTACATTTTCAGTTTGAACAAATGAATCCACTTTATTTTCTCTTAACATAAATTTGATTCCGAATTTCCACGCTGAGAAGTTATCTCCTCCTTCAAGTCTATCATCAAATCTGATAGCGCTTTCCATTAGAGAAATGTGATGTTGGGTATAAGCTAGTTCTTAAATTTTTTTATAAAATTGAATAGCCTCAGGTCCAATTAACTATAGCTCTAATACCATGTAAATGTATATTCAATTTTCAATTTGAAGAACATGTTATATATATATGCAATGTAATATATTATTATTTCTTTGCTGATTCACAATATAATATTTCTGATTTTACTTTGTTGCAGATGGAGATAGAACATTAATAAGTTTCTATGCATCTCCCACAATGTTCCATCAGTGTATATATAACAATTAAGGGGAACCGATCATGAGATACCTTGATCGGTCATGTCCTTTGGACATGATCAACCAAGATATCCCTTGATCAATGCCTCTTCTTAACTGATCCTAATCAGTTTCATTTGCAAGATATCATTGGGTTGGTAATATAAACAATGTGCAATCACCGATGGTTAATAACTAATAATGAATCAGTGGCAATGCATGATGCAACTGATTGTAATCGGTAATAAACAAGTTTGTTATGACAAATAAACAAATGCATTAACCCGATTATAATTGATGATAAATAATTGTGTTAAGTCCAATAACTAAATGTGTTAATCCAATTATAATCAGTGGCAATCAAAAATATGTTATAGCCTGATAATCATTTCTTTATGAAGCTCGATAATAATATGCAAATTTGGACTATCAAATGATAGCCCAATAATTTATCGGGGTTTGAACTAAAAAACCTAATTCATTAGCGGTACTATCAGATGATAAATATTACATAAATTAGTTTCATAAGTGAAGGAAGTTATAACAGAATTAAGGAGAGCATTTATAAATATCAGATAAAGGAATAGGTAGAGATGTATTATCTTGCCAAAGCTATTATGCGTCAACACTCCCTCTTATCTTGGGAAGATAAATATCAGATAAAGCATCCAGCATCACATTTCTCTTAATAACTATAATTCCTTACATAGTTTACAATCTCAATCTCCAAGGGTTCACATCTCCTAAACATATGACATGAAGTATCATCAAAGTATATGATACAAGAAAAAAATCACCTAAGCATGTGACATGGAGTATCACCTAAACATGTGCTACAAGAGATTCATCACCTTGTGATGACAAGATATCACCTAAACATGTGATATCAGTATTGCCTAAACACACAATACTTAAGGATAAACACATGAGAATAGTTAAAATCTCAACTTATCTAAGTTGTGGTATGTGCACTAACATTTTATCCAAATGTTTTACCATAACACAATCATGGCACATCCATGGCATACCAGAGATCCAACATGATAACTAGTGTGAACATCATAAGATCATCACCTTATAATGTCTACATACAAGTGTTCATTATCTGAAAGATCGTCACCTGTTAGACATGAACACAAGGGGTTAAACCCATAAAAGTCCTAACATAACAAAGAATTTTACATATTCAACAACTAATTGATATGCAAGTACAGATTACAAAGAAAATTACCTTTCTATTATACCTAAACCTTTTTTGAAATGATCAACCTTCACTCTGGAAAGTGGTTTAGTCAGAATATCTACAGTCTAATCTCCTATACAAACATATTCCAATTGGATCACATTTTTGTCTACCATATCGCACACATAATGGTATGGAATCTCAATATGCTTGGATATGTCATGGAACATTGGATTTACTAAAAGTTTTATGTAGCTCTAGTTGTTACAATGGATAATAGTAGGTTTCATAGGTTCACCAAACAATCCCACAAGAATCTTCCTAAGCCACATTGACTCTCGGGCAACCATGGAAGCTACAATGTATTCGGTCATGGTGGAACTCTGAGTTACAGAAGACTACTTTCTACTGATCCAAGATATCATGGTTGAACCTAAACTAAAGCAACATCCTGAGGTGCTTTTTGTGCCAGTCACACTTCCATCCCAATATCAATCTGTGAATCTGTGTACATTTAGATCAACTTTCTCATATTTGAGGCCAAGGTTTAAGGTGCCTTGTAAATATCTCATAATGTGTTTTACTACAATTAGGTGTACCTCCTTTGGCTCACACAACTCAAAGTATTAATTGCATAATAAATAGTTGATCTTGTGTTTACCAAATACATCAGGGACCCAATCATTTGCCTGTATTGAGTAGGATAAGTGACTTATGACTCTATTGTTGCTTCCTTAAGTTTATGAAGATTGGTTTCCATTAGAGAAGTGGTGCAGGAGCACCCATGGTGTAAGGTAAATATATGGTAAAATTCATCATTTTAAATATAATTGATATTTCAAGGTCATTTATAATGTATTTTAATCCATTTGGAATGATTTGTAAGGCTTGGAAGCCTAAAAATGTAAGCAAGTCTTGATTATGTCCTAGTTGTCCATATAGGCCCTTATAGGTCAAGATGGTCAAAATGAGTCAAAAGACCCATGAAAGGGTATAAAAGTTATAAAAGGTCATTTAAGGTCCTTTTTAAGGTTTCAAGAGTGTTTAAACAAAGTTTGAGTCCATTTTGACAAAAAATGTAAAATTTGTTAAAAGTTGTCAAAATGCAACATTTGGAAAAGTTGTAAATGGGAAGTTGAAAGGTCTTGGAGGTAGTTATAAGTTCCAAACTAACCAAGATGCTAGAAAATATATTATTTGGTAAAACCAAGGGGAATGAGAAGGAAGTTAACAATTTTGAACAATTTGTGTATTCATAAGCTTGCCATTTTGATAGTTTCCATTGTTACTTTGTTGTTTCCAGGCCTTGTACAGACCTATACAGCCTAGAAACTATGTATAATTATCATGGTTAGATATTATTTTGAATTATCTTCCTTTTTGTTTTGGTTTGGAGTGATTTCATTGAGAAACAAAGAAGTTATGGATGTTTATGGATTGCAACTTCCAGATTTCCTAAAAAATAGTCATGTTGCAGCGTATGGTACAGATGCATATTAAATATTTATGACCTCTAAATGGATTCATTGGAAATATGTGTGATTAATATTTACTTCTCTTGTGGTTAGGGTCAATTTTATTCAGTTTTGAGAAAGTTATGTAAGTTTTGGTGAAAACAGATTGAAAAACCATAAATAATGGAGGTGTGTACGAGGGTTTGTTCATATCTCAAATTATAACCATGGTAAAAATATAAATATTAGTTATTCTAAGAGTAGATTAAAGGGTATTTCAGATGGATTTTATTTCATATCAAATGGATTTTTATTTTGGGAGATATTTGATGCCCTAGGTGGACTGGGCATGCAAATTTCTTGTTTTTTCTAGGACAGTAAAAATAGGTCTCAGTATAGGGGGCATAACTCAAACATTAACCATTGGATTGTTATACATTTTTTACATGGCTTTAGAAACCTATTTTTCTAGAGCCGCACTGAAGCAATCTTCCAAATATGCTCGGGTTTTAAATTTATTAATGTCTATGTGCAGATATAGATAACTATCATGTGAATGACAATCACTTTGATGATAGTGAATTGGATTCTTTCAATGAACAATGAAGTTTAATGGTTTGCAAAGGTATAAATGATTGGATATGTTTGAGACAGCATTAATGAACCCCTGTAACATGCATGAAAGTATGATGATAGATTATATTGATGGAGAAGTTGTTTTTATGCCTTAAATGAATAGTTTGGAATGAACCTTGAAGGGTTCTTGAGTGAATGTGTTTGGAACTATGGTGCTCTGCATCAAAAGGTCATGGGTCTGCAGTTTAGCATTCCAAATCTCTTCAAAATATCGAAGGTATACTTGCCTTGGTTTAGTATAATGTTATCAGAATTCTTCTATACTTCCAAGCCTAGGAAGTAATGAAGGAGTCCCACGTCCTTCATATCAAATTCTTTAAATAGATCTTTCTTGCATTGATCTATAAGGTGATCTTCTCCTATGATTAATAGATCATCAACATATAAAATCAATATTAGCATATCACCTTTATTTTTCTTGTAGTAGAGATTAGCATCTGCATCATTGTTAGAGAAGCCTAGTTTTGAGAGATAAGTGTCAATTCTTTTATACCAAGCCCTGGGAGAATGTTTAATCCCATAGAGAGCTTTCTTGAGTCTACACACATGAGACTCTGCATCATGAATTTCAAATCCTTCAAGTTTCTCTAGGTATACTTCTTTTGAGATCTCACCATTAAGAAATATTGTTTTAACATGCATTTGATGTGTGTTTCATCTCTTTGCTACTACAATGGTTAGTACAGCTTTTACTGAGGTATATCTTGCTACAAGTGCAACTGTCTCTTCATAACCTATTCCTTCCTTTTGAGAGAACCCTCTAGCTACAAATCTAGCCTTATGTTTTTCAATATTGCCATCTACAACATGTTTGATCTTAAGAAGATATTAGAAGAAATGACTTATTTTGTAGTTGTCCTAGGAACAATTTCCTGAACATCATTCTTCATTATGGATTGATACTCCTTAGACATAGCATCCTTCCATACTTGATGTTTAAGTGCATCTGATACAGTGTTGGGTTCAGTATTAGAAAGATCATTCATAAGTGCAATATAGCTAGTGAATTTGTTAGGCCTTTTGCTTTCTCTGAAGATTCCTGGAGGAGAAGCAAACTTCTAAGCTTCTTCTATAGTTTTGGTGGCCCATAGTGGTCTTTTCTTGAGATTTTCTTTAGGTGGGTTTTGAGTTTCACCTTCAGTTTCCTCAAAATTGTCCCTCTGAAGCTCAGGAGAAGGATATTCATCTATGTTAGGGGTAGGGATATAGGCTTCAGGTTCTATTAAGCTTTGGGCTCTTTTAAAGGCTAAATCTTCTTCAAAGATTAAATTCCTACTCAATTCAATATTCCTTTGACCAAATATATAGATTTTGTAGGCCTTGGAGGTTTCATTATATCCTACAAGTATTCCCCTTTTTCTAGAAGGCTCTAGTTTTATTCGTTTCTCTTTAGGTATATGAATATAGACAAGACACCCAGATATCCTAAGGTGGCTGATATCTGGCTTTATTTTATTGAAGACTTCCTGACGATTTTTTTCTTCAAGATGGGAATGATGACATCTATTTTGTATATATACAACAATTCTTGTTTCTTCCGCCCAAAGATTGGTATTTAAATTCTGATCAAGAATCATGACTTTGGAAGCTTCTACAATTTTCCTATTTTTCCTTTCAGCTACCCCATTCTATTGAGGGTTATAAGGTATTGTAAGCTCCTGCTTAATCCCAATGTTTTTACAAAAAACTTTAAACAAATATAAGGTGTATTCCCTGCCATTCTCAGTTCTTAAAGTTTTAATTTTGTTTCCTGAGTAGTTTTCTATTAGTGATTTACATTCTTTAAACCTATTGAGGATCTCTTCTGATTCTTTACACTTCAGAATGTAGATCCAAGTTTTCCTAGTGTAGTCATCATCAATTATTACATAATACAAAAATCCCCCTAGAGAGGGTACGCACATAGGTCCACATACATCAAAATTAACTAACTCTAAAACTTTGCTTGTTTTCCTAGTACTATTTTGGAAGGCGCCCTTAGTATTTTTACCTATGATACATCCCTTGCATGCCCCTGAATGAAATTTCTTTAACTTGGGTAGACCTGTGATAAGGTTTCCCATTGATGATAAAGCTCTAAAATTTAGGTGGACTAGTCTTCTATGCAAAACTTCATTAGCATGTGTGGCTTCATGGATTAGGGCCAGGTTGGGCTTTGTGCACAGCTCATACAAATAGCCTTGTATTTCACCAATGGTTTTAGATTTCTTGATAGAAAAATTCCCTTGCCAAGCCAACACTGTGTTGTCCATGAAGGTCACTTTGTATCCATTATCCTCTAGTGTTGATATAGAGACTAGATTTCTCTTCATGCTAGGGACATATAGTACTCCTTTGAGTTGTAATGATATGCATGTCTTCAGTTTGATGGTTCAGGTTTTAATTCCTCTGACTGGGTCTGTGGAGTCATCTCCTATGGTCACTTCCTCATCATTCTCCTCTATCATGAAGTCTAGCACTTCTCTAAACCTTGTAATGTGTCTGGATGAGCCACTATTGATCACCTATGAGTTAACCTTGTTTGAACCTTGGTTTGTCAGCAATGAGTAGAATACATAACTCTCCAAATCATCTTTTCCTTTAGTTTTTCCTACCTTGGCAAGTGTAGCTTGTTTTTTGGCTCTTTCTGGACACTTAGCAACATAGTGTCCTAACTTGTCACACGTGTAACATTGAATATGTGATAAATCCTTCTTTGAAGTGTTCTTTCCTTGATGACCTTTCCTCTTCCTAAATTGCTTCTTCTTGGTTTTGTTGTTAGAGTTTGTGTTTAGGACTTGCAGGTCTTCATCTATATTCTTTTGTTTTATTCCTTTCTTATTGAACCTTGATTCCTCTTGGAGACAATCATCTCTTAATCTTTCGAACATTGGATATTTAGACCTTGCACGTATGCCTTGGACAAATGTGTCCCACACACTAGGTAACCCATCTAGAGCAACAAGTGTTAACTCTTTGCTTTGGATCTCATATCGAAGGGTTTCTAGTTCATATCTTAGGGTTGATATCCACATGAAGTAAGAATTGACTGACTCCCCTTTGTTCATGGCTATATGATTGATATCTCATTTTAAGGCCAGAGTTCGACTTGAATTTGATATCTCAAAAGCATTTTCAAATGCTTTGAACATTTTATAGTTCGTCTCATGTTTCTTTATGATGGCCATTATGTAATTTCTCACCCCATCAACTATTATCTTAATAGCCTTTTCATTTCCCTCTAGCCATGCTGCTTTGTCAAGTTCATTTTTAGGTTGTGCATATTCAGTTTGAACAAATGAATCCACTTTATTTTATCTTAGGATCATTTTGATTATGAATTTCCAGGCTGCGAAGTTATCTCCTCCTTCAAGTCTATCCTCAAATTTGATAGTGCATGCCATTAGAGAAATATGATGTTGGGTATAAGCTAGTTCTTAAATTTTCCACAAAATTGAATAGCCTCAAGTTTGATTAACTATAGCTCTGATACCATGTAAATGTATATTTAATTTTCAATTTGAAGAACATGTTATATATATATGCAATGTAATGTGTTATTATTTCTTTGTTGATTCACAATATAATGTTTCTGATTTTGCTTTGATGTAGATGGAGAGAGAACATTAATGAATATCTATGCATCTCCCACAATGTTCCATTGGTGTATATATACCAATGAAGGGGGACTGATCAAGAGATATCTTGATCGGTCATGTCCTTTGGACATGATCAACCAAGATATCCCTTGGTTGGTGCCTCTTCTTAGCCAATCCTAATCGGTTTCATTTGCAAGATATCATTCGGTTGGTAATATAAACAATATGCAATCACTAATGATTAATAATTGATAATGAATCAGTGGAAATGCATGATGCAACCGATTGTAATTAGTAATAAACAAGTTTGTTAGGAGAGATAAACAAATGCATTAACCCAATTATAATAGATGATAAACAATTGTGTTAAGTCTGATAACTAAGTTTGTTAATCCAATTATAATTGGTGGCAATCACAATATGTTATAGCCCGATAATCATTTCTTTACGAAGTTCGATAATCATATGCAAATCTGGACTATCAAATGATTGTCTGATAATGGATCGAGGTTAGAACAAAAAACCCCAATTCGTTATCGGTACTATCAGATGATGGTAAGTACATAAATTAGTTTCATAAATGAGGGAAGTTATAACAGAATTAAGGAGAGAATTTATAAATATCAGATAAAGGAATAGTAAGAGATACCTTATCTTGCCAAAGCTATTATGCATCAACACATATGATATGATCAATTAAGCTTTGTATACCATTGAAACCAATACAGAAAGATGTAATGACACTAGGAATAATTCATACACAAAACTATGATACCAATAAATCAATTTGCAATCACCGAAGCAATAAATCATAGGAATATGTTGACATCAATGACAACAACATATCCTAGCAGCAGTAATATCTAACAATATCTACCTCTTGCATTGATGACAACATATGAATGTGACAAACAATCAATACAATGAAAGAAAACATAAGATTAAACAGATAAAACAATTTTTCACGTGCTTCTCTCCCCCTTTGACAATAATTCCAAAGATGCTCAAAACTGAAAAACCAAACTCTCCCCTCAAATAAATCATTATTTTCTACCCCTAAAACATATAACTAGTTTAGTGACAAGCCAACTACTCCACTTGAGGAGCAGCATAAACTCATCAATATGGACAAGAAGATAAGACTCTGAATTCTACCAGATTGATGCAACTCAATGCATCTAATTCCCATCAAGAGGGGTGGATACCCCGAACTTGTCTCTTAAAAAGACAAATGTATGTGTAGGAAAAGGCTTTGTGAAAATATCAGCAATTTGTTCCTTTATAGACACATACTCCAACTTCACTTCCTCTTCAATAAATTTTTCTCTCAAGAAATGATACTTGATTGATACATATTTAATTTTTGAATGTTACACCAGGTTATTTGAGATATTTATAGCACTAGAATTATCATAGTATATGACTATAGGCTCATCCAAGATATCTCTAATATCCTTCAATATTTGCTTCATCCAAACTACTTGAGTGCAGTTACTAGCAGCAACAATGTACTCAGCTTCAACAATAGATAGAGAAATTGAATCTTGTTTCTTACTTGCCCATGAAACCAATTTCTTACCCAAAAATAAATCACCATTGGAGGTACTCTTTTGGTCATCAATATCACCAGCCCAATCAGCATCAATGTAAGCACACAACATGAAATCATCATTCCTTGGATACCATTGATGAATACTAAGAGGGGGGGGTGAATTAGTATGCCAAAAATCTCTGCACTTAAACACTTTACAAGACTGATAGTAAACCGGTAAAATAGTTTATCAGACAAACCAATTAGCACACATGCAAACCAAATAGCAAATAATGCATTCACCCACAGAAGCACAAACACCATAACACATGAGATTTTGAGGTGGAAACCCAAATGGGAAAAACCACGGTGGGATGGAACTCACAAGTAACTATCTGCAGAATAGGAACCAGATCGGTTAAGGTCAGACCAGTTAAGGTCTTACAATGTTCTTTACCAGAACAGATCCTGTTAGGAATCTCAATCTCTGTTAGGAGACAAGTCTGATTAAAGACTACCTTGCTAGAGGATTTTAGATCCATAGATGTGAACCACCTTGTTAGAGGATTTACAAAAGGCTTTTGGGCCTACTTAGTTAAGGGCTACAGACTTGTCAAAGATGTGAGTAATCAACAAGTGTTTGATCTAGCTCATAGCACAGACTACTTGGTTAGATCCTTGGTAGCTCGTTCCTAATGCACTCCAGCATTACTTCTATCTTCTACACATTCATATTCTCTCCAACTCCTCAATCACCTTAAACCCTAGCAACAACATAAACTCTCGCTATATTCCACATCAACAACCTAAAACCCTAGACATGATGTCCTTATAAAGGAATCTGATTTCATGTCGGTCCAATAGGATTACATAACAATTTCCTAGGTTCAATGAACCTAGACATACTTGGTACCACGACACAAAAAGGCACCATTTAGGTGTTGGCACCATCAAACAATCGGTGGATGGTAACTCATCACAAAATGTCAGTTGGTAACTCATCACAAAGTATTACCGGTTCACACAAAATGTCGGTTGCCAGTTTGACAAAAATGAAGACTGGTAAAAATGTGTTCTACCACTTTAATCCCTCGTACCGCTTGGTATCCACAAAACACTTGGGGTCAACATGCCGCTTCAGACCGGGAAACACATTCTGCAAAACACCAGTAGTCTAAAGACTATAATACAACATACTAGTTTGAACAAATACCAGTTGTGCTCAAACTCATACATATAAAGGAGATCTCAATGCAAGTGTGTGTCCATCAATGACAATCACAACATAAACATAAAAAATGCCAACAACCATAAACTATAATCCATAGTTCCTTTTAGGCATCTAAGAATCCTCTTTACAGTAGTGAAATTACTATCCTTTAGATTGGTTTTATATCTAGCAGCCATGCACACAACATGCATAATGTCAGGTCTACTTTGAGTTAGGTATAGCAATCCACCAACCATAGATTTACATATAAGGTCTGATTAGATTTTAGAGATTCATCATTTTTAGACAATTTGAAACCAGTCACCATAGAATTTTCAACTGGTTTAGAATCTTCTAACCCAAACTTCTTCAATAATTCCTTCACATATTTAGTTTGAGATATAAAAAATATCATTTCTAGTATGTGAAATCTACAGTCCTAAGAAAAATTTCATCTCTCCCATCATAGACATCTCAAATTCTTTTTGCATATCACCAACAAACTTCATGCTCAAGTTATCATCTCCTCCAAAGATAATATCATCAACATAAACTTCAAAAATTAAAATGTTATCATTCTCAATCTTAAAATATTGATTATTGTTAGTAGTACCTTTATTGAATCCCAATTTCAGTAAACACTTATCCAATCTAGCATACCAGGCTTTAGGGCTTGTTTCAATACATTTAGAGCTTTCATTAGTTTGAATAGCATGTCTCCATCATCTAATAATGAAAATCCATTAGGTTTCTCATGTAGACTTCTTCCTCAAGATCACCATTCGGAAAATCTGACTTGACATCCAACTAATATACCTTGAAATTCTTATAGTTAGCATATGCAAGCAATAGTCTAACAATTTCAAGTCTACTTACCAGAGAAAAATTCTTCTCATAATAAATTCCTTCCTTTTGTGAAATCCTTTGTATACCAATCTTTCTTTTTTTCTAACAACTTCATCGACTTTATTCAATTTTTTCCTAAATACCCATTTAATACCAATCACATTCTTGTCTTTAGGTCTAGGTACAAGCTCCCATGTGTCATTATTTGCAATCTGATTCAATTCTTTTTCAATAGCCTTCAACCAATTTTCATCTTTGCAAGCTTCAATAACATCTTTAGGTTCAATTTTAGAAATCAAACATGCATCTTCAACATATAACCTTCTTCTAGTCATCACGCCTTTTTTTATCTCCATTGATCTTATTTTTAGAGATTCAATCTTACATAGCTCGAGGTCTTTTGATTATTCTGATTTTTAGGTTCCTACACCTCTTCACCGACAACAACAACATCCATATTAATAGTCTCTATTGGATCATTCTACTTCAATTCTTTAATTTGATTTAGTGTTAAAACAACATCTTGATCACCATACCCACATGCTCTGAAAATAACATCTTGATCATCATATCCCAAGAAAATTCCTTCATCACTTCTTGCATCAAACTTTCATGTATCATCAACTCTCTTGATATAACACTTGTTTCCCAAAATTTTAAAATATCTCACGGTAGCAACATGACCAAACCATAGATCATAAGGAGTCTTACTTGTATCACCTTTCCTATGCACTAGATTGAATGTGTAAACAACAATGCTACCAACCTATTTCTAATAGATCTTCATAACATTTCCTTCAATCAACATAGTCCTTGCAGCATCCAAAATAGTCATGTTCTTCTTTTTAACAACTCTATTTTGTTGTGTGGTTTTACGAGCAGATAATTGTCTTCTAATTCCATGCTTCTCACAGAATGAATCAAACTCACTAGAAAATAATTCTCCTCCTCTATCAGACCTCAGACATTTCACCTTCAATCCTATCTCATTCTCAACCTTTGCTTTGAATATCTTGAATTTATCTAATGCTTTTAATTTCTCCTTCAGAAAGACAACCCATGTCATTCTAGAATAATAATCAATTAGTAACATAAAATATATGTCACCTTGCACACTTCTTATATTTGTAGGTCCACATAGGTCAATATGCACAAGATCTAGCAATCCATCAGATGTATACTACTTACTCTTGAAATAAATCCTCCTTTGCTTTCCCATTTTACATTCCTTACATACCAAATTAGCAAGCTTAAAAATTTTAGGAAAATCTCTATTAGCTTGTGTAGAACTGATCTTAATCATTGGATCAAAATTAACATGACACATTCTCCTATGCCACAACCAACTTTCATCAATTTGAGCAATTAGACAATTTTTCTCACTAGCATCGAAATGAAAGATATTACCTTCAGTCTCAGTTCTTCATGCAATCTTTATACCATGGGCATTTAGGATTTTGCATTTTCCATTCTTGAATTGCAAATCATAAAACTTGTCCACCATCTATCCAACACTTAAAAGATTATGCTTCAAACCTTCATCATACAAGACATCATCAGTGATATGCTTACCATCAAAGAAAATAGAACCTCTACCATGGATCACACAGGCTTTGTCATCTCCAAATCTTACTTCTCCACCATCATACCTTTCCATATTCACAAATTTTCTTTTATCACCAGTCATATGATGTGAGAAACCATTGTGAATCATACATTCATATTTCTGTTTAACTCTAGCATCTAGAGCTTTTTCCTCAATAGTACAACTTGTGGAATCAATAGGTACCGATCTATCTTTTTTAACAACAATAAACACAACTTCATATCCTTTTGATTCTCTATTTGTAACACCCTCATCAACAACATAATAACAATTCTTCTAATACTTATACTTCCAGCTAGGGTTGTAAGGCTTATCATACTTCTCATGCTTTTGATATCTATTATTCCTATCATTCTTATCAAATATATCATGCCTATCATATTTAGACATTCTTTCTAAGCATCTAGAAGTAAAATTCCTTATCTTATTGCAAGAGAAACATTTCAAAGGCAATTTTCCATCATACTTACCAGCTACTTTAGGCAATCCCTAGGTAATCAATGCTTCAAGCTCCTACAATTCTCTTTCTTGCTCTTCCATCTCTCTCTCTCTCTCTCTCTCTCTCTCTCTCTCTCTCTCTCTCTTTGTATATATATATATATATATATATATATATTCTACATTCTTCTAGATCATACTTCTTCTTTCTAGATATAGAATCTCTAAATGTTGTCTCAGACTTTGCATGTGATTCACCAAACTCACTTAGTTCAAATGCGGCAATCTTTCCAACCAACGTATATCTTGTCACAGTAGCTACACTCTAGATCTCATCAATAGAAGGTACCTTATATTTGTAAGAAAGAGGCAATGATCTCAACACCTTAGCAATAATTTTATCTTCTTCAAGGGTTTCACTAGCACATCTTATACTTAGGACAAGTTTGTTCATCTTAGCTATAAAAGAATTTATGTTCTCATCTTCTCCCATTCTTAGCATCTCATACTTCCCTTTCAAACTCTACAACTTAGCGAAATTGACTTGTTTATCTCCTTCATACAAGGTCTCAATATTCTTCCAAATCTTATGTGCAGTGTGAAGTCCCATGACATTAGTCATCTCAGAATCCGTCAGGGCCCTTAGCAATGCTTCCTTAGCTCTAATATTATTTTTCAGCTTCCTTGATCTCATCAACAATGACTAGTCCATTCAAAGGAACATAATAGGCATTCTTTTTAATCTTCTAGTAATCCTCCCCAGCACATCCCAAGTGCACCTTCATCTGGTTCTTCCATAAAAAATAGTTACTTTCATCAAATATGGGACTCTCCTTAAAGATAACATTTCCAATTCTAGTTTCCATCCTGTGTCACCTCAACCGGTCAAGATTCTTCTAGAGGATTTGGCTCTGATACCAATTGTTATAAATAAGAATGAGGGAAACTTGAGAGGGGGGAGGGGGTGAATCAATTTTCACTGAATTATGAAACATAACCTTAAATGTAAATCTGATAAACTGCAGCAACAACAAAGATAAGAAAATTGATAGCACAACATACAACACCAAGATTTTGACATCGAAAACCTGGTTAAGTGAAAAACTATGATGGTAACCTACCCATAATAAGATGATACTCTGTAGTAGAATATAAAAATATTACAATGGGGAATGCACCTACATTAAGGCTCATTTCTTAGAGCTCACTACTCAAAATATAATAACTCAGAAGGCTACAACCCTCAAGGAAGTATCACTCAGTTACCACAAGATTCATACAACAATCCAGAAGGAATAAACTACAATGATAGCATCTGCTAATGCCTACTAATAGTTTTGGTTAAGTGCATATGTTTTCTCTGCAACCCTCTAAAAGAATGCTCAATCACACTACATAAGGATTAATTCCTTTATTTGCTCATACACTACTCTCTAATAATGTAGATATAACCTTGATACATTAATTACATTAATTTAGTGCTTCTTTATACAATTTCATCAACCTTGACAACAAGGTTGGCTAAACATAAATATGAATGTAGTAATAAAATAAATTTTCATGAATTGCAAAAATGGTGGAGCGAAAAGGAGCGGGAATCCCAAATTCCAAATTGGGAAATGGTGGATTTCCTAGGGAAGGCGGATTTCTTGGAGATTGTAGTTTTTCTAGAACCAGAACTAGAAAACAGGTAGGAGGTCAGGCATCTCAAGGGTCAGAAGAGGAAAAGAAAAAAGAAAAATTGGGAAAGGATAAAGATTCGAAACCCGGGGACCCACATGACAGAGGTAAAGGTAAAAAATGGTCTTCGCTCTTTGGAGTGAAGCCGCTGGCTAAATCTGGGCTTCTGGAAGTTACAAATATCTCAGACCCAGCCTCTGGACTGGTTGCTATCTTTGTTCTAAACAAAGTGGTTGACATGACTGTAGCTAGCCTATCCATGACATTAGTGGGATTATTCTCTGGTTTCAAGCCTAACATCGACGATGTTAGGAATTTCATAAGGAGAAAATGGCTCATAAAAGGTCAAGTGGATATGGCAGTGATGCCTAAAGGGTTTTTTACCTTCGCTTTTAACTCTGAAGAAGACATGAATAAAGCTCTCTGTGAAGGCCCCTGGATGTTTGGTAAGTCATCCCTGGCTCTTCATAAATGGGCCACAAACCTTACCCCTGATGAGTCCTTCTTTGTTTCTGCGCTAGTATGGACGTGTCTCCTAGGTCTCCCGCTAGAATACTGGAATGAGGAAGTTTTCAAGGGTATTGCGAAATCCTTTGGAGAACTCCTGATGATTGACCCGATGATGGTGGCTAAATCAAGGTTAGTCTTTTCTTGTATCTGCATAAATGTTAATCAAATGGTAGATATGCCTCAATCCATAGAAATAATATCTAAACATGGAAAATGGTCACAAGCTATTGAATACAAATCTCTTTCGTTTGCATGTTTCCACTGCAAAAAATCGAGGCATTGGGCAAAATCATGTCCGCTCAAGAAAGGAAAGGAAAGCAAGACCAATAGCAACATTAAGAACAAAAAGAACTGGTAAATAGTAAATATAAAAGGAAACCCACCAACTGAGCGTAATCAAAATAAGGATGTAATGAAATTAGCAAATGAAGTCATGAGGATTGGGAATAGCAATAATGATGAACAAGATCATGTCTACTCTAACAACCAACTACAAAGCTCTAAAGAAGTAGAGCAAGGTATTGAGCCGAACAATAAAAATAGCCCAGAGGACCAGGAGGTTGGATCTGTCAGTCAGGAGAAGGAAGAAACTCTCCTGGACCAGGAAGCTAGTTTCGTTAGTTAGGAGAAGGAAGAAACCATTCCAACCACATCATTTTCAAAATCAGTTGAGGAAGACTTTAATGAAGCTCAAGACCCTTTTGACATTGATCCCTTACTGCTTTTAACTAATGGAAGCCCAAAGCCACTTCTATGTAAAACCCCTCCTCAAAGTGTGGATATGCTGGATGGGAATCTCTGGATTCCCAATTCGAGAGAAGGAAAAATGAACAAGGAGGAACTCAATGGAGGAATCTCAACTAGAAGCAAGATCAAGAAAAAGGAAGATGTTGGAAGTAAGAACAAAAAGTAGGGGAGGCCATCCCTAAAACATCAAAGGGAACAGGAAAGCTGGAAGAACCATGCTGATGGAACATAGTGTTCCATTGAGTCAGCCCTATCCACAGTTAAAGTATGAAGATAATATCCTGGAATATCAGAGGGCTGAATGCCCCTCATAAGTAGGATGTGTTGTGAAACATCATAAGAGATCACAAACTGGATGTGGTCCTAGTATAGGAAACCAAGATGTCTAAGGAAAAAGTTTAAAAGATTAGAATTTTCAAGGAAAATGGGGTCATAGGATCTAACTCAGAGGGAGCTTCTAGAGGAACTGTGATTTTTTGGAACCAAAAAAATTTAATAGGTAAGGAGATCATCTCTGCTTTTAATAGGAACTATGTTCAGCTTGAGCATATTAAGGACAACTTTGTTTGGGTGTTATCTAATGTCTATGCGCCCAACACCAAAACTGGGAGAGTTAAATATTGGAACAACCTGGTAGCCAATAGACTCAAGTTTGTTGATCAAAGTTGGATTATTATAGGAGATTTCAATACTCCACTCAAAGAGGTAGAGAAGATGGGAGGTATCCCTTTACAACTTGATGGGAAACAAGACCTTATGGATTTCATAAATGATCAAGCTCTCATTGATGTGGATCTCCAGGGTATCATTTACACCTGGACCAATAGAAGAACTGGAGCTGATCTGATTCAAGTTAAGCTTGATAGATCTTTAATTTCTCCTAACTAGTTTTCTAAGTATAGCTACTCCCTTGCTTTTGTCATCAAAATTGGGTCTGACCATTACCCCATCTCCTTTACTACCAACTCTTTTTTGGAAAAGAGAAACTTCCCTTTTAGATTTGAAAAAGCTTGGCTTTCCCATCCTTCTCTGGAAGCTCATATTGCTGAATGGTGGAATTCTAAAGTGGAGGGTACGACTCTTTTTAGAATTGCCAAAATGCTCAATATCCTAAAAGCTAAAATTAAAATCTGGAACAAAGAGATTTTTGGTTATATATTCAAAAGCAAAATTCAAGTCAAAGCTGAAATAAAGGAGGTTTAGGATAGAATCCAAGAGGTTGGGCTGTTTGAAGATCTTAGGTTGGCCGAAAATGATCTTTTATCCAAATACCACACCATCATTTCCAATGAAGAGACATTCTCGAGACAAAGATCCAGAGCCTTGTTCTTGAAGGAAGGAGATAAAAACACCCGGTTCTTTCACTTAACTACTCTCAAGCATATGGAAGCCAATAGAATAGCCAGTTTATCTTGCAACAAAGGCATCCTAACTGAGGATAGCAATATTAGAAAGGAAGCTCTCGAGCATTTTAGCACCCTGCTGGGAGATGTGGATAACCTGGATTTCAGAAATCAAAACACCCTTTTGCAAGCTATTCCTTCAATCCTGATAGAAGCTCATAACAACCTTTTATCCCATATTCCCTCTAATCTGGAAATCAAAAAGGTGGTATTCTCCTTTCAGGGAGATAAATCCCCTAGTCCAGATGGCTTCCTTATGTTCTTCTTCCAAAAAATTTTGTACATACTGGAGGCTGACATCTGCAATGGTGTCAAAGAATTCTTTGGCTCTAGAAGACTCCTTAAGGAACTAAATGCCACCTTCATTGTCCTTATCCCAAAGATCCTCAAAGCTGATTCTCTCAACATGTTTAGACCTATTAGCTTGTGTAACTCTATTTACAAGATTTTATCCAAGGTTCTGACTTCCAGGTTGTTGGAAATTCTTCCTAGGATTATCTTTGTCCAGTAGAATGGCTTTGTCCCTGGAAGACAGATTTTGGACTCTATCATATCCGTTCATGAAAATATCCACTCCCTGAAAGTGGCGAATAACCAGGGCTTCTTCCTAAAGTTAGACATGGCTAAAGCTTTTGATAGAGTAAACTGGTAGTTTCTCCTTAGGATCATGAAAGTGTTTGGTTTTGGTGACAAAGTTATTCAACTCTATTCTCAACTCATGGAAACTTCCACCTCTGCTATTATAGTCAATGGTTCCCCGTCCAGTTTCTTCAAAAGCTCCAGAGGTCTTAGATAGGGGGACCCCATATCCCCTATCTTATTCACTATTCTAGCTGAATGCCTAGGCAGATTTATTCTTAAAAATGTGGAAGATGGCAATCTTAAGGGTTTGAAACCTTCTTCCTCCAATGTAGTTTTTTCTCATGAACAATTCATTGATGACTCTATTACCATGGGGGAAGCCACCATTCTGGAAGCTAAGAACATGAAGAATATTCTAAACACTTATGAATCTATCTCTGGCCAAAAAATCAACTAGGATAAAAGTTTTGTGTTCTTCATCAATACCCCGGTCCAAAGGCAACTAAGGATTGGAAGGATTCTTGGCTGCAATATATCTGAGCTTCCCTCTACTTACTTGGGGCTTCCTCTATGTCTCAAGCCTAAGGATTCTTTCTGGAATAAGCTGATAGATAGAATTAACTTGAAACTTGCTAGTTAGAAAGGGGCTCAAAGCCACTCTTCAAAATTACTCTGCTCAAAGACACTCTTCAAAATCTTCCTGTTTATGCTCTCAGCCTATTTAAAATTCCCTCAAAGTTTGCAAAAGCCATTGAAAGAATCCAAAAAAAGTTCCTTTGGTCGAGGGTGGAAGTCAAAAATAGAATACCCCTTATTGCCTAGAATAAAATTTGTTCCCCTAAGGCCTCAGGTGGGTTGGGCTTAAGGAACATTGGTTCTATGAATAAAGCTTTATTAGCCAAACAAATATGGAGACTAAAAGGTGACGAAAGAGAATGGAACTCAATCTGGAAAAACAAATATCTCTATATGCAACCCTCTGAGGAAGAATTCCTTGATAATTCTTTCATTGTTGAAGGATCAACTATATGGAATGTTGTTCAATCTGCTAAAAGCTGGACTGGTGCTAGTAGAACCTGGAACCTTGGGGATGGGAGGAGAATAATATTTTGGGAAGATAGATGGATTCTGGATAAATCTCTGAAGGAAATCCCAATCCTTAAAGATTGGAAAGAGTGGTTCAAAAGAAGGTTTGGTGAGTTGGTCAGAGATTACTGGAGAAATGGGAACTGGATTGATTTTAGCCAGCAGTGTCCAGGGCTCAAAGCCACTTTTCAAAATTACTCTACTCAAAGCCACTCTTCAAAATTACTCTGCTCAAAGCCACTCTTCAAAATCTTCCTGTTTATGCTCTCAGCCTGTTTAAAATTCTCTTAAAGTTTGCGGAAGCCATTAAAAGAATCCAAAAAAAGTTCCTTTGGTCGAGGGTGGAAGTCAAAAATAGAATACCACTTATTGCATGGAATAAAATTTGTTCCCCTAAGGCCTCAAGTGGGTTGGGCTTAAGGAACATTGGTTCTATGAATAAAGATTTATTAGCCAAACAAATATGGAGACTGAAAGGGGAGGAAAGAGAATGGAACTCAATCTAGAAAAAAAAATATCTCTATATGCAACCCTCTGAGGAAGAATTCCTTGATAATTCTTTCATTATTGAAGGATCAGCTATATGGAATGTTGTTCAATCTGCTAAAAACTGGACTGCTGCTGGTAGAACCTGGAACCTTGGGGATGGGAGGAGAATAAGATTTTGGGAAGATAGATGGATTCTAGTTAAACCTCTGAAGGAAATCCCAATCCTTAAAGATTGGAAAGAGTGGTTCAAAAGCAGGTTTGGTGAGTTGGTTAGAGATTACTAGAGAAATGGGAACTGGATTGATTTTAGCCGGCAGTGCACGAGGCTCAAGTTCCTTCAAATAGCTCTCTTTGCTAAAATCCCTAGAGACAACAAAGATGAAAAATTGATATGGAGGGAAACCCTGGATGGGAAATATTTTGTTTCCTCAACTATGGCAATTCATAATGATCCGGTGGAAGAAATTCCCATCTAGGCTAAAGTTTGGAACAAGAAGTTAGTTCCAAAGGCTAATATCTTCTTTTGGATTTTCATCCAAAATAAGGTTTTAACCATGGACAACCTTCATAAAAGAGGTTTTATTTGTCCTAATAGGTGTTCTCTTTGTTGCAGGGAAGAAGAGATGGCTTGCCATATTCTCCATCAATGCACTTTTAGTCAGGACATCTGGAAAATCATCTTGAGTAGGTGGAACCTAAGCTGGGTTTTCCCAAACTCCCTTAGGGATTCCTGGCAGCAATGGAAATGCCCTAATTTTAATCCTAAAATTGTGGAGACTTGGAGAATCACTCTGCCGATTATTATTTGGAATATCTGGAAAGAGCGTAACAATAGGATTTTTAGGGATAAAAGGGCTATTCCTGAAGTGGTGGTAGATAAAAATTTTAGGAGTATTGTTTAATGCCCCTATGGAACTAATCATGGACCTGCTACTAAAGATGACTTCAAAGATAGGTGGAACCTCTCTACCACTACTACTAGCAAGGAAAATGAAAGAGAAGGTCTCATCTGGTGTTTTCCTCCTCAGGGGTGGATTAAGGCTAACTTTGATGGGGCCTCTAAAGGGAATCCGTGTAAAGCTGGATATGGGGGCATTGTCAAGAATTTTGCTAGAAGTTGTTTAAAGGCGGTGGCTGGTCCCCTGGGAAATCAAACTAGCTAATTTGTCGAAGCCTCTATCACCCTGAACACCTTAATTTTAGCCAATAATCTTAATTATGATAAATTATGGCTTGAGGGAGATTCACTTAATATTATTAAGTGTTTAAAGGGGGAGTCGGAGCCTTCTTGGTCAATTGAAAATATCATCATGAAAGCCAAGGAGATCATTGCAAGTTTTAAAGAAATAATTATTCAACATGCCTTTAGAGAGAAAAACAATGTTGTAGATTGTTTAGCGAATATTGGAGTTAACTCTGACTCCCAATCTATTTGGCATGAGGAGGATCTCAATTTATACATTAAAGAGTCCCTTAGAAAGGACCATTATATGAGGAGAGAAGGACAATTTAATCATGACAGGTAAAAAGAATTATTTATGCCTTGTTGGAAAGGTTATCATTACTTGGCAAAGCGGCAGATCTCCAACAATCTTTAATTATTTGCCGCACGCTTTGTGGGTTACCCACTTCAAAATCTCAAGCAACTTTGGGAAAGAAGGAATTAGTTTACAAAGAAATAGAGCAGATAACCTGAATCTGAAGATGGGAGGTGACCTGAGGTGGGAGGAACTAGATAATACGTCAACATGGAGAGCGATGCCAAAAGTTTGGGTGAAACTGGAAAAAAGGGTTCTCTCACTAGCTTCATGGAGAATCTCGTGGACTATGACAAAGGTAGGGTCAACCTCGCTGTTTCCAAGATTTTTGAAAATTGGTCAAATGGCTCTTTTAAAATCTATGGAGTCAAGTTTAAGCTAGACATTGGGCTCATATCTACTGTAACTGGAATGCCCCACACTGGGCTTAATTTCTTTCGAGACCTCAAAGTCTCCAACAACGTGGTCAATATGTTCCCGCGGAAAGAGAAAGAAAGGGTTAAAATTGACAAAGCTATTGGGGGCTACTACGAAGCTGTAAACCTCAAGAAACTGTGGGGTTGGGTTCTAAATGTAATTATGGAATACATCACAGTTGAAGGTCATTTCTCTAGGGCCCACACCTACCATTTTGTTCTCTTAAACCATTTCAGACACAACAAAAAGGTATCCCTACCCTACTACCTTTTTAGGTCACTCTCCAGGTCCCTTAATAAACATAGGAATAACCCTTCCAGCCCGATTCTCCACTACAGGTTTTTGCTGCTCATCTATGAGCATTGCAAAAACCTCGCCCTGCTAGAAAATAAGAGGATTTATGCCTCTCCAAGTAAGAGAAAGATGGAAGAAGGAGACTCCAGTAAGGAGAAGGTGTCCTCTAGAAAAAAAAGGAAAAGTGCCTCTGGGTTGGAAATAAAGGAAATTGAAAAGGAAAGCAGTGGTATGGAGACGGATGACTCCATCAATGAAGATAGCTGGAAAGATGAGGAGCTGGGTAATGAGGAAGAAAGTGGTGGTAATGAGCCTTGTCATGAAGGCCCTATCCTCAGTGATTGCCCTGGTAAGGACAACAACCATCCGATGGAAGAAGTGGATTTCAAGGATAATGAGGAGATGGATGTGAATTCTAAAAGGGGAACGGACAAAGAATCTGAGAAGGACCTGAATAAGGATAGGGTTAGTGAGGATAAGGAAAGTGCTGGTAAAGGGTTAATCTTGGATAACCTCAAGAAACTCTCTGAGGCGAGAATGGACTACGACGGAAGGACCTATGAGCACCTGAAGAACCTGGATAAAAAGGGGAAAAATATAGATGAGAAGAGGGAGGATAAAAATAGAGAGCACCTAAACTTGAAGCAGAATATGGAGGATAAGATTAAATCATTGGAAGATGGGAAGGAAGCGATGAAAAATCTTATGGGCGTTATCCCGAGTTTCCTTTCTGCTGTCATTAAAAACCTGGAGGGTATCGCTAAGGTCTGTGATCAAACCTGCTCTCCAAAACTGGTTGTGGATCTTGACTTGGATGAAGAGACCATCTAGACTTGTAGCAATGATGCTACTCCAATGGGTGGCACTGCGAAGAGGACCAAGGCTAGTGTTAAGAAAGTTGTGGCTGCTCCTACAAAGAATCTCCCTAATCTCAGGGATAACATCAAAGAGCTGCACGAAATTAGCAACACTCTGGCAAAAGCTCTGGAAAAAATCAACTAGTATCTTCTGGACTCTAGATGGCCTGCTGGCTTTGAGGGGCTTTTTCTAGTTTTCTCTGGTTTTCTGCTAGTTTTTCGTAGGCCTGTTCTCTTAGGTTTCTTGTCATTTTGTTGTTTAAGTTATGCTTGTAAAGGGTTTTGGGGCCCCTCCAAAACTTGCTTTTACCTTAATAAAAAACAAGGTCGGCTAAACCCTCAACACCTAATTATAAAATTACATTACATGATACAAAGTTCGACCACTAGACAATTAACATGATATACATGACATAACATGGACCTATATCAAAACTCCAAATATGCATCACCACTGGAAATCTTGTCAAGATCAACTGCAACATGCTACACCACCAAGAAATATGGCATAACACGAAGAACATCACTGGATCATGAAAATTATCCAAAACATGAACAATGATCAATGCGAATGATTAAAAAAATAGGACATAATCAGAAAACACCATCACTTGTGTTAGAATCATCAGTAATAGTTGTACCAATGCAACTCATCAAATCTTCAACGATCAATATTTGAACCTCAAGAACACTCAAACAACAACAACCATCATGAAGAAAGATAAAATGCAGAGCACCAAATCATGAACCATCTGAAATGAAGATACACAAGAATATGCCAAACAATATCCTAAAATTATAGCTCAAAATCTGATCACACCAGAACATACTGTAGGAAATACCAAACTCTACAAAGCATTGATCAGAAATACCAAACAACAAATCAAATCATATGATATGATAAATTAAGATATTTGGACCACTAAAATCATAAAGAAAGATGTAATGATACTAGGGATACTCCCATACACCAAACCATAATCCCAATAAATCACTCTGCAATCACTGGAGCAATGAATCATAGGAATATGTTGACACCAATGACAACAACATATCTTAGTAGCAACAATGTCCAACACCTTTCATAGGCTATCCGTGAAGTGTACTTTCTCAATATTTTGTGGGTATGGTTGGTGTAGCATAAGTAGATGGATCACATAGAAGAGGTTAGAAAAGAGGGTGGCTTCTAAAGGAGATATGATCTCTAAGAATATTCCCAATTTACCCTAAAACAACTTGCAATTTTTTGACTGAAAACTAATCTTCATGGCATTATAAAGCTTCCAATATTGGAGTTTATTGTTTAGTCTAATTTTTTAGGAAAAAATCTTGCAATACAGTCCTTTGATGTTGAAAAAATTAATTTTTTTTATAATCTTTTCTAAATTAGCAGTAGATAGAAAATCTTGTCAGACAAACTGGGATGACAAATGCAACAAGGAGCCATAATTTTGCAAGATATTAGAACCATTTGGTAGGACGACAAAAAATTTGAGAAGGGTAAAGATTCCATGGATCTTTGGTAGAATATGTGTTGTTGATAGGGGTTTCATAGGTCAAACCTCAAGTTTGGGATGAACCATTGAATTGAATTGAAATTTTAAATAGAAATGCTAAATTAAATGCTAAAAGATATACATTGGATCTACTATAATTAGTAACGATTAATAATGCAATACTCTTTGAATGCAATAACAAGTGGTGATGCAAGAACATGAAAATAAATGTATGAGTCTAACAAAAACTTGTGCTTGAATGAATATTGATGTAATTGTGTGCTCCAAGATATTAAAAATGTTGGAAGGATATGGTAGAATGAAATGTTGTCTTGAATACTTGAAGATGCTTGATGTGGATGCACAAATGGTTGATGAAAGTGATTATTTTGGATTGTCATGGATTATCAAAATGAATCAAAGGATGCCCTTATTTATGGATCCTGAGGTAATTTACTAATTAATCCAACCTTCAATGGTCAAATTGGGACATCAAGATCCAAAACCATAGAGAAGAGAACGTGCATTTATATATTTAAAATGGGTCCTATTTAAGGAGTACCAAACACCCCTATCCACCAAAAATAGGGAAAACAAGTAGGAAATGGAGAGTGCATAGGTATAGGTCACCGTGTAGAGAGATCAAATCAATTTTAAGATAAAACAGTTGAAATTGACCTAGAAGATAGATAAGATAGGACATGGTAAAGAAAAAGTGGTATAAATTGTATAACATTATAATTGATGACACTATAAGAATAAAAAAATAAATTTCAAAAAATGATAATTTAAGGTCCAATCATGATGGATGTACATGTAACGCCTACCAAGAAACCCTAGACGAATAGACTAACATTCCCAAATAAGATAAATATTTTTTTTTAAACTATTAAATGACCGTTTAACAATTAATAGGATAAGAATAAAATCAATTTCGACAAGCAAAAGACAACTACTAACTCCCCCCCTAAGGTTTCTCAAGATTGTTACTAATCTAAATATACTATATTTGAGGAGTAAAATCTAAACAAAGATAACATTGATACATATAAGATAACCCCACGATGGGGGCCGAGGCCTATGGAGACCTATCAGGTTAACTCATATCAAGCCATGCAGTGACAGTCTCCTCATGTAAGCACTAGTGTCCTGCCAGGTATTTGAAGCCTTTGGAGTATTCTTGTTTTGAGTTTATTTTATGTTTATGTTGATAGTGACTTTACTCAATGGAAGTATATTCAGAACATGTGCTGTTTATTGTTGTTGTATGCTTGAGGGCCTTGTGCCTATCTCCTAGCATGGGGGTGGTCCTTTGGGTTCTGCATGATTGGGTGGTAGTTGCGTTCTTCCATCAAGGATTTTGAACCAATCTACGTGTGCATTGGCTTCCTTCAATTTTCTATTACTACTCTTGGATTTGGTTATCTCAATGAGTCAGATGGAGATACTAAGCATTTATTATGTTGTACTTATCTTAGAATCAGATGTAACTATGTTATGTACATGCCTTCATGGCAAGTGATGCAACTATGATGTAACTATGATGTAATTATTGTGTGATATTAATGCAAGTGATATGAGATTTAGATGATAGATTTATAGGTTAGTGAATGGAAAAATTTATCTTGAAATTAAATGTGTTCATGTTCATTATACAGTACTTTGTAGGTTATGATAAACTGTTGTTATTGGTTTTCAATGAATGTAACTTTAGAAATTAATTATTTGATGCAATGTAATTGTATAGTTCAGTAATTAGTTCTAATGGATTAATTTAGTTGTTATTTTGGAATATGCTCTTATATGTATCAATGTTATCTTTGTTTAGTTTTGACTCCTCAAATGTAGTATGTTTAGATTAGTAACAATGTTGAGAAACCTTAAGGGAGGAATTAGTAGTTGTCTTCTGCTTGTGCAAATTAATTTTAATATTATCCTTTTAATTTTTAAACGTTCATTTAATAGTTTAAAGAAAAATATATGTCACTCTTATTTGGGAATGTTAGTCTAAGCCTCAAGGGTTTCTTAGCGGGGCGTTAGAGTACACAAGGGTTTTTCAAAATAGCAACTAAGGCTAATAAAAAAATTAATATTATAATAATATTTAGAAAAAAATGCTCATATATCTTTAGTGTCTTACACAACTTTTCCCAACAGGGTTAGAAAAATTCTTTGTATTTAGGTTAAAATATTGGTCTTGTACACATGCATGGTATGGTCCTAAAATAAGCATTTTTCAATAGTAGTTCTTAGAAATCTAGTTTCAAAATCAATTTATATATCTTTGCATTAAAATAAATTACATATTTGAAAATCAAATTCAAAGTACTACATTTCATATTTCTATACTTTATTTTAGATTCAATTCCTAAGTATTTTAAATATTGAGATCAATTGTGAAAAAATTAGAAATTAAAAAAATATTTATGTTTTAGGCACTTTACATGGACTCAACTTCTTGCCAACACCCTTTACATTTATTTCTATCTCATGTTCTTCTATCATAAAATCTATACTCAAATCATAGTTGTGGGTGATCTCCTTCTAGATGAATGCATTCTTATAAGATCATATTGTTAGGATGTAGTGGAGATCCCATGTCTCTTCAAACTTACATGGATCTCTACATTCACAAGGCAACATGGAATTAGGGATTTTCCCTCTCTTCATGTATTATTTAGCCTTATTGTAAAGGGGTTCTTGCTTGCTCTCCCTCATTTTGTTCTAAATACTTGTAATTTCTTAGAATTCAAAAAAATTAAATCAGTATTTGACCTTCGAATGAATGTATACTACTATTATACTTTTTTTTCCATTTTGATATGCTATGGTGAAATTCTCACCTTCATGTTGAATGAGTGTTTTTTTGTTTCCTATGCATGTATTCTATATTTAATTAGTTATGGAAGCTAACTATGGAAACTCTCTTCCCTCTTAGCATTCATTAAACCCTTACCTCCTTGCTTGGTCCAAGGATATGACATGACATAGGTTTTCCGTGTTCTTTTTTGATAGTTTCATTGATTCATTATGTTTTTTCTAAGCAATGAGAGATACTATTTTGATATTTATGTATCACCTCTGCTTCATTTCTATATTTTTCAATTTTTGGTTTGGACCAATACTCACACTTGGATCATAGAGGAAATTTCCTCCTTTTGAGATTCAACCTCATTTGTAAAGGTCAAACACTTTAAGTTTTTTTAATTGTGTTGTCTAAATGTTGGATCTAATACGATAGCAGGTAATTTTGTGTGACAATATATTTTAGCATGCTTCATTGGATAAATAAAAATAAGAATCCAAGTCATCATGTTGAGAAAGTGATTCTACTCCTAGCATATTCAACCTGGAAGAGGTTTTTCATCAAAGCACCTAGAGGCTTATGACAAATTTGATATATTGTCCTAGATTAGTTTCTTCTTTTTATACACATAATTTAAATAAGAGCTTCTTCTAGATGTAATTTTTAATACATTGATCTATCATCCTCTATTTATAGAATAACAAGTAGGAATTATTTATCACTAGTAAGGAGGATAATTTTTTACTATTCTATTTCCTAGATCTTGATTTACACTCCCATTTGATATAGCATCAACACAAGACTCTAACCATCTATTTGGATAGAAAATTAAATCGCATTGTTGTTGTTGGCATTGGATTGTAATTTATGTTAACAATTTAGAAGATGCAGAGATGATGAGTATCCTAGTGCGAAGATCAACTTGATAGAGATGGTGTTGTCTCATACTGGTAGAGTTGAGTAGGTTCCAGTGTATGTGAGTAGGATGAACAAGCATAGAGCTGACATTTATTCAAAGGCCATAGAGAAGACAATTAGATCTTTCTATTTGAACTTGTAATTGGATAGAGAAGACCAAGGTAATAGAGTTGTAAGGGCATTGGGCAAATAGGATTGACTTAGAAAAAGTGTTGTTGTAATATAGCATAACACATTGTGTTACTTGCATGTTGTTACGTGAATAGTATAACACATTGTATTAGTTAGGTTGTTGGACATTTCAACTTAGAACTGCAGTCGAGTGTCTCCCATGGATGCGTCATACACACAGACCATTTGTGAGAAGATAGATATAATAATGGTTCTCATTGTCCACTATGTTGTTGAGTGAGGTATGAAGGCTATGTGGCCAAGATGCTTGGTTGACTGGTCTATGAAGATGTAAGGAGCATGTGTGTCAAAGGAGATTTTTTAGTTTGACCAGCAAATAAAAGAAGTAAATTTTGAACAAAGGGTAGTTGAAAGTTTATTTCTA
The DNA here is from genome assembly GCF_030272615.1 of Cryptomeria japonica. Taxonomy (NCBI): domain Eukaryota; kingdom Viridiplantae; phylum Streptophyta; class Pinopsida; order Cupressales; family Cupressaceae; genus Cryptomeria; species Cryptomeria japonica. The sequence continues at coordinate 609,613,977 of NC_081405.1, forward strand.
GAATATGGATTGTGTACAAGATCAAACCACATCACATAATTTGATAAAAGGAGAAGGAAGGTATAATTTAATATGGACATCTACCAAAATGAAATGAATAGACAAAATAAATTATTTATGGTTTAAGTAGATTTTTGAATTTCTTTTTGTAAGGGAAGATATTTAAAGTATGTAGATCACCAAAAAGAAAAATGTGTGGATAATAGAAGTAAAAAAAAGTGTGAGTGACTTGTTGGAAAAAAGGGAGGCATTAAAGACATGTAAAAATGAGATGATACAAAATAGAGAACTAAAAAAAGGGAATATAGAAGCAGTTTCAAAATTTCTACAATACACAGCAGTGAGCAGGTGCATAACTCAAGGATACTTTAGCACATAAAGTATTATTAAACAATTAGAAGCAAGACTGGATAACATGTATCTTAGTGAGCTTGAGAGGTTGATGAGTAGTGAGGTAGTGGAAGAGCATAAAAAGAGGGTATTTCTATGTAGAAAGACAAAAATGGGGTGTAGTATAGTGAACTCATCCCTGAGTAGAGCACAAAAACTATACGTGAGGTGTAGACAAAATGAGAATATAAAGCACAAAAAGAGAACGTGAAGGTGTAGAGGAGAAAACTCAAAATGTTTGTATACCATAGTATATGATGAAGTGCATAACACTGAAAGAGAATGTAGACAGAATAAATAGGGGTGAAGAGAAGATGAAGGACAACTATGAACGAAGGTAGAGAGAATAACAACAGAGGACTAAGAAGGAATGTCAGAAGCACTTCTATTGAAGATCAAGTGAAAGATGTTGCATATAGTAAGGATAACAGAGGAGAGATTAAGAAGTAAGGTTAGTGTGAGTAGAAGAGTAGAGAAGTGAAAAAGGGGGACACACAAAATGAGTCATAGAGTAGAGAATTTAAGAAGGTGGTCCAAAAGAGTGAACTTAGATACTATGAATAATACAATTAGAGTAAAGACTAAATAAGTTGGAGCAAAGAGGTGACGAAAGTACCCAAAAGAAGATGATATAGTCTAGCAGGGTGCATGAGAGGTAGCAATTTAAGAGGTTAAGAAAAAATACAGAATAAGATATTAACAAGACCAAGATTTGAAGAAGGGTTGTAGTGAAATAAACTTAGAGCATTAGCATAACACAATGATAGAGCAGACATAACTTAATGACCAAGTAGAAAAAGCACTGAACAAAAGTGAAGAACAATAGTGAGTTACAAAATCTCATTTGTAACTATTTGTCTTAACTATAATTAAATATTTACTCATTGTATGTCATCTAAGTGGCTTCCTAGATTAGGGGTGGGTGCTCATAAAATTAGGGATCGATGCCCATTAATTTTTAATAAACAATTATATGTGAGGTTGTATTATAGAAGTAGTCTCTTTCCTGACCTTGGGTTTTCCTTGTATAAATTTTGTTATGTTTATATGATGTGCATGTGTGTTTAGTATTTCATTTTTTTATATTCTCTCTCTAAATTCAATGCTTTTATAGTTTAAAAATAAAGTTTAAAAGTTCCATTGATTCACCTACCCACTTAGTGGTGATGGTATGATGAAAGAATAAGTATCTAGTAGAATACTGAGAGGGGGGCTGAATTAGTATATTGAAAAACTAATACAATGTTCCCAAACTCAAATTCAACCACACAAAGTAAACTAATAACAGTTAAGATCAATATTCATGAGAATACTTGTCATTAACCAGTTTGACTATTATGACAACTTAACAGTAAACAACTTCAATCTTTTAAAGATCAATAATTCTTAATCATAACTCAACATATTCATCTCTCAATACTTCCATTTAACATGCCTTATTAGAAGTTAATCAAATCAATAAATAAGATCATAACCACAAAAGCATTCACCACTTGACACAAATGTTTATATGTGGAAAGCCCAAATAGGTAAAAACAATGATGAGATGAGACTCACAAGGATAGCTATCTAAACTCTTCTGAAGTTTTCCATGTTAGGAGCCAAGCCTATTAAAGCTTTACAATAAGTCTTATTAGGAACTAGTTTCGGTTAGGAATCACCTGGTTAAGGGATTTACAAATATGCCTTGATGAAAAGCACAATACCCTGTTAGGAGTAACCTTGCCAGAGGATTTAAGAATCCATGCTAATGGACCACCTTCTTAGAGTATTTAATGAGTAACCAAGCTTGTTAGAGCTTACCCAGTTAAGGGATTTCACTGTTGTTGTAATTGTTAGAAAATAACAGGTTTTCTTTATTTGTCTAAGTAGCACTAAAATTGATTTATTAGATCCTTTTAAGCTTCAATCTGCCTTCACTCAAAGTGCAGATCCATTCACTAGTTTGGCAACTACACACTCAACAGGTTTCTGCCAATCTTGCCAACAATTTCTACAAACAACTTCATCGACCTTAAATACAAATCAATTTGGTCAGTAAAACAACAAAAACCTAATTCTCATCATCAAGTTTACAAACAAGTCAGTGCAATCTTGATCGTTAGAAATCACGATAATCTCTTCACATTCTTCAAGAAAATTCCAACCACTTCATTGGACTTTCTAACTCATCACATGTTGTGCATTAGATGCAATTCACTTTGCTCCTTCCCTAGACAATAAACAAATTCGCCAAAAAAATTTAAAATTATCCTCATACAATGATCGCACGTGTCTCCATCATTACTGCTTATCAGATAGTAAACCAACAAACTTGTTTAGTTAAGTTTTAACAACTAGTAGGGTTTACCGGTTACAATGCATAAAAAGGTTTAACCCTTTACATCAGTTTACTAGTTCAACTCACAAACTTAACATCCTGGTTTACAACATCTTCCACAAATCTCTTCTTACCGGTTACTAGCCAATATCAAAAAAAACAATATCACCAATAACATGAATACCATTACTGGTTCAATTGACATCAAATGACAATATATCATTAATGTGATCTCTTATGAAAAATGCCAACAAATTGTAAAAGCCAACAATCTCCCCCTTGGGCATTGATGGCAATACAAATATCAGCTCCACTGATTGATGTTGATATTAGTTAATAGGAATCTTGGTTTATATTACCAAATATTCACCTTGCTCTATTTGTCTTCAACTTGTCACTAGTTCATCTAATCAGACACATAATACTTCTCCTCAATCACATAATTCTTCTCCCCCTTTGACAGCAATGGCAAACTGTAAGTAAAAACATCTAATTATGCTCTCACTATGCATTAACATCATATTGCAACTTGATGCTCCCCTTGTGGAATACATCCACTTCTTCATCAATCTCTGTAAGATTCTACAATTAATTCAAGGACTGATGCAATCAATATCATGCTCAACTAACTTCATGATGAGGGACAATCCATAATTGACTTCTAAGATACTTGAAAGTGGTCTTAGGCAAAGGTTTGGTAAAGATATATGAAAGCTACTCCTTGGTAGAGATATGCTCCAAGATAACATCTTTACTTTGAACTTTTTCCCTCAAGAAGTGATACTTCAATTCAATGTGCTTAGTCCTTGGATGCAAAACAAGATTTTTTGAAATGTTTATTGCACTTGTATTATCACAGAAAATATTTATTGGTTCTAAGATTTCCATCTTCAAACCTTCCAAAATGTGCCTCATCCACATAGCTTGTGTGCAATTCATATAAGTTGCTACATACTCAGCTTCAGCAATAGATTGTGAAGTACAACTCTTCTTTTTACTACTCCATGAGACTAGACTTCCTCCTAGAAAGAATGCTCCACCGGTAGTACTCTTTCGGTCATCAATATTACCTGCCCAATCAGCATCTTTGTATGCTTTCAAATCAAAATTTCCACCATATGGATACCATAACCCATAGTGAACAGTACCTTTCAGATATCTAAAAATTCTCTTGGTTGCCATCAAATGTGCCTCCTTTGGATTCTTCTGAAATCTAGGAACAATACCAACTACATGGGCAATATCCAATTGAGTGTGAACAACACAGTATAATTTGCCAACCAATGACCTATATTCCTTTTCATCTACAGACTTAAATGCATCTTCCTTGGACAATTTACAACATGTAACCATTCGGGTTCCAACTGGTTTATAGTCACTCATACCAAAAGTCTTCAAAACCTCTTTCACATAATTGGATTGAGTAATCAAAATACCATTCTTCATTTGTTGTATATGTAAGCCTATTAAATTTTTTACTTCCCCTACTAATGAAATCTCAAATTAATTCTTCATTTCATCTGCAAAGTAATTACTCATGTCATCATTAGCTCCAAATATAATATCATCAACAAGTACTTCACTCGCCAGTATTTCATCTCCTTCATACTTGAGATAAATGTTGTTGTCATCACTAGTTCTAGAAAATCCTATCATCATTAGATGAGTATGAAGCCATTCATACCATGCTCTAGATGCCTTCTTCAATTCATACAAAGCTTTATGCAATTTGCATACCTTGTCTTCTTTATCTGTCAATGGATAACCATCAAGCTACTCTATATAAACCTCTTCTTCCAGTATCCCATTCAAGAATGCAGAATTGACATCCATCTGGTATACCTTGAACTTCTTATGAGCTGAAAATGCAAGAAATGTTCTAACACCTTCCAGTATTTCTTTTGGTGCAAAAGTTTCTCCACAATATTCTCCTTCTTCTTGCGCATAACCCTTGCCTTGTTGCAAACTACAACACCATCTTCATTCAACTTGTTTCTAAACACCCATTTTGTACCTATGACATTCTTGTTTATTGGTCAGGGTACCTATTGGCATATGTACAGAGTTGAATGACATGATGATATTTTATGTTGTCATTGATGTCAATATGTTAAAGTATGAACTAGTATATTGAAGAAATCAAACTGGCAAGAGAACTGGTATAAGGGTATGAACCAGTATATGCAAAAAGCTGAACCGGTATGTTGGACTGTGAACTGGTATATGCAAAGTTTGTATAGTGGTTTCATTTGATATGACTACTGGTTGGTAGTCTCATCTTTAGGGTTTTTGGTTGATGCATTTCAAGTCTATGTGATTCGACCGATGACATCCTATGATGAGTTATCATTGAAATGAAAATCAGATCGTGTTGCCATGTCAGCCTTATGCATGTGAAGAATTTGCTTGAGGATCTTGCATGAAGAAGATGGATTCTATCTACCTCGGGAATGTGCAAAGTCTCAGTAAATGGTGGAGAGTGCATGATGGGTTATTATCTTCCAAAAGTGGTGAAGAACGAACGATGGAGAACATCTTGAGATTTGTTCAAGATTGTTTTACCCTATGCAATGTGATTGAGCGGTCAAGATTGGACTAACTATATTGTTAACCTAGATACTTAGGGTTTTAGGTTTTGACTACCGACCTAATTGTTGTTTATAAGGTCGATGATGATTCTCATTTGAATTTGTTGGTAAATTTTATGTGTGTATGTGAGTGAAGAGATACTTGATTCTTGCTAGACCGGAGTAGTAAGTAGAGATCTGTAGAGTGTGATTGCAGTAGTAAAGGAACTAAAGTGGAACTTCCTTGGCATTAAGTGTTGTTATTAGATCAGTGTATTACTTGTTAACTTCTGACCATTTCAGCAGTTGGAAAATCCCTTTACCGGGTAGCTTTAACAGGCTTTTTGTAAGTCCTTTAACAAGGTGACTCAAAATCATTGAGTTTTTTAAATCCTCAGATAAGGTAACCTTTAAAAGGATTTTAACCTCTATCTGGGTATTTAGCCATCCCTTAATCGGGTGATCCCTAACAGGATTAGTTCCTAGTAGAACTTGTTGTAAAGTCTTTAACCAGACTAGGCTACTAAAGAGTGAACTTCAAAAGAGTTCAAGAACAACTTATGGGTCTTCATCCCCACTGTGGTTTTTCCTAGTTTGGTTTCCATGTGAAAAATTAATGTGTTATGTGTGATGCTTTTTCATGTGATGTTTTAGTGTTTTTTGTTAAACGATAAAGCATGTTGATCCAATGGTCATTGTATTTCTGATGTATTACTTGCTTAAGCATATGGGTGAAGTTGAGATGAGATGTTAGGTTTGAAGATGATTCAGATAAACCGGTTTATGTCTTTCACAGTCATACTGTGGGTTACCAGTAGTGCCTTGTTTTAGATCGGTGATACTGTTTGCTAGTTAGTGTAGTCTTTGTAGTTTAAGTTGTTTAAGGAAGATTTTTTCTATACTGATCCACCCCTCCCCTCTCAGTATCTATTGATTATTTAGTGTTCATCATTATTCATCAATTGGTATCAGAGCACCCTCTAGGTCCTCTACGCTATAATCTTAACCGCTTGAGGAAAAGATTCTATTCTAATGATGAAGAGGGAAGGTCCTAAGTTCAACAGAGATAACTTTAAGATATGGAAGGACATAATGAAGATATACATTAAAAGCATGGGTGCTCAACACTGGAACTATGTTGAGAATACTTATGTTGTCCCCACCGATACTCTTACCGATGATCAAAGAAGAGAAATTCAGGAGAATGGGCAACTCATGGAAGCTCTTATAAGCAGTCTATCTGATATTGAGTTTATAGATGTTTAGGATAAAGACAATCCCAAATATGTATGGGATACTCTAGAGTCTATCTATGGTGGTGATGAGCATGTGAAGTAGGCTAAGGAAGAAAGCCTTGGAGGAAAGTTTGAAGACATGCGAATGGTTGAAGGAGAGACCACTCAACAATATGGGATAAGAATTAAAACTATTGTTGGAGATATCAAGAGTGTAGGAGGTACAATGGATGATTCCACCATTGTTAGCAAAGTTTTGAGATCCTTATTATCGGTCTATGCAATAAGGGTTTCCGCTATTCAAGAGTTGAGATCTATTGACAAGACAAAGGTATCCCTTGATTCTATCATTGCTAAGTTGATCATATATGAGCTAAACAGTTAAGATGGCAATGTTTAGAAGACTGATTCAGCCTTTAGAGCATCTACTACACTATCTAGAAAGGGAAAAGAAGCTAGTACCAGTTGTGAACCTAGACAAAGTAGAGATATGGATGATGAGGAGATCTAGATGGAATTTGAAGCTCTTCTGGCCAAGAGACTTCCTAAGGGGACTAGAAAATACATAGGTAAGCTCCCTTTGAAATGTTTTTCTTGCAATAGTATAGGACACATTGCTATCAATTATCCTAATAGTGATAATAAGGACAAACTAGAGAAGTGTAAAAAGTTCAAAGGAGGAAATAGAAGAAACTGTCTTATTGCAGTCGATGAAGGTGTCACTGATGATGAATTAGAAGATGAAGAAAGTGAAGACATAGTGTTTGTAGCCATTAAGGAAGATGTGTCAGATAAGAAGGCTCTGGTCTCCCGCTTTGATAATTCTAATGAGTGGATTATTGATAGAGGATGTTCTCACCACATGACTGGTGACCGGAGAAAGTTTCTGACACTGGAAGAGTATGATGGAGGTGTAGTCTGATTTAGTAATGATGCACCATGTATGGTAAAAGGAAAAGGGTCCATCTCTTTAAATGGAAAAAGCAGTGCTGATAATGTGTATTGGGTAGAAGGTCTCAGGCATAACCTTCTGAGTGTTGCCCAACTGACTGATAAAGGGCTCACTCTGGAATTCAAAGATGGAGTAGGCAAAATAAAAGGAAAGAGTGGTGAACTGATGGCCACCGGTATGCAGACCAAAGGTAACTTATTTCAGTTAAATACTAATATCAGGTAGTGTCTAATGGCTAAGTTTGATGACAGTTTGATATGGCATAGGAGACTCTACCATGTAAATTTTGATAATACTCTGAAGGCCAGTAAGATCAAGGCTGTTAGAGGATTGTCTGTGCTGAACAAACCGGAGAATCCTTTGTGTAGAGAATGTCAACTAGGGAAAATGTCTTCCTCAACCTTCAAAGGTAAATATTTCACAACAGATAATTTACTTGATCTTGTGCATATTTATTTGTGTGGTCTTATGAAAACTAGGAGTGTTTAGGGAGATAGGTACTTTATGATTCTTACTGATGATTTCTCAAGAAGGATGTGGGTCACATTCTTGAAAGACAAGTTTGAAGCTTTTGCAAAGTTCAAAGCCTTCAGAGCACTAGTTGAAAATGAAAGCGATAAGAGGATCAAATGCCTTAGAACTAACCAAGGAGGTGAGTTCACTTCTAGTGAATTCAATAAGTACTATGAAGAGAATGGCATCAAGAGGCAACTGTCTGCCCCCCAGACTCCATAGTAGAATGGCCTAGTAGAAAGTAACAATTGGAATATAATTGAAGCAGCCAGAATGATGTTGATTACTGGGAAGATTGCTCTCAATTTTTGGAGACAAGCGATGAGCACTGTAGTCGACACTATGAACAGGGTACTCATCAAGAAAGGTAAGGATAAAACTCCTGTAGTAAGCTACTTTAGAGTGTTTGGTAGCAAGTGTTATATCAAGAGGAGTGAACACCAGAGCAAGTTTGATGCAAAATATGATGAGGGAATATTCTTAGGGTATTCCATCAAGAGAAAAGCTCTCAAGTATTTTAACAATAGGACTCAGAGAGTTGTTGAAAGTATCAATGTTAGAATTGATTAGACCATTGAGAAACCTAAGGAAAATGACAGTGATCGAGTGGTAGATCAACCGAATGTAACCTTCTAGGAACTGGTTGCAAAATAATCAAGTACAAGTAATAGTGCTCCTACACTAGTAGATGTTGATATAGATGAAGATGGAGATGCAGATGCAGATGAAGAGGAAAAGGAAGAGGAATCAACCAAGATCATTCCTAGGTATGTAAAGCTACATCATGATCCAAAGTAGATCATAGGAGATAAGGATGCAGGAATTCTTACAAGAAGAAAGGTCAGAGAAATTTCTTGCATGACCTCTGAATTTAAGCCCAAAACATTTAAAGAGGCACACATAGATGAAGATAGGAGGCTATAGAAGAGGAACTTGACTAGATAGAAAATAATGGTACATGGTCTTTGGTGCCCAGACTTGACCACAAAAATGTTATTGGCACCAAATGGGTTTTTAGAAACAAGCTAAATGAAGATGGCACAGTGGTAAGAAACAAAGCAAGATTGGTATGTAAGGGATATGCTCAAGAAGAAGGAGAATACTATGGAGAAACCTTTACTCCAGTAGCTAGATTGGAAGGAGTCTGAATGCTACTTGCATATGCAACCTTCAAGGGAATCAAAGTGTATTAGATGGATGTGAAATTTGCATTCCTGAATGGAATACTTGAAGAGGAAGTGTATATAGAGCAACTGGATGGGTTTGCCCTATCAGAAGACAATGATATGGTGTGTAGGCTACATAAAGCCATGTATGGACTGAAGCAAGCACCTAGAGCATGGTATGAAAATTTACACTCCCATCTCATGAAGATTGGATTTGAAAGAACAAGTGAAGATAGCAATATCTATTTGAAGTCAGAAGGAGATTAGATTCTAATCTATGAAGTGTTGATGACAAATTTTTTGGTGGAGATGACAAGATGAGCCATGCATTTCTAGATGAAATGAAGAAGGAATTTGAGATGTCACTAATCAGAGAGATTAAGTTCTTCATTGGACTATAGATTCAACAAATGAAAGATGGTATCTTTATCACTCAATCCAAGTATGTCAAAGAGGTGTTCAAGACCTTTGGCATGAAACACAACAAATTGGTTGGTAGACCAATGATGACCCGTTGTAAATTGTCAAAAGAAGATGACTCAGTGTTGGTGAATGAGAAGGAATATCAGTCAATGATTGGTAAGTTTCACTATGTAGTACATAGCAGATTGGACAAAGCACATGCAGTGGGCATTGCTGCATGTTTTCAGAAAAGTCTAAGAGAATCCCACTTGGTACAAGTCAAGCAGATTATTAGATATCTGAAGGGAACTATAGATTATGGATTTTGGTATCCATACAATAATGATTTCAATCTCATAGTATTTACTGATGTCGATTGGGCTGGTAATGTGGACAACTGGGAGAGCACAACTGGTGGTGCATTCTTTCTTGGTGGTAGACTAGTCTCATGGATGAGCAAGAAGCAGAGTTGTATCTCTCAGTCTACAAGAGAAGCAAAATATGTAGCAGCATTTATCAACTGTACTCAGACAATTTGGATGAAGCATGTATTAAGTGGTTTCAACGTCCCTATATCTAAACCGGTGAGTATATTTTGTGATAACATAAGTGCAATTAATATTTCGAAGAATCCGGTATTGCATGCTAGAACCAAGTAGTTTGAGCTCAAGTATCATTTCTTGGGGAGAAAGTTCAGAACAAAGAGGTTATATTGGAACATGTTTCCAGTAAAGAGCAGTTAACAGATATATTCACCAAACCTCTACCTAAGGCTACATTTATCTATTTAAGAGGTGAATCAGGGGTGTTGCCCCTTCAAGAGGTGAACTAAAGGTATGTGCTCCACATCAGTCAGGTATTGCATTGCCAAATCTTTTCAGGATTGGTGTGTTAAAGGATGCTACTCCTCAGGGGAAGTAGCATAGTGGAACATGGATGTTTCTACCTCCACTTTGGCATTGTTGTCAAAGGGGGAGAAGATGTGAAGTAGAGAAGATATCTGCAGTATTGAAGACATAATATGGAAGAGATTGGGGAGAAGATGTGAAGCGGAGAGATATTTTTGTATATTGACATCAATACCAAAGGGGGAGATTGTTGGCATATATGTAGAGTTGGATGACATAATGATATTTTATGTTGTCATTGATGTCAATATGTTGAAGTATGAACTGGTATATTGAAGAAAGCAATCTAGCAAGAGAACCGGTATACTGGTATGGACCGGTATATGCAAAAAGGTGAACCAGTATGTTGGAATGTGAACCGGTATATGCAAAGTTTGTATCGGGGTTTCATTGGATATGACTATCAGTTGATAGTCTCAGCTTTAGGGTTTTCGGTTGATGCATTTCAAGTCTGTGTGATTCAATCGATGACATCCTGTGATGAGTTAGCATTACAATGAAGATTAAATTGTGTTGCCACATCAACCTTGTGAGTGTGAAGAATTTCCTTGAGGATGTTGCATGAAGAAGATTGATTCTATCTACCTCAGGAATGTGCGAAGTCTCTATAAATGGTGGAGAGGGTATGATGGGTTATCAACTTCTAGAAGTGGTGAAGAACGAATGATGGAGAATGTCTTGAGATTTGTTCAAGATTGTTTTACCCTATCCAATGTGATTGAACGGTCAGGATTGGACTGACTGTATTATTAACCTAGATTCTTAGGGTTTTAGGTTTTGACTAGCAACCAAATTGTTGTTTATAAGGTCAATGATGATTCTCATTTGAAGTTGTTGGAAAATGTTATGTGGGTATCCAAGTGAAGAGATACTTGATTCTTTCTAGACTAGAGCAGTAAGTAGAGATCTGCAAAGTGTGATTGTAGTAGTAAAGGAACTACAGTGGATCTACCTTGGCATTAAGTGTTGTTATCATATCAGTGTATTACTTGTTGACCTATAACCATTTCAGCAATTGGAAAATCCCTTTACCAGGTATCTTTAACAAGATTTTTGTAAATCCTTTAATAGGGTGACTCAAAATCATTGAGTTTTTAAAATCCTCTGACAAGGTAACCTTTAACAGGGTTTTAACCTCTAACCAGGTATTTATCCATCCCTTAACTAGGTGATCCCTAGCAGGATTGGTTCCTAGAAGAACCTATTGTAAAGTCTTTAATTAGACTAGGCTCCTAATAGAGTGAACTTTATAAGAGTTCAAGAACAACTTGTGGGTATTCATCCCCACCGTGGTTTTCCCCAGTTTGGTTTCCACATGAAAAATCAGTATGTTATGTGTGATGCTTTTTCATGTGATGTTTTAGTGTTTTCTGTTAAGTGGTAAAGCATGTTGATCCAATGGTCATTGTATTTCTGATGTATTAATTGCTTAAGCATATGGGTAAAGTTGAGATGCGATGTTAGGTCTGAAGATGATCCAGATGAACCGGTTTATGTCTTTCACAGTCATATTGTGTGTTACTGGTAGTGTCTTGTTTTATATTGATGATATTGTTTGCCAGTTAGTGTAGTCTTTGTAGTTTAAGTTCTTTAAGGAAGTTTTTGTCTATACTGATTCACCCCCCCTCTCTTAGTGTCTATTGAGTATTTACTATTCATCATTATTCATTAGTACCAAGGTCCAAGTGTTGTTTTTCTCAATTTGATCCAACTCCTCCTCCATAAATTTCACTCAACAATCATCACCAAATGCCTCCATAGCACTTCTAGATTCAAAGGTGGAGACCATGCAAGAGTTCTCTCTTATTATCCTTCTAGTTAATACACCTACATCCTTATCCTCAATTATCTATTCAAGATTGTGATTCAATCTCACATACCTAGGAATAACATGATCATTGTCTTCAGGTTCAACTTCTTCATTGTCATCTTCTTCTGAATTTATTTCTCTAGTTGAAAAAGTACATCAAGATTTGCTTTCCTAGTTTCTGATTTAACAGTTTTAGGTTCCAAAAGCAAAATGCAAGGATCTCCATCCTTCTTCTCAGAACTGGTTCCTTTTGAAACTTCAAGACATTCATCTATAGGAACATAAACACTCTCAACATTTTTTTGTGTCCAGTTGTTGAAGCATTTAAAGGCCTTACTCTTGGTGGAATAGCCAAGAAATATGCCTTCATCACTCTTAGCTTCAAACTTTCTTATGTAATCATGTCTCTTAATAAAACATTTTCTTCCAAATATCTTAAAATAGCTAACATTAGGTGACCTCCCATACCAGTATTCATATGGGGTCTTGTCCTTACCTCTTTTCACCAAAACTCAGTTCATTGTGTAGACAGCTGTACTTACAACTTCTTTCTGAAATGTTTTTTCTACACCTCCTTGTATAGACATAGTCCTAGCAGCTTCAACCACTGACTGGTTGTTTCTCTCTGCTATACCATTCTGTTGTGGTATCCTTGGTGCAGAAAGTTGCCACTTTATAACATTATCATCACAATACTTAGTGAGCTCCATAGAAGTGAATTCACTGCCTTGATCTATTCTCAAACATTTTTATCTTTTTTCCACTCTCTTTCTCAACTAAGGCTCTAAATGCCTTGAATTTACCAAAAGCTTCACTCTTATCCTTCAAGAATGTGACCCACATCATCCTTGAATAATCATCAGTGAAGATCATGAAATATATGTCACCTTGAATGCTTTTTGTTCTTATTGGTCCACATAGATATATATGAACCAAATTTAACAAGTGCTCTGCTGAGAAGGACTTGCTCTTGAAAGTTGAAGAAGTCATCTTTCCTAGTTGACATTCTTTACAAAGAGCATTAACCAGTTTGTCTAGATGAGGTAAACCTCTTATTGTCTTAGACTTGCTTACTTTAACAATATTGTCAAAATTTATATGACAAAATCTCCTATGCCAAAGCCAGCTATCATCAATTTTTGCAATCAAACAATTGCTAACTTTAGGATTAAGATGAAATAGATTACCTCTGGTCTATTTCCTGGTTGCAATCAATCTATCTTTGTTGTCAAATATTTTGCACATACCATTTCTAAACTCCAGTGGGTATCGTCTGTCATCAAGTTGTGCCACACTCAAAAGATTGTGCTTTAGGTCTTCAACCTAATAGACATTGTCAGCACTGTTGTTCCCATTAAGAGAAATAACTCCCTTACCTTTAACCATATAGGGTGAGTCATTGCCAAATCTGACAACACCACCATCAAATTCTTTCAAGGAAAGAAATTTGCTCTGATCACCGGTCATGTGATGTGAACAACCACTATCAATGATCCAATCATTAGATTTATCCATTCTGGATACTAGTGCCTTCTAATCTCTGATTTCTTCCTTAATAGCTACAAACACAATATCTTCACTTGCATCATCATTAGACTCTTCATCAATAATACCACTATCAATAGCGACAAGACAATCTCTCTTTCTTTTACCCTTTAACTTCTTAAATTTGTTTCTCTTGTATTCATTTTCACCATTAGAGCAATTAGCTACTATATGACCAATCTTGTTGCATGCAAAACATTTTAAAGGTAGCTTACCTCTATTCTTACTAGTGCCTCTAGGTAGTCATTTTTCCAATAATGCTTCAAGTTCTACTAAGTTGTCTTCATCATCAGCAACTTTGTTGGATCAAGATTCATAGCTATGGCCGATATCTCTACTTATTCTCATAGATGGCTTAGAGACAGAAGCTCTTAATATAGATTCTAATTTCTATACACTACTATCATAGCCATTTAGTTCAAAAGTAGTAAGTTTGCCAATAATAGAGTCAAGAGTTACCTTTGTCTTGTCAATGGATTTTAGCTCCTGAATAGCTACAACTCGGATAGCATAGACCTGTAGCTGGGTTCTCAATACCTTACTGATTATAGTGGTATATTCCACTTTACCTCCTATACTCTTTATCTCACTAACTATCTCTTTAATCCTTTGACCATACTGCTCGATATTCTCACCTACAGACATTCTCATGTCGTCAAACTTTCCTCTAAACTCTCCTGTTTGGCAGTCTTAACATGTTCATCATTGCTATAAATATCTTCAAGTTTTTTCCATACTTCATATGCAGTTTCAAGACCATGAACATCTACATATTCAACATCAGATAGGGAACTGATAATAGCCTCTAATGCTTGGTTATTTTCTTCTTGTTCTTTCTTCTGATCATTAGTTAGGGTTCCGATCAATGTAATATACTTGGTTTCGATATGATCCCAAGACTGACTACTAAGACTCTTAGTGTAAATCTTCATTTTGTTTCTCCATATTCTATAGTTATCTTTGTTGAACTTCGGACCTTCTTTCTTCATCATGATCTACAAGATCTTTTCCTCAAGGTGTTAGGATTTTAGATTAGGAGGACCTGAGATGCTCTGATACCAATTGATGGTATGATGAAAGAATAAGTATCTAGTAGAATACTGAGAAGAGGGGTGAATCAGTATATTAAAAAACTGATAAAAAGTTCCCAAACTCAAATTCAACCACATAAAGTAAACTAATCATAGTTAATATCAATATTCATGAGAATACTTAAAATTAACCAGTTTGATTGTTATGACAACTTAACAATAAACAACTTCAATATTTTATACATCAACAATGCTTAATCATAACTCAACATATTCATCTCTCAATACTTCCATTTAACATGCCTTATTAGAAGTTAATCAAATGAACAAATAAGATCATAACCAAAAAAGCATTCACCACTTGACATAAATGTTTATACATGGAAAACCCAAACAGGTAAAAACCACGGTGAGATGAGACTCACAAGGATACCTATCTAAACTCTTCTTAAGTTTGCCATGTTAGGAGCCAATCCTATTAAAGGTTTACAATAAGTCCTGTTAAGAACTAATTATGGTTAGGAATCACCCGGTTAAGGGATTTACAAATAGGACTTGATGAAAAGCACAATACCTTGTTAGGAGTAACCTTGCTAGAGGATTTAAGAATCCAAGCTAATGGACCACCTTGCTAGAGGATTTAATGAGTAACCAAGCTTGTTAGAGCTTACCCGGTTAAGGGATTTCACTTTTATTGTAATTGTTAGAAAAGAATAGGATTTGTTGATCTGTCTAAGTAGCACTATATTTTCTTGATCAGATCCTTTTAAGCTTCAATCTGCCTTCACTCAAAGTGCATATCCATTCACTAGTTAGGTAACTATGCACTCAATAAGTTTCTGCCAATCTTGCCAACAATTTTTACAAACAACTTCATCGACCTTAAATACAAATCAATTAGGTTGGTAGCACAACAAAAAACTAATTCTCATCATCGAGATTACAAACAAGTTGGTAAAATAATATCATCAATAACATGAATACCATTACTGATTTAGTTGACATCGATGACAACATATCATTAATGCAGTGTTTGATGCAAAATGCCAACAAGTTATCTATTTCTGTTCTTTCAATTGGTATCAAAGTTGTAGGTTCCTTGTTAGATAAGATTTCTCTATCTTGTGTAGATTCTGTTTGTGATCATAATGTCTTGGAATGAGCCCTCCTCTATTAAGCTGCCCATGTTTGATGGCACCAACTATTCCTTTTGGAGTAGAAGAATGGAAACATATTTATCATCCCTAGGTTGTGATGTCTGGAAGTTAAAATGTTTATACTATCCTTCATACTCCTCCTACTCATCCTGATGCTAAAAAGGAATATGAACATAGTGCTAAAGCCAAGAATGCTATCCTTAGTTGAATATAAGATAGAGTTTCTCTTCAAGTTATGCACTATATATCTACAAAAGAAATATGGGACAAGTTGTGGAGAACCTATGAAGGAGATTTGAAGGTGAAGGAGGTTGAGTTGTAGCATCTTTGTTCTCAATTTGAAGGTCTAAAGATGGAAGAGGAAGAAAATATTGTGGATTATCTACAAAGGGTGGACGAAATGATAAATGTGGTAAGAGGACTTGGAGAGGATGTTATAGATGAAGTAATAGTCAAGAAGGTGCTAGGGTCACTAACAAGGTATCAAAATAAAAAAAATTTATTGAATAAGATAAGGACTTGAGATCCTTCGCCATGGATCAACTATTTGGCTCTTTATTAGCATATGAAATCAGAAATTTGAGTGTTAAACCTTCCAAGAAATAATTTTCCTTCACCTCTGAGAAGAAAGGAAAAGATGCTGCAAGTAGTGTAGATGATAAATGATTAGATGTAGGTGAGGCTAATTTTGTAAAGAAATTTAAGAAAGGATCAGCTAAGTATAGAAGAAAGCTTCCCTTCAAATTTTTTAACTATGAGAGAATAGGACACTTTGCTGCCAAGTATCCCTATGACAAGAAAGAAGACAAAGATGAAGAAAAAAGTAAAGAAAAAGTAAAGAAATTCTTCAAACCAAAGAGAATTTTTTTTACAAAGAAGAATAGTCTTTACACCATTGATAGTGATGCTACTAATGAGGAAAGTTAATCAGATGAGGGAAGCAATCAGAACAAGAGAGAACTCAGTCTATTCATAGAACACGAGGAATTAAATGAAGGAAATGCATCAAGGAGAGATAGTTGGACCCAATATGAAAATTACAAATCATGTAGAATTGATGAAGATGATGAGATTGAAGATGTAGTTGACTTAGAAGGAGAGTTAGTGTGTGCACTTGAAGAGATTGCTAGGTTGAAGAAGGAAAATACAATGTATAAGGATGTTGCTAAAAAGGAACAAAATTGATTAAATAAGAGTCTTGAAGAACAAAGAAAAACATTACTAATATGAAATCACAATTAAAAGGAGCCAAAAATATGTGTGAAGTAATGAAATTAGACTTTTATGACAAGGAAAGGAGGTGTAAGGAGTTAGAGTTAAAGGAGTACCTTGAAAATTCAAGTAGGTAAAAGAAGGGAAGATCTTTAGCTAAGACTAAAGCATAAGGGAAACACCAATGCATTGGAAAATATGTTAAAAAAAAAAAACATTTAAAAGATTCTACATGCATAGGATATGAAGTTGGTCAATACTTTGCTAGTATGGATTCTTGTAAAAGGGATATAGACTTTGTACCTTCAAGCATAAATGGTCACGGGTATTCCTTCACAGTTAGAAATTCTCTAAGAAATAAAATGGTCTTAAATACTACTACTGAAAGGATGAAAAATCATGTGGTTGCTCCAAAGAAGAAGAATGCTACTATACGGAATAATAATGAGCTAACCCAAAAATAAAGGCCAAGTTGAATGATGATGGATTTACCCAAGTTAAGGACATAAGAAATAAGTTTAGAAGAATGATACATGTTGCTCCATCAAAACCAATGTGGAACTATTTCTACAACAATAACTGGTATGCCCCTCAATTTCATGGTTATTTCTATAAATGTAATGCATATGGACATAAAATTTCAGATTTTAGACTTATGCATAGACCTACTCCAAGATATGAAAACAAGAATCAATTTGTTGTCCTAAGAGATATGAATATTATTGTTGAAATCAAGGAACACGAAGAAGGGGGGGGGGGTAAGTGAATCAATGTTCTACTAGTAAATAAACTTTGAAACTTATTCTCAAACCACCAGAATCATATGCAAGAAAGTAAAATGCAGAAACATAAGATAATCAACCGCAAAAAAATAACACCAACAATTTTACGTGGAATCCCCGAAAGGGAAAAACCATGGTGGGATTGGAACCCACAATATTCATATACTTTGATAAGGAGTACATAAATATTACATAAGGGGAATGCACATGCATTCAGGCTCACTTCCTAGAGCTCACTAGTCAGAATATAATATGGAAGTCTCACTGACTTATAGATCATTTACAATGAGAACTACAATGATTGAAAAACAAAATAACATCAAACATTTCTTGGATAAGTTCTGGTTAAGTGCAAAAAGTTTGACTGAAACACCTCTACAACTCTGCATTGTTTTGCTTCTTAGTCAGCTATGAGATCAAGAATGTGCATGTGAAACTGTGCCAAAAGGGTTTCTCGGTCACAAATCACTGATACCATCACCCATAAATATCTTCTACATCAGTCATATATATCCGAAATAACAAAACAATATATTCATCAGGTCGGTCAAGAACAATATGCAATGTAACATGTAACCAGTTGTTAGCTAAATTTGGATCACCAAAATATATGTGGATCAGCCAAATAGAGTCTAAATGATTTCTACTTGTCAACCCTATTATCCCATGCACAAATTTCATCACTGCAATCATCACAATGATTCTAGATGAAAAGTTATCTTCTTATTATAAAATACCAAAGACAGGTTATCGGACCATTTCCTCAACCAGTAACCAAAAACAATGACTATCGAATATGATTTTTGAGGAGAGTTTCCATCAATGGCAATCCTAATCCATTATCTATGCATTAGAATTCGCCAGATGAGTGTCAATTACCAACAATCTCGCCCTTTTGCATTTATGGCAACACTCGTGGAAAATGTCTAAATTTCTAAGGCTCCTCCTTAGACCAAAAACTCAAATCTTGTAATATCTTTGTAAATTTTTTAGTCTACTCTCCCCCTTTAATAGCAATGCCAAAGATGGGATGATGCACAAAAACTTATATACAAGGGTATACAATAAATAATATATACATACTTGAAGATATTTGCGAAAATGGTCTTCAAAAATCCTAAGTGTGTATTCCACCCATTCTTCAAGTTGTCCAAAACTGTGATGAAGGCACTAAAAACATAGGCATATATTTCTACATTCTTGAACTCAGTCGAAACTAGTTGAGCCATTGTCTTCAAGAAATCAACTTTGTTACTTATCATGGTGTCCATTTGAGGATAAATAAGGTTTTGTAGTTCACCAACCCACCTCAGAATCCTTTCCTTTTCTAAGTTTAGGCTCAATATTTGATGAGGTAGAGCCATCAACTAACCTTCTATGCTACTAGTAAGTTCTACATTTGAGTAAAATGACTGAGATATATTTTCAAGCTTTCCTTAGCAAACACTTATCTTCTTGTCTATATGTGGGGTAAATTTGGGGAGTATAAGGAATGACTTATATCTATTTCCTCCTTCACTCAGGGCCTCAAAGATAGTCTATAGTCCTTTGTTCAATCTATCCCTATCATCTTCAATCATCTTCTAGAAGGTTTGCATTCGCACCTCCTTGAATCCGTAAAAAAACTTTCTTGGTGTTTGCCTTTTCCAGTGATTCAAAATTGGTATTGATGTTGCTAATTAACTGTAGAAGCTTACTGGAGGGGTCAGAGTTTGGATCTAATTTTAGTTCTGGCGCCAATTTTTTTAAAACACCCATAGACATCTCAATCAGCTTCATTTCCTCATTCTTATATTTCACCAAGTCCTGACTAGCTTGAGCCAAGACTACTACAACAATTATACACATTTCAGCTGGAGACATTTGCCTAATATCAAGTGGTCTATCAAAATTGATAGAGATCTAGGGGAGAATTATTATCCCTTTGTCCCTAGGAGTGTCAATTGCCATGACTACCAAGACATTGTCAATTTTTTGCTTTCCCTTATCAAACTCATCACCTTTATCCCATGTCTTGTCATTTTTTACCTCTTTTCTTTCTACAGCCTTTTCCAATTAATCCTCAGAATGAACCACTTCTTTATCCTTAAATCTTATGTACCAGTGTCACCACTTGGTGTGATATCATCTTTAGGTGTCTCTTGAGCCTCTTCACCTTCCATTTCCACCATCTCTAGGTGATCAACTAGAGGATTTTGACTATTTGCTACATCAAGGGTTACATTGGCCTAGTTTTTCGGATGGCAAGTATCTTCCTTCTAAGGTTCATCATCATTGATTGGAAATCGATTGTCCTTATTTTGGGTTTCCTTAATTGTGCAGTGAACTTATGCCCTAACATCATCAACATGCAAGACTTTGTATGGAATGAATTAAAAAGTGTCATTTGGATCATCCTCAATAGACTTAAATGGATGTGTTTTAAATTTAGGCCTCTCTCACTTAGAAATTTGTACCATCAAAGGATTGTCAATAGAAGAAGATGTCATTTCAAGAAAATTTAGGGTTTATAACACACTTTAGTAAATACCTTTTTCTTTTTCATGTTGGATGCACAAGAACTCCTTGTCAGATCACCTTAATCCTTTTGATTGCCTTGAAATATGATTCGCCTTACTCTACAACTTTAACTTTTTTTTCGCAATGTGAGAAATGATTCATATTTCACCTCTTTTAACATCACAAACCCTAACCTTAAGTTCAAATAAATACAAATGTAAAGTTCAACTTGATATCCTCTTCAACATAATCCATTCAACTAGGCTCCTAAATCTGAATTATAAATTCTGGACAATCATGTCTAAGTATCTACAATCAACCTTGATCAATCACCGATCTCTCTAGGGGGTTCTACAAGATTGTTCATAAAGATACCACTCTCTAAGGCAAAAATGCCTTAGTTAATGGATGAAGATCATGCACTAGATTCAAGTGTAGATCCATTATCTATTTTGGATTCATCTTTCCCGATCCACATCTTCTCATGCTTGTTCTTGATCTCTTCTAACTTCACCTTGTCCCTCTCATTTGATTTGCCTTTGTTTACTGAATCATTATTCTTGTTTCTACAAACAATATTTCTTTGCATAGGTCTGAAATTCATCTGATTTGGTCTCATCATGCATTGGTTAGAGATATGCCCAAACATCCCATAAGAATAACATATATTGTTCTGGAAATTGTTCATTACTGCTCTACACATGTTTGACTTTTGACCATAATTGTTACATATGAAACACTAAAAGATAAAGGTAGGACCATTGTTCATGTTATTCATTCCATTATTTATCCTACTTCTACATTGATTTTCTATATGACAAAAATTATTGCAAGTGAAACATCTACCATTGAATTTATAGGAATTAGGTTGTATTACCAGAGGATTCTTGCTCATCTTATGATTAGGCTATCTAGAATCAGAGGATTCTCCTTTCTCAAATCCAAGTCCTCTCATGTCTATTCCATGTCTCTGATATTCCAACATCTTTTCAAGCCTTGCTAAGCTAGCATTCAATTTTTCTTTGTATTCATTTGCAGTACAAACTTCATGTCTTAGGGAAACAATTTGTCTTTCAAGTTCTTGACAATCATTCCTTGATTATGTAGTTAACTCAAGCTTCAACTAATAATTCTCATAGGTAAGCTTGAAGAATTCATCTGATTTGTCTTTCAATGATTGAGCCAAACTTTCTTCATTCTTCTTTCGGTCTTGAATATCTTTAGTCAGCTTCATCACAATAGGTTGCATTTCATTTTTCAATCCTACATTCTCTCTAGCAAGTTTATCACACTCATTAGCTTTGTCCTAATTTTCCATGCTATGATCTTATTTCTCCTTCAAATTTTCCATCATCTCTTTCCTCTTGTCTCTTGAAGTGTTCCCTTCATCTTGTAAATCTTCAATGAAGTCTTATGGGTAAGTGCACAAAGATAGTGGTAAAAAAGGGGTGTATAAGTGTACACTTTTTTTCTGAAATCAAGTGAACCTGAACTTGGAGGAAAAATTTGAAAGTCATCCACTCAAGATATGAAGATAATAAAACAACAAATATTATGGTACTTTGAATCTAGTTTCCAAACTACTAAACTTTTTCAAAGTTGGATAAGATTAAGGGGGTCAAATCCTTCATGCACGAAAAACAAACCCTAGTTTTTTTAAAAAAACATAACATATTGTCTGATGTGCGCATCAAAAAAGTCATAGTTAAATTTAGTATTTTGACAAATACTTTAGCCGAAAGATAGTTAAGAGTGAGCACTAGAAGATGTGTACTTTTTTGTAATTTTTTGTTTAGTATTTTGTTTTTAATGATTTTTCCAATCGAGCACATCCTGAAAATTAGGTACCTGTTTGTGCACAAAGCATCAATTGCACTTAAAAAATCTAAAATACAATTTTTTTTTAAATTGTAAAGAATCAAGTGCACTACAACAATATATAAAGTTTTTCAAATTTGGATAAGTATATCAAAAGTTATTAAAAAAATGGTGCATATATGTCCATGACAACTATGGAGACACTGGTAAAAGAAATTCAATAATAATATGTTATTGTTGTTCAAATAAAAAAAAATTATATGGTTAGAAAGCTCAGAAGATGGGTGAAAATATGGTGGCAATTTTAGAAATACCCACTTGATGAAGTGTAAACTTGATGATGACAAAGTCAAGAAACCAAGTTGATAAAATAAAACACGTCAAAAAGGAGGGAAATGGAGGGAAATCAAACTTCCAAACCATATCTTTGTCATCCAGGCCTATTTCCAGGCCTAAATAGTTAAAAGCACGTACAGGGTGCCTATGGTATAAAAAGAGAGTATGGGGTACTTATGGTGTAAGAAGCACATATGATTTATCTTAACTATAAACAACGCACACACACTACTTTTATTTAAATTTTGGGAGTGTGTAGAATATGATATTGTATATATAATATGTGTATATACACATAATATATAAATATATAATATATAATATTTATATATATATATATATTAAGTACATATACACATATGTGTGTATGTATGTGTATTCTCTCTCTCTCTCTCTCTCTCTCTCTCTCTCTCTCTCTCTCTCTCTCTCTCTCTTCGTGCCTCTCCCTCTCCCTCTCTCTCTCTCCCTCCCTCTCCCTCTCTCCCATTCTGTTGGCACTCTACAATCTTATGAGAATAGTTGGTGTTGTCAATGATGGAAACCACCTGGCAACCTTTTGGCACTCATCTGGTAAAGCCAGTGGCACTGACATAGACATCTACATACACCAGAAGACACTTCACTAGCACTGGCAACAATGCATATCGGCACCCCAACCAGTAGGGAATAAACTTTTATTTATTACATTTAATTGTAATTATCTTTTGTAAAGCCGACATGGCATATTGTAAAAGACTCATATATATTTATGAGACCTTATAGGTCCTTTTGTGTAGAAGGTATATATATGAAGAGAATATATAGATGATATTTTGTAAAAAGAGATGTAGTTGACAACAAAGGTTTTGGTTATAGAATGAGCTTCAATTGGTACTGAACTTGGTATAGTTGATGATGATTTGAAGCAGTACATTGTATTAGATTTCATAATCCACTTTTGTAGTTAGTGTGACTCTTATTGAGCAGCGAGCTCTAGGCAGTTGGCCTTCCTGCATGTGCAGGCCCTATCATTGTAAGTAATATTTATTCATTGGCCAGCGAGTGAATATTATGGGTCACAAATCCCACCAAGGTTTTTCCCACATCAGGTTTCCTCGTTAAACATCTTGTGTTATGTTGTGTTTTATATGTTGTCTTTATTTTTCTTGTTTATTGCATTAATTCTTATTTACCGGTACACTGTTTGGGAAGCAAAGTTCTTAATAAGTTTAAATATTCTACTAACCCATAAGATATTGATTCACCCCCCCCCCCCCCCCCCCCCCCCGCTCAGTATCTTTGGGACTATCATTAATCCTAACAATTGGTATCAGAGCCAGGTCCTCTATTTTCAAAAGCCTAACATCTTGAGGAAGATTCTGACACTAGTACAGATGGAGAACTTAAGAAAACAATTGGAAGGAGCTCTTGTAGACTATGATGCAGAGAAGTTGAAGAATATCAAACTTGAAGATGATCTAAGGACAACACAGGAATTCTTTCAAGGACTTTAAGAGAAGCTTACTATAGCTTGAAATAAAATAAAAGATTTTCATGAGAAGATGTAGAATGATAATGATGAAAAGGAAACTCTTAATGAACTTGTGGACAAGTTGAGACAAGAAAATAGTAATATGAAAAATGAAATGCAAGATATGACTATGAGGGTTTGTAAAGACATTGAAGATAGAAAGAAGAATGAAGTGACTTGACTAGGAGACTCAATGATGCTGGAAATGAAAATATAACACTCAATCATGAAAATGATATGTTGAAGATAGATCTAATTCACATGCAACATGATAAAACCAAACTTATGAGACAAAAGAGAATTCTGGAAAATGAGCTGGCTACTACAAATAAACAAAAAGAGAAATTCAAGAAAAGATCAGAAGAATTTGATAACATGCTAAAAAGTCAGAAACCTAATGGAGATACTAATGGACTTGGATTTGAAGTTGGAGAAAGTTCTGGTGCTACAAACAATCATGATCACAGTAAACCGGTAAGACAACCTAGTGCTTATAAATTTAATGTGAAATGCTTTAACTGTAACAAGTATGGTCATAGAGAAAATCAATGTAGATTCTGAAACAATCAGAACATCAATGCACTCATTGGTCAATGTTCCAAATACAACAAAATTGGTCATAATTCAGAAAATTGTAGAATGAATGTGAAATGTTATGTCTGTGGAAGATTTGGGCACTTATCTAATCAATGCAGAACACAAACCAGCATAGGATATGGAAAATCTATTCAGAAGAATAATGTAACTTGTTATGCTTGTAACAAAATTGGACATATTGCAAAATTTTGTAGAAGAAAGACTTCACCGACAAATAGTAAAGGACCCAGTTTGAAAGGCAAAGAAAAGATAGATGAGGTAAAGAAAGAATTTTCAAAATAATAAATTAGGAAGACAAATTAGAATGTTGATGAGACTATTACTTCACCAGTAGAATAGAGTATTACTCCACCAGCAGGAGATTCTTCATCCAACTGAGAAGTAACCCTTTGGGGGTAATGCAGCAAATTGAATATCATGCAGATTACCCTCGGTTGATGGTGAGAAGATAGAATTCTTCTTTACCGGTAGATGTGTTAATTTTTCACTTAACCGGTGAGCATTTAATATAGATGTTGAAAGAAATTTCATTATAAACATCAGTTTTCCCTCATTTTTGATTCATCGAGCATTCAAATTCGCAGAGAGCACAAAATCTGAGCAAAGGCATTCAAGGCAAAGGTGTGAAGCAATTTCTTTCAAGCATTCAGACATTATTAGGCAGCTAAAGGTATTTTTCAAATGGCTTCTTCTTCCACTCCTAAATTTATTGTAAACCGTACTATTGTGGAAAATGTAAAACGTCCTAGGCCCATGTTCAAAATTATTCTTGAAGTAGCTAACCAAGATGATTCCATAGGAGCATTTTTGAAGATTCCTAAAGGTGTAGCTTATGTTGAAGACCCTAGCATTTATATTCATTGCAACATTGAAGAATTAGATTCCGGGGAATTGTTAAAAATGTTTAGAACCGTAATTTGTGATGAAAATGGCACTATTAAACCCAATCACAAGATTGTGGAGAGTTTAGGTTTTGTTGAGATATTGAATATCCTTGAATTTTTGGAATTAGTGAGAATTGTCCTAAGTAGGGCAAATGGAGAATTTCTATGGTTAGAATCTGTCTACAAATTCACCCGGAAAGCAATTAGGGTAGTAACAGTTTTACCCTTAACTGGCAGTAGACTAGACAAGACAAAGAAAGTCCCTAACAAAGTCATGACCCTAACCAGAGCAACATCTGATAGTAGATCACTAAGAGTAAATGGCATCAAGGACATCAATGTGAGATTCATAAGTATGGTTTTAGGTTACAAGACGACTCATGCAAACAGACTTAATTCAGTTTCTAGTCTTTGCATTAATAGTGCTTATAAAATGGTGAAAAACAATACAAAAATAGATGTGTGTGAATGGCTAAAGGATGAACTCATTGATAATTTTATAAAGATTAAAGGTGATAAGAAAGATACATTTTGTTTTGGTAATCTCTTAGTATGCTTAATGTTGTATTTCATAAAGGAGATCCCTAGTATAGGATATAAAGACTTTGAATATGACATACTGGTAGGAAAACAATTACAGGAAGCTTTTACCAGCATGGGAACTACAAAAGATAGTAATATAAGTGAATATTTCAAAGCTTTTCAAGCCAAAATGAAAACTAGAGAAAGACTATCATAAATATGATAAAGAAATCTATTTTGTAATCAAGAAGGATGACACATGGATGGAAGTTGTACTTCCTAGACCTATATGGGTAACTGAAATGGGTTATGAGGTAGATCTCAAAATTATTGAGACCTATGCAAAATCTTTGTTAGATGCACCTAGAGAACCAATAGAAGAAGTTTTTGGTAGTGTAGAAACAATTGAAAGTAATGTGAAAATAATGAAGCAAAGGAAGAAAAGAGAGAAATACATAAAAGATGCATCAAATAATTTAAAGGAAATCAAAGAAAATGTTATGAACATTATTGGTATATCGGCTAGTGAGCTAGAGGAACTGCAACCAAAGGCACACATTTCACCGGTTGGTACATCTTCTGACAGTGAGATACTAGCTGAATTCAAAAGAGTTGAAAGAAAGAGAAAACCTTCATCGATACCCTCTCCTCCACCCAAAAGGACAAGAACCTTAAGGAAGAAACAACAAGCAGTAAGGCAACCGACTAAGAAACAGAAACCGGTCATACCCTCATTGAAAATTTGCTAAATAAAATAACTAATGATGGTAATTTGGCTAATGTAAGCAAATTGTATAACACATTCAAAGATTAAAAAAAGAAAAGAATTGAAAATAATATAATCTTACATCTGGATATATACAAGAAAGTTTTAATTGAAGTTGTGGATGACTTGTATAATGAACAATATAGAAGATTAGATGCAAAGAGGATTGCAGTGATGGAATTGGACAAGAAACTAAAAGTTGATAAACTTTTATCTGTACATCCGGTTAACTCAAAAGAGGAGATTGATGACCTAATTTGTGAGGCTAACATATCCACTTTTGCTAGTGGTCACTGGCAAGTGAGTTTAATGGCAGGTAGAGTAAATGAGATTGCAAAGGAGACTACTAATAAATGGGATATCTTTTTTGTGCAAAAAAGAAAAACAAGAGGAAGTGAACAGGCCGAAGAAAACATTCAAATTTTGTCAGAAGGATAAGGAAAAGGGGAAAGGTAAAGTTGGTGGAATACAGAACATCAAGATAACTGACAACTTGCCACCACCCTTGGACACTGCATCAATACATAGTGATGATCCACTGGTTTTGTAAGTGAAGGCATAACACATGATAACATTAATCCTAAATATCAAATTCTATTCACCATGAATGTAGACACTTAGGAAGCAAATATTGTTGTGGATAAGGACAATACAGAGGTTAAGGAAGATATTGATGGCACTGGAAACATTGTTGAGCAACCGGTAGAGACTATAGAGGTTGAGATCCAATTAGAGCAAACATCACAAACTAAGAAACCATTTGATACTGGAATGAATACTAGAGGTATAGATGCTAACATAGTGAAACCTTTTGCGATAGAGATATTGGAAGTTGAGCACATATAGAAACTGATAGAGAAACCTACAGATGCAGAGGTACATATTGAGGTAGTGAAACCAGTAATCACTGAGATACCTAAATAGTCAGACAAACCTTTCCTGGTTGAAATGAAAACTCAGACTGATCCACCAAAGGTTAACACAAACAAAATGGTTACAAATATTGGAAGCACATAGGTAATTAAGGTAGTTGGTCAGACATTTGGTACTTCATCAAGTGAATTCAGGCCTACTAATGTGATAGAGGTACTCCCAGACTCTATCAAGAAGATAACTGACTATAATGCATTGGCTTACAAGGAAATTTATGACACAATACTAATTCTTAAAATGATTGCACTGAAATGTAATATAGATCATGTAAAGGATTCTTTAGGTAAATTGGACACATTATCCAAATTCATTACTAACAATGCAATAACAGTTGGTAAGGTGAATGAGGACACCTTCAAAGAGAAAGTTGAAAAGGAAAATGATAAATTATTTGAGGATACAATAAAGAAGTGCATAGAACATATAAATACACTACTACTGGCACTGAATACT
This sequence comes from Cryptomeria japonica, assembly GCF_030272615.1. NCBI lineage: Eukaryota > Viridiplantae > Streptophyta > Pinopsida > Cupressales > Cupressaceae > Cryptomeria > Cryptomeria japonica. Next base: position 609,642,285 of record NC_081405.1, read on the forward strand.
ACAATTTTGGAATATAAAGAGTTGTATAGAGAAACATGCAAACCACATCTTTTGACAAATGACATAGAAAAGGAAATAAGTAGAGTACAGAAAGAAATAGTTGACATAGCTGATAACATAATTGGTTCATCCAAACCTATATAAGTTATTGAGTAGGAAATAGCAGGTTTTGAGGAGAAATTGGAAAAATTTGAGAAAGAGAAGGCAAGGATTAAGGCTAATGCTAGAGAGATTAAGTATAAACCTGGTCCTAAGTTGGATAACCTCATTTCTCTGAGAAATCAGATCTCTAAGGCATTACCTCAAAGAGAAAGCTCACCAGAAAAGAACATGCATCATCTCACCAACATAATCCAACAGACTAAGGAAACACTAAATGATAGCAAAAAATTCATGCAGAGTTTAAACTTGGTTTTGGCAGACATATTTCAAATTGTAATCAACCAGTTACAAACTTTGAGGTGAAATTTTTGCAGTCATTTGACAATTTTTGACAACCTTTATCATTGATGTCAAAGGGGGAGTAGTGGATAGAGAAAAATGATTATTCAAAGGAGATCATCTGCTCAGGTGGAGCACATATTTTTGGTAACTTTTTGGACATTGGTTTTTCAAACAGTTTTTGGATTTTTCTCATGAGTATTGCCATCAATGCCAAAGGGGGAGATTGTTGGAATTCTACACTCTTATGAGAATAGTTGGTGTTGTCATTGATGGCAACCATCTGGAAACATTCTGGCACTCATTTGGTAAAGCCATCGGCAGGCACCAACACTAGCATAGACATCTACATACACTGACAGACACTTCACCGGTAGTGGCAACAATGCATATCGGCACCCCAGCCGACAAGGAATAAACTATTATTTATTATATTTAATTGTAATTATCTTTTGTAAAGCTGACATGGAATATTGTAAAAGATTCATATAGATGTATGAGATCTTATAGGTCATTTTGTGTAGAAGGTATATATATGGAGAGAATATATAGATGATATTTTGTAAAAGGAGATATAGTGGACAACAAAGGTTTTGGTTATAGAATGAGCTTAAACCAGTACTAAACCTGACATAGTTGATGCTGATTTGAAGCAGTACATTGTATTGGATTTCATAATCTACTTTTATACTCAGTGTGACTCTTATTGAGCAATGAGCTCTAGGCAGTTGGTCTTCCTACATGTGGAGGCCCCTCATTGTAAGTAATATTTATTCATTGGCCAGTGAGTGAATATTGTGGGTCACAAATCCCACCGAGGTTTTTCCCACACTAGGTTTCCTCATTAAACATTTTATGTTATTGTGTGTTTTCTATGTTGTCTTTATTGTTCCTATTTACTGCATTAATTCTTATTTATCGATACACTTTTTTGGGATGCAAATTTCTTAATAAGTTTAAATATTCTACTAACTAGTAAGATACTATTCATCATTTTCCCTCTCAGTATGCATTAGTATCTTACCGATTAGAAGAATATTTAAACTTATTAAGAGAGAGAGAGGGAGAGGGAGTGGGAGAGGGGTGAGAGAAGTGGGAGGGAGAGAAGAACAAAGAGAGGATTGGGGTAGAGAGAGAGAGAGAGAGAGAGAGAGGGAGGATTTGGTATGGAGGAAGGGAGAAGGTGTTAGGATTAATGTCAGTCCCAAAGATATTGAGAGGGCGAGGGGTGAATCAGTATCTTACCAGTTAGAAGAATATTTAAACTTATTAAGACAGAGAGAGAGAGGGGGAGAGAGAATATTGTTCCTGTTTACTGCATTAATTCTTATTTACTGGTACATTATTTTGGGATGCAAAGTTCTTTATAAGTTTAAATATTCTAGTAACCGGTAAGATACTAATTCACCCCCCCACCTCTCAGTATCTTTGGGACCATCATTAATCCTAACACCTTCTCCCTTCCTCATTCCAAATCCCCCCTCTCTCTCTCTCTGTGTACCCCAACCCTCTCTTTGTTCTTCTCTCCCTCCCCCTTTAATCCCCCCAATCCATCTCTCTCTCTCTCTCTCTCTGTGTTAGGATTAATGACAGTCTCAAAGATACTGAGATGGGGAGGGGTGAATCAGTATCTTACCAGTTAGCAGAATATTTAAACTTATTAAGAGAGAGAGAGAGAGGGATAGAGAGAGAGAGGGAGAGGGAGAGGGGAGGGACAAGGGGAAGGGAGAGAAGAACAGAGGGTTGGGGTATAGAGAGAGAGAGAGAGGGGGGGGATTTTGTATGGAGGAAGGGAGAAGGTCTTAGGATTAATGATACTCCCAAAGATATTGAGAGGAGGGGTGAATTAGTATCTTACCAATTAGCAGAATATTTAAACTTATTAAGAGAGAGAGAGAGAAGGGGGAGGGAGAGAAGAACAAAGAGAGGGTTGGGGTACAGAGAGAGAGAGAGAGAGGATTTGGTATGGAGGAAGGGAGAAGGTGTTAGGATTAATGACAGTCCTAAAGAGACTGGGAGGGGAGGGGTGAATCAGTATCTTACTGGCTAGCAGAATATTTAAACTTATTAAGAACTTTGCATCCGAAAACAGTGTACCGGTAAATAAGAATTAATGCAGTAAACAGGAACAATAAAGACAACATATAAAACACACAATAACACAATATGTTTAACGAGGAAACCTAGTATGGAAAAAACCTCAGTGGGATTTGTGACCCACAATATTCACTCACTAGCCAATGAATAAATATTAGTTACAATGAGGGGCCTCCACATGTAGGAAGGCCAATTGCCTAGAGCTCATTGCTCAATAAGAGTCACACTGACTACAAAAGTAGATTATGAAATCCAATTCAATGTACTACTTCAAATCAACATCAACTATGCCAGGTTGAGTACTAGTTTAATCTCATTCTATAACCAAAACCTTTGTTGTCAACTATATCTCACTTCCTCCATATGAAATCTCTCTCTCTCTCTCTCTCTCTCTCTCTCTCTCTCTCTCTCTCTCTCTCTCTCTCTCTCTCTCTCTCTCTCTCTCTTTCTTTGTACCCGAACCCTCTCTTTTTTCTTCTCTCCCTCCCCATTCTCTCTCTCTCTCTCTCTCTCTCTCTCTCTCTCTCTCTCTCTCTCTCTCTCTCTCTATCTCTCTCTCTCTCTCTCCCTCTCCCTCCCTCCCTTTTCCTTCACATTTTCTTTACTATAAATAGCACGTACGGGATACTAAGCCTATTAGTTTGCTACCCTTCCATAACATATTTAAGGCATAGTAGCGCATACACACTAATTATGAGTTGTAATCATGTATAGGGTGAAAAAAAATGCCATTGGGCTTGCCAACATTTTAGGGACTAACAACACATGGGTGGTTATTAATATACCATGTACGAGGTACTTAGACATTGTTTTATTTTCCTAAGAGCCTTAACGACCTAAAAAGAAGTTTTTGTGGTCATTGAAGGCCCCACTGCAATTGTGTTTGCACTTCTATCACTATTTTATACATAGAAGTAAGTGATTTTTTTGTTTTTGCATGATTTCAAATGATTGAATTGTTATTCTTATTAGTTTTATCAATATTATTATGATTTTTTAATAGTTTTGATTCAAAAAAATAATGGTAAGATGCATATTTATGGTTATTTGTTTGTTTATAAACTTTTGTTTACATAAATATATAATATAATTCTATTTAGGAGAACTGATATCAACCATGGGAAAGAACAAGTGAGGAATGATGGAACAATGAGAGGCTGAAAAGGAAAGACAAAGGTAGCATATGAAGAAATTACATGGCATAAGAAGAATGGGAGAAGAAGGTATGTCATCCTCAACATCTCAATTCAATTTACCAAATGAACATAATGCACCTAATGCAATTGAAGAAGAGACATTTGATTTACCATATGAACCTAATGCAATTGAAGAAGATACCACATTGAATAATCAATTAAATGATGAACATACACCTTCTCTATTTGATGAATTGAATATACACAATGCTCTGATGTTAACACCTCCTAGAATCAATCATAGGTAACCAAAGTTTTAGGACCCGGAGGCAACTAAGATGGGTGGGTGAATCGGTTGTCTATTAATTTCAACCCAAATATAACTTAACCAAACTTAGTGCATAATACCAGTAAACCAATCTTAATGCCAGTAGAAAGTTTAACAGTTAATAATAGTACCGATAAAGTTTAATGCATGAAACAAAAAGACAAATAACATCCACAACACATAACATAGATATTTGTATGTGGAAAATTTTTAAGGGGAAAACCACTGTGCAAAACCTTACCCACAATCAAATGATACTACTGGAGATAGTATGTGTGTACAAATGGGTTCTGTACATGCAGAAAGGCCAAGTGCCTAGAGACCACTGCTCAATCACAAAATGAGAGTCACACTGACTACAATTGGATGGTTAAATCCAATGATAATGTACTGCTTCAAATAACATCTTCATATGTTGGATTCAGTACTAGTTCAGCTTTGGTTGTCTTCTTCATGCGTTCCTTGAATCTTCAAATGATGTCTACATCTATAGATCTACTTATATTCACATATACCTTATTACAATCCTTTACCACACCTTCTTCATAATCTCACAAATGAGATCTTACATATATACCAAAACCTAAAACCAAATATGTAGGTCGGCTCACTAAGAATATTACAATTAAATCAATTACAAATGAATCAATATGCGATGCATCATGTCATCTCAATGCATTTATAATAATAATCAATAAATAAAACATCTCCATAACGTGTCGTGTTGATCATGAATAGATAATGCTTGCTGGTCCATAACCTAGACCCATTTGCTGGTAACAACAAATATGAAAACTCAATTAGACCAATAACTAAATCACCAAAACCAAGTGTCCAAACAATGTCTTCGACATAAACAAATAATCTCCAGATGATAATAGACCATCCTTATTGTCGGTGAATAATATAACCTATCGGTGAACCAGATATCGGTGACTGTGCATAAGTCAGTGAACATAACCAAAGATCTCTGGAAGGATAAGTTTTGAAATCAATGAAAAAACCAATGCAACACATCCATAATACCAACAAAAGTATCTAATTGACATTGATGAGAATATATTGAAGTCAATGCTCGATAAAATGAATGAAAAAAATTGTAGGAGAATGGTTAAATAATATGGGAAAAATATTTTGAAAACTTAAATCAAACTGCAAGATGTCAATTAATTGTTCAAATGATTAAAAATATAAATTTTAGAGAGACAATGAAAATTCTAGGCCTAAGATCATTTGAAAGTAACAATGAAAGAACTATTGTGAGAAATCTATTTGATGCATATCAAGCTATTGGTTTAAAATCACGTACTAAATATTCTAATGCTACTCGATGTTTCATTACATCAACCATAATGAGAATGAAAATAAAAAAAGATCGCTTGATAAGGAAAACAAGTAACATTAATTTAAAGGATCCTTTGTACAAAGGTGAGAAACAATATAATAACCTAACAATAATTCTCTTTGGGCATTCTTGGGTAGACTACCATGCAAAGACAAGGTTGTTGTTGATGCACTAAGACCATTTATTGATATTTTTTGTCATGACAACGCAAGAGTTTCGCCCAACCAAAGAGATATTGTTAGAAGGTGAATCAGGTCTACAAATCATGAGCCACATGCCAAACACAATTTGAATATGACTCAAACAAAATTTTATGAAATATTCCTTCAAAATTTTCCTCAAATAAGAATTTCTCAAAGATTTTTTGAAATGGCAAAACCTTTTTATATTAATATTAATCATGTACGAACCATGTGTTGTTGTAGGATGCATATTGAATTTTCCATGCACTATGATATTTTTCGTCATATTTGTTATACTTTTCACACTAACGATGTTTTGTAGGAATGCAATATACAAGCACCTCCTAAGTTAGTAAGATAATTTATTTCATGTGTGATATGTAATAGACATAATGGTTGCATTTATTATAAGATGCCTTGTTTGGAAGGTTCTTGTCCTATATGTGGTGGTTTACAAAATTTACCAAGATGTGTACATTTGGAGAGAACACATAAAATTGGTAGGAAACTATTTTCTTTTGGAAAATACAAGACAATCACATATGGAGTTAAAGATGGAAAACATTTGAAGAGATATGAGCTAGTGAAAAATGATATATGTGTAGCTGAATTTATGAAAAATGTTTCAAGAGAAACTAGTTTATGAGTACATAATGCATACACATAGAGCTCGATGGTTAGATGAGAAATTCAAGTTATGTAAGGACACACTTCCTCTAGCACCATTGTCTCTATCTTTGATTTTGCTGAAAATTATACAGTACAACCTCAAAATAAAGTGTAATCTATGTATTATCATTCTAAACAAGTTTCTATTTTTGTACACATAACACTCATGCATGCAGATGATAGCACAAAGGAGGATAGAAAGGTTGTAAGAGAGTATGACTTCTACATAAGTGATGATCATACTCATTCATTGGAGTTCGTACAAGGATTCTTTAAAGTTTTCTATGATAATTTAAAGGAAATAAATATCCAATACAATTGACACTTAATATGGTTATATAATTGTACCACACAATTCAAGACTATAAGGATGTTTTATTGGTTGACAAGGATGCATATGAAAAGCGGTGTACAACATTTTTAGAATTTTAATGAGGCTGGACATGGTAAGGGAGAGTGCAATGGTGTAGGAGCATATGTAAAAAGATCCTTAGCTAGAGAAGAATTGAAGTATGAAGGTGGTGCTGAGTTGATAGATGTAAAAACAATTGTGTGATGGTGTAAGTCTATGACGGGTCCAGGTAATCTAGGTACGTCAATGGTTCATAGATATATTTGGTTGATCATTGAATCTAACATTGAAAACTATCTAGATTGTTGTACAGTTGCAGGATCAAGTGACATGCACTCATTTATGAGTTCAAATGCAAGTTCAATAGTAATTTATACGAGAGAGATGGTATGCTTTTTCTCTTCATGCATGTATTGTTTGTGCGAAGAATGTGAATCACAAGAGTGGGTTGACAAATGGTCTTGTAGACAATTGGTTCCCATTGATACATATCAAATTCCCAAAGCACTACGATTGAGCCAGATGGAGACATCAATGGATTTTGACCGTGTATCCGACCTAGTGGATTCAAATGATTTTTTGAGTTAATTTTTTTGTAAGTTTTCTTTTTAGTTCATTTTGTTGTACATCACACTTTATTTTTGGTATTAATTACCACTTTATAAAATGCAGATCATGTGTATGCAATTGTTGCAGAAGAGAGCAATGAAGAAGGAACGGATTACTATTTATGTCATTGTGTTGAGCCTAAAAGAAAATTGGCAACCACAATCATTCATGGAGAGGGTATTGAGTACCCAACAGGGTCTGTTGTCGTGACAAGAACATGGCTTAGAAGCAGAGATTAATTTAATGGCGAATATTCACCAATGGAAATTTTTTTTCTTTGGCCATGTTAGAAATAGCAAATATTTTTGTACCGACTTGGGGTGGCCATGTCGCCAGAACATTATCAATTTCCATCAAAGTCATGACCTGATCACCATATGTTTCATGCAATTAAATGTTTCTATGCAATGATTTCGTTAATACAATATATGGTGGACACATGGTAAATTTAAATGTTTCACCTACACTCTCTGAGGTTGCCTTAATATATGACCTTAATTCGCCTATAGGCATGTGAAGATTTGTTAGCCAGGGGGACCCAATTTGCCCAACATATTGCCTAAGCGTGTCTCCATTCAACCCAACTTTCAACAACTATATTGTATTCACCTATTATTTGGAGGACCTATAATCGCCTCGAAAATTAAATAAGCCGTATTTGGACGACCTATAATCGTCTCGAAAATTACATAAGTCATGTTATAGTTACGCGAGATTCACCAAATATTTGTATACCATATAAAATTCCTGTGGAATTTGCCATATAAGGATTGGTATAAATACATGCAAATATTAGATCTATCTCAACACAATCTGGTGGGTTCTAGGCTCTCAATTCTGATCAATAGTGAAGTTTTAGACCAAGGAAAATCATTGTTGTTGACTGCATTGGCGACTGCTAGTGACCTAAAGCTTAAAGGTGAGCGATCATATTTTTTAAGTGGTATATTATACATTATAGTCTATTATTGCTTCTTCAACAAATTGATATTTTTTGGTAGCCTTTATTTTGTTGGAGATGTCGAACAGGAAGAGGGGTAGGAAACCTAAATGTGGGGAAGGCCAGGAGAGGCCAACAAAATGTAGAACATTTTCTTTGTACTTTGGCATTGGAAAAGATTGTGGTGAAAATTAGGAAGGTACTGTTGTTCACCAAAATTGATAACCCAAGTATACCTACAATCCTTCTATGAAATGGCCAATTTTAGTCTATGAAACACATCAGGGCTTGGACAACATAACATAGGACCCTAATTGATCCTCCTGCACTTTAGGTTCTACTAGACCTAGGGGGGGAAACCCTTTGATGCTTTGAATACAATAATTACAAACACATAACTGCATCAACACTAACCATATAGATCATTTCACAAGCTCACCAAATCTAGAAACACGCTACAAATTGGCTAGATCTGTATAAATCATAAATGAAAACAGATCTTGGAATGAGAAGAACACACCCCTAAACATAAAGGGAAATATATCTGTCTTTTAAATATATATCAGAAACCATCCCCAAATCTATCAAAGACCAGTGCCTTGTTCATTGGGCTACAGAGTCACACACACAGAACTACAAAATATCAATCACAGCTGCAAATTGGTTTTCCTTACAAAATATCCCTGCATTAATACCTTATACTAATGCATTACCTAGATCCATTCACAACATTATCAAATCTAGGACACATTCCATTATTCATGATTGATTACAGAATTTAAAACTTTCCTTGAAAGATACCCACAAACAATCACACAACCTCCTTGAAATTGACAAATTTCATCCTCCTTGAGGATTAAATTCATAATACTGAAATGCATACATACAGACAATATGGTGGGAAATTACTCATGCATGACACAAGTAAGAACTGCAAATGGAAAACAATTTGTCATCCTACAATGTAGCCTCTATACCCTTAACAGAGTCATAGAACTTTACAAGTTTGGGTCAAGAAATTCAGAAAATGGAAGCCATAAAAACTGGAGCACTTCTCACAGAATATTGGAACCCTTCCAACTGAGAAGAATTGAGAATAATAAGAAGACAGAAAAAAGAAGGTCTCCATATCATGCGGCCAAGTGTCCCTCCTTCTAACTGAATTTCATTCTCGATCAAACTACTCCCAAAATATCTGATCTTCACCAAAATTAACTCCATAATCAGATTCCTCATTCTGAAAGCTTTCCAAAAACATATAACACTTCATATTTATCCCAAAAAAAGAGCCCTAGGCGAATTAATTCCCCATTTGTGCACATCATTTAAATTTTTCATTTATTTGATATAGTTTGCACTATGTAATTAACTGATTTTAATTTTGATTTTTGCTCTGATTGTGCCTTGATGCTTTGCCATGTGGCAGGACCTGATTGGTCGATGGGGTCCACTGGGCGCCACCTCTGATGACACCTCGTCACTCTGCCACGTGTTTGCTACATCACCGCCACTGGACGGGACCTACCTACTGGATGCCTGACTGTGCCTACCACGTCATCGCCACTTGGCTCTCACCATTTTGTACTTCACCTTTCACCATTTCATGGCCTCTATCTCACGTGCGTCTTTCCTTTGTGAAGTAGCGTGAGCCGTTGATCTCCATCTAACATGCACGTTCTTTAACCCACTGCACTTTTGGAAATCCTTTTTGCCATTTCGTGTTTCGCTATTTCACAGACCTTAACTGGCGATCAACTTTCCTTCACGAAATTGTGTGAGCCATCTGATCTCTGGAACCTACACAATCTTTACCTTTTTCGCCATTTCGCAGGGTGTAACTCGCGTGCATCTTTGGCCCGCGAAATCACGCGCTTCGTCGGATCATCTCGGACTTGCTCACAGGTTAAGGCAACCTTTCTCTGCAAAATTTGCCTATTTGCTTCAAGAAGCGTGCCTGCATGGGGTCCAATTGTCATCGCTTATCCAGCCTTCTTGGTTGCCTTGGGATCTGTGCCCACACACATGGTGTCCACCTTGGGCTCCCTTAGCACCTTGTGTCAAAAACCCTTAAGGCTTTGACACTATGTTATGGTGGAGCCTTATATTTAAATACTAAAATTTCCCTGTGCATAGCCAATGTGGGATAAATATTTATGCTTGGGACTGCACTTTTGAAGCTTTCCTGAGAGTTTAATGGCTCCTCAAAGGGCTCACGTGACCTGAGGAAAGTGATCAATGCCTCTCAATTTCCATTGCTTTCCATGTAGGATAAAAGGATACTGGCAAATGTTGGATTTGTTTGGAATGTTTTACTAGTCTTTTTCATCATCCCATAGCGTTCTCTGAAGCTTCTGCAGCCTAGTCACTTACCATGTTCCACGCTGTGGGAGGCATTAACATTGCTTAGAGGGGAGGATCGATGCTGCTGGTTTACCTCTATTCTGCACCATACTCCATCACCAATGCCTTTTACCTTTGCCGTGATGCCTTTTACCTCTGCCATGATGCCTTTTACCTTTGCAACTCATGGCATTTGGAAGATGTTACAAGCCCATGGCATTTGGAGGAGATAACAAGCCCGTGGCATTTGGGGTTACACCTGGCAAAGGAACTCCACACTACCTTGGTTTCTGCATTTGGGAGGGCACGTGAGAGAGCTTGCTGGGAGGGTTGAAGAAGCTAGACCTCCACCTGCCAACAACATTCACGTTGCAATCTCCTACCAAATCTGCAATGCACAAAATACTTTGTAGTCTCCTCCAATGCCATGTGCACTGCCAATATTACACTTACCAAATGCATTGCAAGAAGCTCAATGCTTATTTCACTTGCCATGCTGGAGAGGGGAATTTGGCACCATGCCCAGTGAAATTACTTGAAAGCTTGCTCATTTGTTGTTCCTACGGCCAGAAGCTTCATGTGGGAGAGGAGGTTTTGCATTTACTTAAATGTTCTAACAGCTGCTAAAGTCACACTCCATCACCACATTGCATACTGCTCCTGCATACATTTCAAAACACCATGTGAGGGATGAAGCTACTGCAGTTTATTTACATCTACTTTGACTCCTCTGTAGGCTCCTTTAAAACAAATCTTTTCCTTAGCCACCACACCCTCTGCAAGGAAGATTGGCATTGCTAGATTGTGCCACACTAATGGCCTTGTCACTAAGAACCATACTTGTGATTATTCCAATATGGTCTTGAATTCCATCCAATTTCTTCCCATCATGACCTTTTATCTTCTTTATCATAGAAGACATCGATGGAGCACCATTATCATAAGAAGTAATTGATACTCCATCTACTTTTTTAATTTTAATTGCAAAGGCAAGACCACATCCAAGCAAAAAGTGTGCTCCAACAATTTCATGCCCACCATAAGACATGTTATCCATCTTGTACAAATGCATCGAACCTCCATTTCATTATATTTAAATCACATAACATGATTGCGAAATAACAATGTAAACCTTGCTTAAAAGACACTTGAAAATGGCAAGTCAGGTCGGGCCCCAAAGTGGGTTCGACTAAAAAAAAATTCGTTTTCATGCAACTAACCTCTAAAATGCTTCACGAACCTCAAACATACCTCTAGAAACAATTGGCATCATTTTCAGATCATCGGACTGAATTTTGCAACCTTCAAGCAATTACGCCACATTTTCGCATTTAATCGCAAAGACGTATTTTTCAACCTTGTCAAAATACCTTTCTAGGGCTCACCATCTGATAGGTGTGTACTCTGATATACAAGCATGAAATCTGCCAAGTGGTTTCTCAAGACAAGTCCCAACCAAAGAGATATTAATTGGCGAAAATGGCCAACTGGCTTTGTCGACACTGTGGACCTAATGAAGTCAATGTTCTGGCAACACATGATGCCTTTCTCAAAAATATCAAATGACCTCCATAGGCCCTCAAATTTGAAACAAAGGTACCTTGAAGTACATATTAACTCCTTGAATTCTTGGTTCAACCAAAAGCCTGACTGGATGCAAATGGCACGCTCATAAAAATAGCTACTTTAACTGATATAGCATTGAAAGTACGGATAACTGAAAACAATGGCTAAATGAACTCTTTTGAAAATTGATCAAACAGATTGGCAGAGGCTTGAAATTTGAAACATAGCTCATCATTTATATCAGAATTAACCCAGAGTAAACATTCTAACATGATTCTTATGGAGGCAATTTTTACACTTATGTGAAACAGGGTTGCGACTAGCTATTGAAACAGGGACTTGCCAAATCACACAAACTGCAAACGAATTTGACTTCAAAAACTATGCAAATGGATTCTTCAAGACTTGAAATTTTGTAGGTTGACTCACATTTATGCATAGAATTGAATCCACTTTTAATTTATCCATTATGATCAACAAGGCAACATATGTAATCACTCAAAGTAGGCTACTTAATAAAATCAGCATTTGTGCCTAAGATGCACTTTCAACTCACCCCTCGAAATGGGTACCTAGTAAACTTATCCAAACTGAATTCTGAAAGTTGCACATCACTACATAGGCCAGATGAAAGGTATAGGACATGTCTTTCGAGCCTTACCCTCTGAAAATCAACCGGCTCCATTTTGACCTCTCACAAACTCGGCCATTCAAACTGACTTATTTAGCTAGGTACTTTTCTGACATGCAGAGCAAAATTTTGAAATGGGCCTCTAAACTTGACTCAATTTTAATTAGTCCTAATAGGTACATCATCACAAGTACAAGTACAAAATTTTCCACCTGCACCGCATGTTGAAGACGGTAGCGAACCTGATATCTCAAATCAGGATGATCTTGAAGAAGATTATATGGTAGATACCCAAGTTAGTCAGAATGATATAATCGACTTGGGTGATAATTCCATTGATGATAATGCATGGAAGGGGAAAAGAAAAGCCATATCAAAAAAGGGTGAACCACAATCAAAAAAGGAACAGGAGTGGGATATGTCAGTGAGGAATTTTCAAATTAATTGTGCATCAAAGTATCCATTCATTGAACCAGTGGAGAATCCAATTGAAGGCGAGCCTCCAATAGAATGTAGGTGTAAGATTTGCACTTGGAAACATAACAAGGAAATTAGGTTGCAGCTAAAATTTGACACCATAGAAAAGCATATGGGTAAAGTTTATGAAAAACAAATGATAGACAGGGTTGAAAAATCAGTGATAAGATGGAAAACAAAGGAGGAATGTAAGCATGTGAGGAATGCCAAAGAGTATTATTTTCATGAGAAATTACAGACGAAGCCTGCTGAAGTTAAGGTTCTATTGAAGCTATTTTTGGAAAAGCAATGCAAATAGAACAACTGGGAAAAGTTGTTAAGCATTGTTTTTCATATTTTGAGCAGAGGGTGTGCCATGACAGATTTCCCATCAATTAGTGGTTTATTACACTTTTTGAAAGTTCCTAACTATCCTAATAGACACTGGTCAGTAAATAGTGGATGGGAATGGGCAAGTTGTCTTGCTGAGGTTGAAAAAGAAGATGTATAGGAAAAAATAAGAGAGTCAAACTTCATTTCATTTTCTTTAGATGAAGTTATGACAGTAGAAAATACTTCATGGATATGCATGCATGTTTATACTATAGAGAATCATACCCACCAACCTCATCTACTATCTATTGCTAAAATGAAGGAGAGTGTGACAACGGAAAATTTATTTCAACTAGTAAAGAGAAGTTTAATTGAATATGGAGGTATGGATGACATGACGGTAGCCAAAAAATTGGTTTGTGTTGGAGCAGATGGAGCTTCAGTAATGCAAGGTCACAAGAACGGTCTTTGTACAAAGATTGAAACTTCATTTGCACTATATATTACTGCAATTCATTGCATGGCTCAAAGAATGAATCTAGCTTTTGGAATTGTGAGCAAGTTTGCTTCAATTAAAAAAATTGAAATTTTAATCGGAGAGCTCTACTCACACTTCTGTCGAAGTCCCAAGCGATTTATGGAATTTCAACACTTTGCTGATGGATTAACTAATGGGAACAAGCTTCTCAAGGATAATGATACCAAATGGATCTCTTTGGATGGTCCAGCACATCAAGTGTTTTCAGAATATCCATCCTTGATTGGACTATTTCACACAACTCGCAACGAATCATATCAACCGAAATTTCCTAAACTTCTTAGCAGGTTAAGTAATTTAGAGACACTCTTAACTTAAGCAGCTCTTCTACCCATGCTAGAGGAAATGAGGAATTTTATGAAGGCTTCCCAAAAAAGAGCTCTGAATATTGCAAAATATGCTACATTGCGTAAGATGACATGCATGACCCTCGACAATCTCTATCGAAATCAACCAACACTATTGATGAAAAATTTGTTAAGTTGCGAACACTCACAGATTTGAACAATCCTGATAACTTTTTACAAATCGGTGTAGACGGGGAGGTATGTGCCAATGTATGGGGAGTTGAGATACCAATGCACTTCTATGCAACGGTCGACCCCGAGGAACCAGGGAAGCGCCCCAGGAAGAAACTAGCAAGAGTTACAAAGGAAGATTTTGACAAGATTGTTGAGACTGTAACTACTTCTATGAAGAAAATTGCATATGATCTTTCCTCACAAATTAGAAGCAGATTCCCTCCTGACAACCTACTCGAAGCCATGTCTATTGTGTTTCCTCATTATTGGAGCCTCAACAGTGCATCTGATTTTCAAAGTAAGCTACTGACTTTGATAAAACAATTTTGCATATCTAGAGAATTGAATGGAGTAACTATAAATGGAATATTAGATGAAACTCATCTTCGAGAGCAATCATCTCATTTTGCATACACTATGAAAGAACAATATGCCAAAATGGAGAACCCCCGTGAAGAGGGATCAATAACAAGGCTTTGGAAATATATAGCTGAGAACACAGCCTTGCGTGATTCAATGCCAGAATATTTGAAGCTTGCTGATTTATGTCTTACCATGATATTGAGTTCGGTGGAAGATGAAAGAGTTTTTAGTGCTTTGGGGTTTCTAAAATCAAAGCTAAGAAACAAACTAGACAAAAATTTGGAAAATTGCTTGAGACTCTATACATCTAGGTATGTCCACACTTTTCCTTACGATAGGGCACTGCAAATTTGGAGGTCCAAATGTGAAAGAAGAGGTCTGGGCAAGACTTCAAACCAAAGTTCTAGTGGGACTACTAGACCTACTAGTAGCATTGAGATGCAGTTCGGCAAAGATATGTAGACTCAGACTCAGAGTGAAGAAACCACAGACAAGAATCAAGAAAGCACTGAATTTGATGAGGATGAATGGAAACTGTAAGAGATTGGTATTTATTAATCTTATTACTCTATCTCATCATTCATATTACAAAAGCATATTACTTTTTGCAATTAGAATTTAGCATTGATTTGTAATTGTATTTTTCAACTTTCTATTTCCAGATTTAAAATAGCATAATTAAAAAAACCCATAATTTGTTTATTGATACAGAGATGTTTATTATTTATTTATACATGTTTGAGTCTCAAATCTATGTGACTCCTTGAATTCCCTTTTATATAAACAAGAGAGCAACAACAACTCCTGTGTGATTCTCCAATGTCCATGCAAAAGTGAATACAAAGTTTCAAAACCCTTTGCAAAATTGCAAATGACCCTGAATTCCCTTTTATAGAAACAAGGGAGCAACAACAGCTTCAGGTCGAATTGCAAGTTTGCAACATGTGAACACTGAACATCAAAATCACAAAATCAACACAGAATTATATGGCCATCATAGGTCGTATTAGCAATTCAACATCTGCTACATGTTTGATGTCTCTTATTCAAAAAACAGAGTTCAAAATTAAATATTAACTCACGCCATGACAAATTAAAATAGATAATAGCATTATAGCAGTGCCTAAAACCTACTAATGAGAAATAGAGAAATGAATAAATGTTAAAGCAAGGGAGAATTTCAGAATACAAATTTACTGGCTGAAGTTTTGCACTCTGCATCATAGATTCGTAGGCTGGATTAGCAAAATAGCAATAGCAAGTGTTGTTTTTTTCCTATTCATAAAATAGATTCATAGGTTGGATTAGAAAAATAGAAATAGCGAGTGCATCATAGATTCATAGGCTGGATTAGCAAAATAACAGATAGAAAAAACATAAAACCTTGAAATTAAGAATAAAAGAAGAAAATTGTGCAATACATACTATGATTCTTAAGAATTTTGTGCCAGTTTTTGTAGGGTGTTCCACTCTTCATCTAATGGAAGGTCAATATTTTGTAAACTATGGAAAGTCAACTCCAACTTCATCAACATTCCATATTTAGAAGATTTACTTGACATCACTGTTTCATCCAATACCAAATTTAGAGTTGTAAATGGTTGGATGAATTCCATAAAGCTTTTGGGAGTTGTGTCCTTTGGAAGCAAGTCTAAATCAGACTTCATTTTTATCTCCATGCTTTTTTTGTAAGCTTCTTCTCCAATGAATTTGTTTGATGTGTCAATAGGCTTAAACAAACCAAGTTTAATCAAATTATTTTTCTTTTCTTGCAGCTTCACTATCTTTTTTCCACAACTTTCCATAACTTCTAATGTTTCCCTTAGCTTTTGGCATTTTTGAATGATAGATGATGTCTTAACTATGGCATCAATGCAGCTCTTAATTCCCTTGGATGCCAAGTAGCTGTCACTAGAACTGTAGACTACTTTCAAAATCTTTTTTGCCATTTCCTCTTTTGAATAAACATGTATGCTCTTCTCATAGTGCCCTTTGATTTTTATAAAAATTAGTTTCATACTTTCAGTCAATTGAAACCATTCACACAACTTGTCACTCCTCTACATTATTTGCCACCAACTATTTTCTTGTATATACTTCATTGTATTTTTCATATTATCTTTCAATCTATCCTCCGAAGTTTTTATTTTATCATTTGCATTGTGCAGGTCTTCTTTCATTTATGCACATTTTTTTCTTTCTTCCTCTACTTCCTCTTGCAAATGTATTTCTTTTTCCTTCCCATGATCCAATAGGTCCTGCAATTTTCTCATTTCAGCGGCAGCAGACTCATAACTTTCATATAATTTTTGAAAACTCACATTGGTCAAATTGATTGATGGGGAGTTTTTGATTAACCTAGATTCAATCTTGGAGTGGGTGGTGCTGGGAGTTGGCATTCGAATTAAGGAAGGGGACGACCAGGAGGAATTGCTTCCTTTTATTTGTGGCCCAGAGGATGAAATCAAATACAAGTGTCGTGAACAAGCCCGAGTGGGGTGAGAAGTGATGGAACTCTTTGTGAAATTAATGAGGGTGGATGAAGTCCTGAAGGCTTTGCATGTGGTGGCAAGGATGGAGGTTGGCATGGAATTGAGAGATAGGGTTGAAGAAGGAAGGGCCATACAGCTACTGGCAAGCTTGGAGGGCGACCCCAACTTCGGGTGCCTAAACTGCATTCAAAAAATGAGAGCTGAAGCGACAAAAGGGAAAGCCAAAGCATCGACCTCCGAGGAGGGAAGGGACTGGGAGGAGGTGACCCAGGGGGATAGTGAGATTGAGTGATCGGCCTATCAGCAATGAACTAGTTTTTTTATCTACTTGCTATAAGCTGTGGGCAAATTTTGTATCTTGAAACTTTTGAATTAATAGAATGAAAAAATGTTTATCGATAAAATTTTGTATCTTGAAACTTTTGAAATTTTGTATTTTGAATGATTACATAGTATATATTTATAAAATTATAATCAACCATAATCAATGTACAAATAATTAATGGAACAAATTGAATTTTTTTTTTAATAGCATTACATAAAAAGGATAACGGTATTAACTTTATTTCCATTGTTTAACAAATAATTGAAATAATGTAGCTCATATACAAAAATCATTTGAAAGAAATTAATTAATAAAAATGAAATAGAATTATAGAAAGCATTTTTATATCCATAAGAGTGTAAGAGGCAAAGTGAAACAAACTAGAATTTGAAAAATTATCATTAATATTTATGGTTTTGAAATTTACAATTTTTTCGTCTGAGACTTGAGTCCCCCCAAAACTTAAAAGCCAAAATGAGTGAGCCACTGGCAGCTTGTTAGGGTTTAAGGACATAGGAAAAAAAAACTATAGGGGGGCAGGGTTAGGGCATACGTAGTGGAATTATTTACAATTTTGCCCTAAGAATATGGCCCTCCTTCCATTTAGAATTCTTCAGACAACATAAGCTGAGACAATTCTTCAATCCACATGTAGTTTGGAAAGTCATCTAGGAGGAACCATTTCCAAAGGAAGTCCCTACCAAACCACGCCCATTTTCTGTGACGTACTAGCTGCTCTGTATTCAGGTTTAGGAGAAATGGTTGCTTGGCCACTGGCAGTGTTTGGTCAGGGAGGAGAAGCTTGGATAAATCAGTCGCCCAAGGGATCCCCACCCCTACTTCAGCAAGAACAACAAGAGTAATATCGTCTCCAAGGAAGTCTTCCTTAAAAACCTTCCTCAATAGCATCAACATATCCACCTTGTCTCCTCTCAGGTCCAGAAGAGATGCTAAGAAGCGGGATGTAAGGTTCGTGTTAACACGATACCTATTTTCATTTCACAGAAATTCTCTGCCCAACACCATCTGCACATCCTCATTGGTGAATGACCCAACCTCCTTGCAGACTGATTGGAGGGTTGGGTCTCTAACGGAGCCTAGAAAGGCCCTCTGGTCCGATACATAAATTCTTCTCAAGTGGATGGGAGTGTCCATCTTGAGAAAATAGATTAACAAATTAAACAACTTGAGCAGTGAACCTATAAACCTGAAATACCGTGAGCTTTGACGATTTATCTACCAAATAGCAAAGGCTAATTGAAGATGAAAGAAGTAGAGATTGTATATAAATTGTTGAAGCTCTTGATTGTAATAATTACATCTTTGACACTATTAACTGCTATAAATTTTTTTAAATCTTTCGTATCTTTGCAAATCTTTCCCATAAATGCACTATTGTGCGAAAAATGGAAACAGCTATGAACCAATACCAAATTGGCAAGTATCACATTGGAAGTCGTGGGGACCTAGTGGATTGGCATAAGTGAATAGATATATATTAAATGAATGAAATTATTGATTGTGATTCATGACATTTGATACGTGTCTATTAAATCCAATTCCATTCCGGGAACTTTCTAGTGAGCTATGTTCTCTTCAGAAAATTGGCCAAAATAAAACTTCAGCCATTGATCTACAATCATCGAATGGTTTAAAATCATTGATATATTTTAGGTATGTGTCACCCTTTACGTGTCAAAGAGGCTGCACTTATTGATACATCGTGCAGAGTCCGGACTCACTGTATTATGTGATGTGATGTCTATTAATGGCAATGAATTCATGAAATCGCCAATGAATTATATATTGAACCATAAATAACAAAATATTCGCCAAAACAAATTAAATAATTTTCAAGCGGTGGATAAAAATTGCCAATACATTTAAATAATTTTCAAGCGGTGGATAAAAATCACCAATACATTTAAATAAGTTTTCCTTCGGAGTAAAATTTTTTGCTCATACAATTATATATTTGTTCCTTTTAACAATAATTATTCGCCTCCCACAATAAATATTTTCTTCATAGAACAAGGTATTATTCGCCAAAAATTTATGGCATTTTTGTACCCTAGAAAAAAAAACGCCAATACAAAATAAATTTTTTCTCATTTTAAAAAAAAATTTCACCATCGATATGAAAATTTCCCCTCGAAAATAATGTCTGATTTGCCAGGATTTTACACAGTTTCCCGGGGGGGGTTTCTTAAACTTATCCTTGCTTAGGAGATACCCTATCAAGAATTTTGACATTTGGTTGTTCGAGGACTTTGAAACACACAGACATATTCTTCATTTATGTA
Source organism: Cryptomeria japonica (assembly GCF_030272615.1). Classification (NCBI taxonomy): domain Eukaryota; kingdom Viridiplantae; phylum Streptophyta; class Pinopsida; order Cupressales; family Cupressaceae; genus Cryptomeria; species Cryptomeria japonica. The sequence continues at coordinate 609,662,252 of NC_081405.1, forward strand.
ACCTTGTTGTTGCAACAAATATTCATTTGATGAAGTATTGTGGTAGACTTCATAACAAGATTTTATGGAAAGTTCATGAATCAAACCATGAGGCAATACTTGACACAATATGGGTTAGAGACGATCCTGAAGGCTCACTTGATTGATTCTACGGTTCAAAGTAGAAAGATTTTGAGAATTTTGTATATATCATGAATGAATTGTTCTATATTCTTTTTTTGTGTATATAAATGCCCATGAGCTGATTTTTACATGTTTATAGGCATAATTTTGTATATTTAAATGGAAATGAGTTGATTTGTACATATTTAGATTCCAAATTTTGTATATTAAAATGGCGATGAGCTGAATCACACATATTGTAATGCCAAATTTTGTATAAAATCCCATGAGATGATTTGTAAGGCATTTTTTTTGTGTATTCAAATAGCCAAGAGCTGATTTGACCATATTTAGAGGCAAATTTTTGAATAATATGTGACAATGTTTTGTGACTATTTTTTGTGTCTATGGTTTGTGACTATGTTTTGAGTTTATGTGATGTGATAAGGTCAATCATGGCCATTATTGATAAGGTCAATCATGAGCATTCTTGATTCTTGTATAATCATGGAGAATTATTTGAGTCATTCTATAGTCATTGGAGTCATAGATTGAGTCTAGATACAATTTGAGCAGAAAATATCATTATTGTCATTATTGAGTATGACTCTTGATGTTCTGATACTTAGGGATGCACGAGAGAAGATTTCCTTGCACAAACTTATCTACTCAGACATACTTGTGACATCGATTTATGTAAACAACGAACTGAATCAATTCTATCCTCTCTTGCAACTTTGCATTGCATGTAACTGATGGTTTTTGTAGTAGGCAAAAAATGCTACCAATTGAAAATGGCTTTGAGTCATCAAAAACTGAGATAGAACATTGTAGAGGAGCCTCACATGACCCCATAGGTTCAAACTAATCATTCATATGTGTCCTGGATTGGAAGAAACAATCCGTCAAAGTTTGATAATTTTTTGGACTTAGGGCACTTGAGAGATGGCATCGGTAGCGCATGAATCTCGATGTTCTAGTGCTTTGGGTTCCATGAGAGGAGCATGCCTAGCGTAAACCTTCCCACTCAGACATGCTTATGACATCGGTTTATGTACATGACAAACTGAATTAATTCTAGCCTATCTTGCAACTTTGCATTGCATGCAACTAATGGTTTTTGTAGAAGGTAAAAAATGCTACCAATTGAAAATGGCTTCGAGTCATGAAAAAAAGAGATAGGGCATTGTAGAGGAGACTTGCGTGACCCCATAGGTTCAAAAGGATCAGTCATATGTGTCCTAGATTGGAAGAAACTGTCCATCAAAATTTCATAAATTTTTGGACTCAGGGCACTTGAGAGATCACGTCAGTAGGGTATGACTCTTGACATTATGATGTTTTGGGATGCACTAGAGGAGCATTCCTACCTTAAACCTGCCCACCCAGATGCGCTTGTGATGTCAGTTTGTGCAAATGACAAACCAAATCCATTCTAGCCTATCTTGCAACTTTTCATTGCATGTAACTGATGGATTTTGTAACAGGCCAAAAAATGCTACCAATTCAAAATGGCTCCGAGTCATCAGATACTAAGATAGGGCATTGTAGAGGAGCCTCACGTGACCCCACAGGTTCAAACGGATTGATCATATGTGTCCTAGATTGCAAGAAACAGTCTATCAAATTTTGATAAATTTTTTGACTTCGGGCACTTGAGAGATCTATGAGGCCCTACCTCGACCCATCCTAGCTTCTTAGCGATTTTCAAGTTGGAACTATTATGGATGCTTTATTTTATGCATTATGGATATAGAACTTTATATGACCCCATGAATTTGATAACATTGGTATATTGATGCTTCGTTTCTATACATTATGAGTATAGAATTTTATATGATTCTAGAATAGCATAACATTGAGATGATGTATGTCATTATTTGATTTGCAAGACTTCATTATGATGCTAGAAATAGATATGCATATCTTATGAATGGATTAAATGATGAGGATTATGATGAATTGCTCATGTGAATCACTTTATATGTGGCAAATTGTATTGTATAATGTCAAATCTATGTAGAATGATTGAATTGTATTCTTGATTACGTGTTTAATATTATATGAGGCTATTGGAAAGTACTAATATTTAAATTGAGATGCACAGGAAATTATCCATGTGACCATGAAAATATTATGGAGAATCAAGCCTAGGCCCATGTAGGTTCGTAAAACTAGGGGTTGTCTATTTGGAGAGACAACACCCCGTATGTATCATATTTTATTCGTAAACGTAATTGTTTTCATGTGTGTATATTGTATTCATTAAATTTGTTTAAATCATTCAAGGGACAATTGCCTTGTGTATAATTGTGATGTGGAATTATTTTGGTAGTGTCACTTGAGACATATGTTGTATGTTGTGTTGGCAATTGTCATTTCACTTTTTGGAGAGATTTATTTTTTGTTTAATTGTTATATTTCAAAATTATCCTCGAAGGTACCAATAAATCTAGGATAGTGAGCCATAAGGAGTGTCAACTCAGAGTTGACCCGTAGGTTAACTTTAGGTGGACTTTCTAAGGGTTAAATCAACTCCTAGAGTCACTTTTAGAGCATTTTTATTAGGCCTCATGGGGTATCTATGGGTGAAGGCCAAATTTGGCCATGTGTCTTTTTCCTAGGGCTTGTTTAACCACCAAAAAAAGTGGTTCTCCCAAGATGGACGAATTCCATCTATAGGAGTGTCATCCTTGGTTAGAGAACCTTATTGGTATGTGTCATTCCTCTTCCCCATTGTATTCCTCTTCTTGAGGTGCCTTGGTTAGGGAGTGTGTAAGACTTAGGGAAGAGCAACCAATGGGAGTCCCTCACTCTATCCAAGAGGTTGGAAGGAGGGAGAGAAGCCTTCTTAGGCTAGAGATTAAGGCTTAGTGAGCTAATCACCCACTCTCCATCTTTGGAGATTTTGGACAATTTTTGAAAGAAAAAAACAGTTTGAGAATAGGAAATATGGCTAAGTGTTGTAGAAACATTTTGTGGATTGGGCTGCTCTTCTCCAAGCTATCCCTAGAGAACCCCTTGGCAGATTCAAGGTTGGTGTTTTTCTTTTTGTTTATTTGAAATTTGTATGTAGGATGCCTGAATGTAAATGTGGTATCCTTCCTAGAATTGTATTTGTGAAAGCGTTATGTGATTCTTTTCCTATATCTGTTTATGCATTTTGTTGTGTTTTGGGAGTATCCAAGACTCTCTTACCCTAGGAAGGGCAAAATGGTCTTGGGGGTGGAAGGAATTTGACAACCTTAGAGTGAGAGGCTCTCATCATGAGAGTGATCTCAAGGGTTAGTCCATGTGACCCTTGCTGCATTGTTCTGTTTATGCATTCGGGGGTCATAAGGGGAGAAAATATGGCAGGTATACCTTTGGGGGTCATAAGGATATGGGGTTTAAGATAAGTTTGTTGTGTTCTTGGATGCCATAAGTTGGTTGTGAGTTATTATTTGACAGATCTCCTCAAGGGTACTTGGTCCACATCCACCCTAGTAAAACATCACAATATGTGATGAAGTTTTAGCCTTGGGAATGGGATTGTGTTTGTTGTGTTTTTTTCCCTTGCTTGTTTGTGTTTGCTTGAGTGTAACCCATCTAGGACTTGGTTCTCCAAGCTCGGGGTGGCTTCTACTAAGCCTAGGCTAGGAGGTGAGCACCCCATGGTCACAACCATATGTTTTATATGCAGGTTGCTTGGAAAGAAAAAAAAAAAAAAAAAGAGAAGAAAGCTAAGAGTTGCAGATTTTACTTTAAGTTGCAGCAAGAAAGGAAAAGAATGTAATATTGTAAGTTGTTAAAATGAAAGAGTTGGAAATGTAATCTGATATTTGAGTTGCAAAAATGTAAGTGAAGAGATTTATATTGTACTTATTTTTGTATGAAGAAACACATTATTTTATTTAAGTCCTCATTATTAGAAATCAGAGACCAATTGGGGTAAATTATCCTCATTGTAAAAGTTGACTATTGTTGTTTTTTAAAAATGTTTTTATAAGAAAAGTGTTGTGAATGAAAGGTTGTAATGTGAATGTTGTTTCTTTTCTCTGAAATCTATCCATTATAAGAAAACTATATTTTATTTGAACTTGTCATTTAACTACAATCTGCCCTCTATTATCTCTTTAATTTGTATTAAAAAAAGGGGGGATGCAGAAAAATAAATGAAAATGTTTTAAGTGTCTTTCCTGCAAAATTTAAATGTTGCTGTAGTTATATGTATTACTATCATTTTCCTTTATCTCGAAAAAAAAAAGAGATACATATTCAGATTTAAGCATAGTAGAAAAAACCTAGAGATACAGGTAGAAGCCATTAATTTTGTTTTATCTCTATATAAAAATAAAATAAAAATAATATAATAGAAAATATACAACTATATCTATCTAAGGGCTGCTTGTACATTTCTAACATTCCTGCATCATTATGTATAAATTTATTCCTTATAAAAAAGATCCTAACCCTAAGAGTTTGGATATGCACATATATATATACATTTAAAAAAGAAAAAGCACATAAATATAACAGAGATATATGTTAGAATCTGTTTATATATATATATATATATACATTTAAAAAATAAAAAACACATAAATATAACAAACACATATGTTTGAATCTGTTTGAATTTGTTTATATATATATATATATATATATATATATATATATATATATATATATATATATATATATATATATATATATATATATATATATATATATATATATATATATATATATATATATATATATATATATATATATATATATATATATATTTACTCACATTTTAAAACATTGTAACTAGGAAAGAAAAAAATAATAATAGACAAAAATTAAAGGCATAGGGCCAAACCACTATGTGTTAACACAATGGATGGCTCACGAGCTGAGCCACTATGTTTACACATAGTGGATGGTGCGGGAGGTGCACACAGTGGTGGCCCACTCACGGGCTGAGCCACTGTGTTTACACACAGTGGATGGTGTAGGAGGTGCCGCCACTGTGTGTAGACACAGTGGACGGCTCACGACCGCCACTATGTATACACATAGTGGACGACACTGGCTGCCACTTTGGGTACACATAGTCAATGACACCGTCCACCACTGTGTGTAGGTACGGTGGTGTCTAGGGGGAGCCCCACACTGTGAAACCCGACCTCCTCTCAGCCTCTGCCCTTCCATTCGGTCGTCGCCTTGCCCTAATTCGACTACCGCCTTGCCCTAGTTCGACCCTGCATAACACACATGACACACACAAAAAAAAAAATAATAATAATAATAAACCCTAGCCCAATTCTAGGTTAGGGTAAAAGAAATAAAGAAGGAAAGAAAGGAATCTTAGTTGTTAAAAAATGCAACCCTAATCCAATTTCAGGTTAGGGTTAGCATTTAAATAATAAAGGAAAATAAGAATTACAACCTTAGCCCATATTCGGGTTAGGGTTAGCAAATAATATAAAAAAAAGAGAGAGGGATTATTAAATTAATTTAAATAAAATATAGGAGAAGATAATTACTCAACCCGAATTAGGGTTTGAGATTTAAAATATTAATTAAAATAAGAAGAGGGGGAAATACTTTTTAAATTTTGAAAAAGACTCTCCCCCATTTAATTTTAGCTATACGTCTTATTAATTTAAAACTCATTCAATTTGGGAGAAAATTAATTTCAATATAGTTTATTTTATAGAATTTAAAATCAAGATTAATGTTATATGGTTACATTAATCACATAATTGATTTAATTTATTTAACTAGGGAAGCTATATAGTTATTTTATATATCCAATTAAATATGGATGTCAAGTGGGAATTAATCTCGGGAAATTTTGTAAACGAGAATTATTAATTAATTTAAACAAATTTTTAAACTATGAGGCCAATGTTGGCCAGATTATTTAAATCATCAAATTTGAAGATTTAGGGGAAATTAAAATTGACTATAGTATAAAATTAGATTTATTTGGCAAATGACATTATTGAATTTGAACCCTTACCAGTTAGATTTAAATAATGAAATTTGTGTGTGCTCAATTAATTAAATTTTTAAGTTAAGATATCCTCATCGTTATTCAATTAGCCCAGCATAATTTGAAAGCATTTGAGGTATCTAGATATCCCTCGACTTTAATTAGCAGCAATTTCATTAGGTTAATTGAAATATCTACTTAAATTGAGAGGACCCTCTTAGGGGATAATTAATCCTCATTAATTAATGTCGCTTTTATGAGTGAGTTAATTAATCCAATATTAGTGAACGATTCTACTTACATCTTAGTTAAGACAAAACTCTATTGTTTTCATTTTAATGTAGGCTATGTTATGAGTTTATGTTGTTCAAAAATAATTTGTTGTTCTGTTTTTTGCCCAAAAGTTTGGGCATGACATTTTGGTATCAGAGAAAGGTTTCCAACACTAGGAACCTTTCTCCATTACGTTTCTCTTTAATTATTTAATTTATTAAATTTTTCCCCAAAAATTATTTATTTATTTTATTTTATTTTATTTTCTCATAAGGATGCCTCCGACTACGCGACAAGCTCGCAAGCATGGAAGGGGTCCTAAGCGTACATGTATGGCATGCGAGGATGTTGATAGGGAGGAATCAGTTCTAGAAGGGAACCCAAAGGCCCCTCTCAAACCACTGATTGACCCAAATCGAGACATTTTATTAGCACTTCAGATCCTGGCTGGGATAGTGCAGGATAGGCTTCCAGCAGTTGACTGTCATATAGAAAATCACAACTCGGGGAGCCATAGATCAGCTGATAGGGAATAGAGTAGGAGTCCACCTCCTAATCCCATAGAGGGCCAGATTAAGCATGAGCCTGAGTCCATTCATCTACCCAGACCACCTCTAGTAGCAGCACCTGTGTACTTTGAGAGAGCACATCGGGAACTAGGAGATCTGATCAGAGAGGTTTTGCACCTCCAGCCACCATCTTTTGGGGGATCTACCGACGGGGTAGAAGTTGAGGCTTGGCTTTTAAGCCTAGATCTGTGCTTTGCTTTATGTTCTTATGAAAGCAATCTAAAGGCATGAGTTGCAATCCACCTTTTGAGATCGACAACCTCCACATGGTGGAAACAGGAGGAATTCAAGTGCGGTCTAACTGTAGACACCCTCACATAGGAGATCTTCACAGAGAGGTTTAGGGAGAGATACCTGTCAGAGCACTTCAGGCAGTGTAGGATAGATGAGTTCCATGACCTCCAGTAGAAGGGTCTCTCAGTGACCCAGTATGAGAGGAGGTTCATTGAGCTCCTACCTTAAGTGGATTACTCGAAGGATGAGAAGCTTCTCATCAACTATTTTGTCAAGGGACTAAATGCTAGGATAGCAGGACCAGTGAGGATGGCCTCTCCAAGAAGCCTTCATTTTTCCATGGAGATGGCCTTGATAGCAGACCAGGCCACTGGACAAGAGGGATCGGTTTCAGAATCGAAACCTGACACCCCAGTCTTTTGGGTTTCAGAAACCCCACTGGAAAGAAAACCACAGAAATGCATCAGGGTCTTATAAACCCTCTCCTCCATAGAAGTCATAGCGGAGTCAGAGGTAGAGGCCCCTCAGGGATAGTAGGGCTTTAAGCCCAAGCAGTGACAGTCACAGGGTCCTAGACGCAACCAGAGAGAATAGGATACATACACACCTCCGGTATGGACTCAATAGTCTTCCAGGGATCGGTATAGTGGTTCAAGTAGGATAGGTGGGTAGCCTTACTATAGGCCTCAAGGTGCACATTTTCAGGCACGTGGTGCTTGTTTCACATGTGGAGCCATGGGGAACATGGCGAGAGAGTGTCCGTAGGGTCAGATGGTAGGTAATCGAAGGATGGCAACATTAGAGCCTATAGTTGGAGATATGGTCAAGTCCCATAGTGTCTTCATAGCGGTTGACAACTACCAGGCAAAGCACCAGGCCACAGTCATTGAGGCTACAGGTATGATCAGAGGTATTGGTTTTTCATTATTATTTGACTCAGGAGTGACTGACTCCTTTATATCTCCATTGGTTGTGGAACATTATGGGCTAGTGGTAGTTAGGCAAGGTGTCAGTTGGGAAGTGGAGTTAGCATTAGGGGCTAGAGTGTCAGTGGATTCAAAGGTTAGGGGATGTCTACTCCAGATTGGTAATACCACCTCCCTAGTAGACCTTAGAGTTACACCACTCAGATCTTATGGCATCGTACTTGGCATGGATTGGCTTTATGCCCACAGAGCGAAGATGGATTGTCACTTGAAAAAGATTAAGTGTGAGGATGATCATGGTGCTCCCATAGTAATCGCTGGGATTTAGAGGCCCATGTCTCTTCGTATGATTTCCACTATGCCGCTTAAGTGGAGCATGCGAAAGGGATGCCTGTTGTTTGCTATCACCATCAGTGATAGAGAGGAAGAAAATGAGAAGGAGCCTTCCATAGATGATCATCCCATCCTTGAGGCCTTTGCAGATGTACTTCTATCTGAGCTACCTAGTATGCCACCTAGCAAAGAGATTGACTTCCACATAAATCTAGTACCAGGAGTCGAGCCAGTTTCGAGAGCACCTTATAGGATGACCACACATGAGCTTAATGAGCTCAAGATGCAGCTAGAAGAACTCTTAGAGAAGGGTCACATTCATCCTAGCATCTCCCCTTGGGGTGCACTAGTCATCTTCGTGAAGAAGAAGGATGAGTCCCTTCAATTATGCATGGATTATAGGCATCTGAATAAAGTAACCATCAAGAACCGCTATCCCTTGCCCAGGATCGATGACTTGTTTGATCAACTTCAGGGTGCTAAAGTGTTCTCCAAAATAGATCTGAAGTTAGGGTATCATCAATTGAGGATTGTGGAGAGTGATATCCACAAGACCGCATTTCGCACTAGATACAGGCACTATGAGTTCACTGTGGTTCCATTCGGTCTTACGAATGCTCCAGCTATATTCATGAGTCTCATGAATGGGGTATTCCATACTTTCCTCAACCGGTTTGTGATTGTGTTGCTCGATGACATATTGATATATTCTCGAAATGAGAGTGAGCATGAGGAGCATTCGAGGCAGGTTTTGCAGTGTTTGAGGGACAACCAGTTGTTCGATAGTTTGTCAAAGTGTGCTTTCTTTAGATCAAAGGTCAAGTACCTGGGGCATGTTATACCTGATGATCGAATCTCAGTCGACCCATCAAAGATCAGAGCTATTATGGATTGGCCAGCACCAACCAGTGTGACAGAGGTCGGGAGCTTCATGGGTTTGGCAGTGTACTACAAATGCTTTGTTGAGGGATTTTCCAGAGTTGCACACTCCATCACATCCCTCCAGCGAAAGAGAAAGAAATTTGAGTGGACAAAGAAGTGTGAGAGGGCTTTTTAGGATCTGAAAAGGGCACTCACTAGTGTACCTATCCTCATTGTGCCAGACCCCATGGCTGATTTCATGGTATGCATGGATCCTTCCTTGGATGGATTAGGAGTAGTCCTTATGTAAGAGGGTCGAGTTATAGCATACGAGTCTAGGAAACTTAAGACTCATGAGCTTAACTATCTTATGCATGACCTAGAGCTTGTAGCAGTAGTACATGCACTTGTGAGGTGGAGACACTTCCTTTTGGATCATCACTTCGAGCTTCATTCAAACCATCAGAGTTTGGAATACATCTTCACGTAGCCTAATCTTAATGCACATCAAAGGAGAAGGATGGAGTTCCTTTGAAAGTATGATTTTGATGTCCACTACATCAAAGGGAAGGAGAACATAGTCATAGATGCCTTGAGTAGGAGATGACATGAGGTATACTCCATATCTAGGAGCACAGATTTGAGAGACTGTATATTGCAATAGTTGCCAGAGGATGGATGGTATATAGAGGATTGAAAGAGGATTTGATCTCAGGAGACCCTAGAGGGGAAGTATGTGGATTACTCATTAGAGTCCGATGGACTACTATGCCATAGAGGGCACATCTATGTACCTTCTCCCAAGGGATTGCGAGAGTTCATTGTCATGGATGCTCATAGAGCTCGTTATGTAGAACATCCCAAGGTTAAGAAGATGCATGCAGACTTGAGACAGTTATATCATTGGCTAGGTTTGTTGGCATTATGTGAACTAGTATGAGGACATGATGACATTGTACGTTGTCATTGATGTTAATATGCTGAAGAAGAGAGAAATGGTATGTTACCAAGAACCGGCATATGTGAGAACTAGTATAACATTGTGAACTAGTATATGTGCCAAAGTGAAGCAGTGTGTTTGTTCAAGGTGAACCAGCATGTGGTTATGGGAACCGATACATGGAAGCTTTGTATGACTACCGGCTGCTAGTCTCAACTTTAGGGTTTTCGATTGAAGTGCCTCAAGCCTCTATGACTCAATCGGTGACTTTGTGTGATGAGTTAGCATTGTAACAAAGAATAGATCATGTTGCCATGACAGCCTTGTGTATGTGAAGGATCTTGCATGAAGGAGATTGTTCTCTTCTACCTCAGGAATGTGCAAAGTCTATAAATAGTGAAAATGCGTGATGGGTTATCAGCCACCATGAAAGCGGTGGAAAATGACTAATGGTGAATGTCTTGAGATCAGTTCAAGACTGTTGCATTTAATGCAATATGTTCAATAGTCAGGATTGAACCATTTAAATTTCTTAACCTAATAGGTTTAGGGTTTAGGGTTTATGCTACCAACCTATCTTTCCTATAAGGTCATTGTTGTGTTTCTTTCGGAAGTTGTTGGTAAAAGTTGTGTGTGAGTATCCAAGTAAAGAGATACATGATTCTTCCTAGACCAAAAGAGAGAAGTGATACCTGCAAAGTGTAAGTGAAGAAGGTTAAGAGGAGCTAAAGCAGATCTACATTGGCATTAAGTGTTCTTACCAGATCATTGTAATACCTGATGATCTCTAACCACTTCAACATTTGGGAAATCCCTTAACAGGGTAGCTTTAACCGGCTTACTATAAATCCTTTAACATGGTGAATCAAAACCATTGAGTTTTAAAATCCTCTAACAAGGTAATGTTTAACAGGGTTTAACCCTTAACCGAGTATTCTAGCCATCCATTAACCGGGTGATCCCTCACAGGATCGGTTCCTAAAAGTACCTATTGTATCAGTCTTTAATCGAACAAGGCTCCTAACAAAGTGGACTTCTAAAGAGTTCAAAAATAGCTTGTGGGTATTCATCCCCACTGGGTTTTTCCCAATTGGGTTTGCATGTGAAAAATTTGTGTGTCATGTGTGGTGTTATTCATGTGATGGTTTAAGTGATTTGTGTCTGAATGTAAATCATGTTAATCTAGTTGTTTATATATCTTTGATGATAGATTACCTATTCATGCACTAGAGTGAAATGGAAATGAAGTATTAGATTGTATGAAAAGATAAGTGTCAACTGGTTTATGCTTGTCTTAGTTATTCTGGGTTTTGTCTATTGTACTCTGTTTAAGACCATTGTTACTGTTTGTCTATCAAAGCATAGTGTCTGCTGACAAATTGGTTTAGGATTGTGTTTTTGTCTATTCTGATTCACCCCCCCCTCTCAGTACCAGTTTGGTACTATCTGTTCATCATTGAGTTATCAATTGGTATTAGAGCATCCTCCAGGTCCTCTATGTTATTAGCTTAACCGCTTGAGGAAAAGATCCGAGTCTAATGATGAAGAGGGAAGGTCCAAATTTCAATAGAGAAAGTTCCAGTATATGGAAAGACAAAATGAAGATATACATCAGAAGCATGGGTGCTCCACACTGGAGCTATGTTGAGAATGCTTATGTTGCCCCTGCCGGTACTCTCATCGATGACCAAAAGAGAGAAATGCAAGAGAATGGGCAAGTCATGGAAGACCTAATTAGAAGTTTATCTAACATTGAGTCTATTGATGTCCAAGATAAAGTAAATCCCAAAGAAGTATTAGATACTCTTGAAAATATCTATGGTGGTGATGAGCATGTAAAACAAGCTAAGGAAGAAAGCCTTAGAGGGAAGTTTCAAGACATGCGGATGGTTGAAGGTGAGACCATTCAACAGTATGGAATAAAAATCAAAACTATTGTCAGAGATATCAAGAGTGTAGGTGGTAAAATGGAAGATTCCATCATGGTAAGCAAAGTCCTGAGATCCTTATTACCGATCTATGCAATAAGGGTTGCTACTATTCAGGATTTGAGATCAATAGACAAGACTAAGGTATCCCTAGACTCCATCATTGCAAAGTTGACAACCTATGAGCTAAATAGTTCTGATGGTAGTGTTCAAAAGATTGAATCAACTTTTAAAGCCTCTTCTGTACCATCCAGAAAAGGAAAAGAAGCTAGCACTAGTGGTGAACCGAGACAGCAGAGAAATGGATGATGATGAGATTATAATGGAATTTGAAGCTCTTCTTGCTAGGAAACTTCCTAAAGGAACCGGTAAATACAGAGGTAAGCTCCCTTTGAAATGCTTTTTTTGTAACCAGATAGGACATATTGTTGTAAACTGTCATAATGGTGACAACAAGGACAAACCAGAAAGGTTCAAGGAATTCAAAGGAGGAAACTGGAGAAACTATTTTGTGGCAGTTGATGAAGGTGTCACGGATGAGGAGTCAAAAGATGAAGAAAATGAAGATATTGTGTTTTTTCCTGTGAAGGAAGATGTGTTAGACAAGAAGGCTCTTGTCTCCTGCTTTGATAATTCCAATGAGTGGATTATTGATAGTGGTTGTTCTCACCATATGACTGGTGACCTGAGCAAGTTTATATCCTTGGAAGAGTATGATGGTGGTGTGGTTTGCTTTGGTAATGATACACCATGTATGGTCAAAGGTAGAGGGTCCATCTCTTTGAATTGAAAGAGTAGTGCTCACAATGTGTATTGGGTTGATGGTCTAAGACACAACCTTCTAAGTGTTGCCTAGTTGAATGATAGTGGTCTCACTCTAGAACTAAAGAATGGAGTGTACAGAATCAAAGGAAAGAATGGTGAATTGGTGGCTACTGGCATGCAAACCAAAGGTAACCTATTTCAGTTGAATGCAAATATAAGTACATGTCTTATGGTTAAATTTGATGATAGCTAGATATGGCATAGGAGACTCTGCCATGTAAACTTTGATAACATTATGAAGGCTAGTAAGATCAAGGCAGTTAGAGGTTTTCCGGTGCTGAGCAAACTAGAAAATACCTTGTGCAAAGAGTGTCAACTGGGGAAAATGTCTTCCTCAACATTTTAAGGTAAACCTTTCATTGCTGACAATTTGCTTGATCTTGTGCATACTAATTTGTGTGGTCCTATGTAAACTAGGAGTGTGCAGGGTGATAGGTACTTCATGATTCTCACTAATGACTACTCAAGAATGATGTGGGTCACATTCTTGAAAGACAAGTTTGAAGCCTTTATAAAGTTTAAGGCTTTCAGAGCACTAGTGGAGAAGGAAAGCAGTAAAAGGATCAAGTGCCTAAGAACTGATCAAGGAGGGGAATTCATTTCCGGTGAATTCAATAAGTACTGTGAAGAACATGGCATCAAGAGGCAACTGTCTGCCCCCCGAACTCCACAGCAGAATGGCCTAGCAAAGAGGAATAACTAGACTATGGTTGAAGCAGTTAGAATTATGCTAATTCAAGGAAAGGTAGCTCACACCTTTTGGAGAGAAGCAGTGAGCGCTGCAGTCTACATAATGAACCAGGTACTCATAAAAAAAGGTAAGGATAAAACTCCTTATGAGTATTGGACTGGTAAGACACTTATGGTTAGCTACTTTAGAGTGTTTGGTAGCAAATGTTACATCAAGAGGAGTGAACACTAGAGAAAATTTGATGCAAAATGTGATGAGGGAATATTCCTAGGGTATTCCACCAAGAGCAAAGCTCTCAAGTGTTTCAATAATAGGACTCAGAGAATTATGGAAAGCATCAAAGTAAGAGTTGATGAAACCTCTGAGAAAACTGAGGAAACCAGTAGTAAGCAAGTGGTAAATGAACTGGTTGTAACCTTTTGGGAACCGGTTTCCAGTCACCCAAGTACCAATAACAGTGTTCCTACATCGGTAGATGTAGATGTTGATACTGATGGAGATGAGGATAAAGAAGAAAAGCAAAAGTTATCTATCAAGACCATTCCTCAGTATGTCAAGATAAATCATGATTCTAAGCAGATCATAGGAGATAAGGATGCAGGAATCCTTACAAGAAGAAAGGTCAAAGAAAACTCATGTATGATCTCTGAATTTGAGCCTAGATCATTCAAGGAGGCACATAAACATCAAGACTGGTTCAAGGCAATGGAAGAGGAACTTGACCAGATAAAGAGAAATGGTACATGGTCTTTGCTACCCAGACCGGATCATAAAAATGTCATTGGTACCAAATGGGTTTTCAAAAATAAGTTGAATGAGGATGGCACACTGATTAGAAACAAAGCTAGACTGGTGTGTAAAGGATATGCTCAAGAAGAAGGAGAAGACTATGGAGAAACCTTTGCTCCTGTAGCTAGATTGGAAGGAGTTCGTATGCTTCTTGCATATGAAGCTTTTAAAGGATTCAAAGTATATCAAATGGATGTAAATATGCATTCCTAAATGGTGTACTTGAAGAGGAGGTGTATATAGAGCAACTAGATGGGTTTGCCCTATCTAAAGATAGTGACATGGTGTGTAGGCTACATAAAGCCTTATATGGTCTAAAGAAGGCACCTAGAGCATGGTATGAACGCTTGCACTCCCATCTTGTGAAGATTTGATTTCAGAGAACAAGCGAAGATAGCAATATCTACTTGAAGTCTAAAGGAGATTAGATCCTGATTTGTGAGGTATTTTTTGATGACATTATCTGTGGTGGAGATGACAAGATGAGTCATGAGTTTGCAGATGAGATGAAGAAAGAGTTTGAGATGTCACTCATAGGGGAGATTAAGTTCTTCATTGGACTGTAGATCCAGCAGATGAAAGATGGCATGTTTGTCACTCAATCCAAGTATGTCAAAGAGGTGTTACAGACCTTTGGGATGGAAGGTAGCAAACCGGTTGGTACACCGATGGTGACTGGTTGTAAACTATCCAAGGAGGATGACTTAGCATTGATTGATGAGAAGGAATACCGATCAATGATTGGTAAGTTGCATTATGTAGTGCATAGTAGACCAGATATTGCACATGCAGTTGCCATTACTGCAAGGTTCTAGAAAAGTCCAAGAGAATCCCACTTGGTTGCAGTCAAGCGGATTCTTAGGTATCTCAAGGGAACTATTGATTATGGATTGTGGTAATCTAGATGACCGGAAGAGCACAACCGGTGGTGCATTCTTTCTCGCTGGTAGATTGGTCTCATGGATGAGTAAGAAGCAAAGTTGTATCTCTCAGTCTACAGTGGAAGCAGAGTATGTTTCAGCTTTCATAAACTGCACTCAGACAATTTGGATGAAGCATGTATTAAATGGCTTTAGAGTTCCTGTATCTGAACCGGTAAGTATATTTTGTGACAATACTAGTGCAATTAACATCTCCAAGAATCCGGTTTTACATTCTAGAACCAAGCACTTTGAGCTTAAGTATCATTTCTTGAGGGAAAAGGTTCAGAACAAAGAGATTGCACTAGAACATGTTTCCAGTAAGGAGTAGTTAGTAGACATATTTACCAAGCCTCTCCCAAAGGCTACATTTATATACTTAAGAGGCAAATTAGGAGTGTTGCCCCTTCAGGAGGTAAAATAAAGGTATATGCTCCACATCAGTCAAGTATTGCATAGTCAAATTTTTCTTCAGGATTGATGTGTTGAAGGATGCTACTCCTCAGGGGGAGCAACATAATGGAACAGGGAAGCTTGTGCCTCCACTTTGGCATTGTTGTCAAAGGGGGAGAAGAAGTGAAGTAGAGAAGATATCTATAGAAATTGGGGGAGAAGATGTGTTGGGGGAGAAGATGTGAAGCGGAGAGATATCATTGTATATTGCCATTAATGCCAAAGAGGGAGATTGTTGACATTATGTGAACTAATATGAGGACATGATGACACTGTATGTTGTCATTAATGCCAATATGCTAAAGAAGAGAAAACCGGTATGTTACCAAGAACTGGTATATGTGAGAACCGATATAACATTGTGAATCGATATATGTGCCAAAGTGAAGCGGTGTGTTTGTTTAAGGTGAACCAGCATGTGGTTATGGGAACCGGTACATGGAACCTTTGTATGACTACTGATTGGCAGTCTCAACTTTAGGGTTTCCGGTTGAAGTGCCTCAAGCTCGTGTGACTCAATCGGTGAATTTGTGTGATGAGTAAGCATTGTAACAAAGAAAATATCATGTTGCCATGATAGCCTTGTGCGCATGAAGGATCTTGCATGAAGGATATTGTTCTCTTCTACCTCGGGAATGTGCAAAGTCTGTAAACAGTGAAAATGTGTGATGGGTTAGCAGCCGCCATGAAAGCGATGGAAAATGAATAATGGTGAACATCTTGAGATTAGTTCAAGTCTGTTGCATTTAATGCAATATGTTCAATGATCAAGATTAAACCATTTGAATTGCTTAACCTAACAGGTTTAGGGTTTAGGGTTTATGCTTCTTACCTATCTTTCCTATAAGGTCATTGTTGTGTTTCTTTTTGAAGTTGTTGGCAAAAGTTGTGTGTGAGTATCCAAGTGAAGAGATACGTGATTCTTGCCAAACCAAAAGAGAAAAGTGATACCTACAGAGTGTAAGTACAGAAGGTGAAGAGGAGCTAAAACGGATCTACATTGGCATTGAGTGTTGTTACCAGATCATTGTAATACTTGTTGATCTCTAAACACTTCAACAGTTGGGAAATCCCTTAACAAGGTAGCTTTAACCGGCTTACTATAAATCCTTTAACGGGGGTGACTCAAAACCATTGAGTTCTTGAAATCCTCTAACAAGGTAACCTTTAACAGGGTTTAACCCTTAACCGGGTATTCTAGCCATCCCTTAATCGGGTGATCCCTAACAGGATTGGTTCCTAACAGAACCTATTGTATCAGTCTTTAACCAGACAAGGCTCCTAACAAAGAGGACTTCTAAAGAGTTCAAAAATAGCTTGTGGGTATTCATCCCCACTGTGGTTTTTCCTAGTTGGGTTTCCATGTGAAAAATCTGTGTGTCATGTGTGCTGTTATTCATGTGATGGTTTAAGTGATTTGTGTCTGAAGGTAAATCATGTTAATCTTGTTGTTTATATGTCTTTGATGATAGATTACCTATTCGTGCACTAGGGTGAAATGGAAATGAAGTATTAGATTGTATGAAAAGATAAGTGTCAACCAGTTTATGCTTGTCTCAGTTATTCTAGGTTTTACTGGTTGTACTCTGTTTAAGACCGATGTTACTATTTGTCTATCAAAGCACAGTGTCTGCTGACAAACCGGTTTAGGATTGTGTTTTTGTCTGTACTGATTCACCCCCCTCTTAGTACCGGTTTGGTACTATCCGTTCATCATTGAGTTATCAAGGTATGCAATAGCTTATTATTGAGTTAGTAGCCCGATGCCCTGAGTGTTAGAGAGTCAAGGCAGAGCACCACCATCCAAGTGGGTTGCTCCAGTCTCATGCTATACCAGAGTGGAAGTGGGATACTATATCCATGGATTTCATCATTGGTCTTCCCATGTCATCTCGTCGCCATGATGCTATGTTGGTGACAGTTGACAAGTTGACCAAAGTGGCCCACTTCTCACCAGTCCGGACTACCTTCACAGCACCAGCAGTGGCACAGGTGTTCTTGCAAGACATTCTCAGGCTTCATGGCATTCCACACAAGATTATTTGTGATAGGGATTTCCTCTTCACTTCTTCCTTTTGGAAGGCATTACAGGCAGCAATGGGCACCAAGCTCAATTTCAGCACAGCCTATCATCCAAAAATGGATGGACAGATAGAGCAGGTTAATGAGGTGTTAGAGGATATGCTCCACATGTAGGTCATGGATCATCAGACCAGATGGGAGGAGTACCTTCATTTAGTAGAGTTTGCCTATAATAATGGGCATCACACTTCTTTGGGGATGCCACCTTTTTAGGATTTGTACGACATACCTTGTAGGACACCTTTGAGTTGGGACCGTATTGAGGATAGAGTGCCCATAGGCCCTGAGATGGTTTGTGATATGGAGCAATAGGTAATTTTGATTAGACAGCACCTTAGAGAGGCATAGGATAGGTAGAAATATGTAGATGCAAAGAGGATAGACCAGAGTTACATGGTTGGGGACAGAGTTTTTCTGAGAGTGCGGCCGCATAAGAGTCCAATCCATTATGGAAAGGGTTCTAAGCTCACACCTCACTTTGTTGGACCTTTTGAGATGCTTGAGAGGATAGGACCAGTTACTTATCACCTAGCTTTGCCACCTAGCCTATCATGCATCCACAATGTGTTTCATGTTTCTGTTTTGAGGAAATATATCTATGATGAGTCTCATATTTTAGATTGGAATGCCTTGCAGGTGGAGTCAGATGGGAATCTAGCTTTGGAGCCCATTCACATTTTGGCTCAACAGAAGTTGGCCCTTTGAGGTTGAGAGCTAGACCAGGTTAGCGTCTAGAGGGATTGCTATGATGAGGTTACAACTTCATGGGAGGATGCAACACGTATGAGATCTCAGTACCCTCATCTTTTTGATGAACTCCAGGAGGAAGTTCATCCCTAGAGGGGGAGAGTGTGAGGCCCTACCCCAACCCATCCTAGCTTTTCAGTGATTTTCATGTTGGAACTATTATGGATGCTTTATTTTATGCATTATGGATATAGAACTTTATATGATCCCACGAATTTGATAACATTGGTATATTGATGCTTCGTTTCTATACATTATGAGTATAGAATTTAATATGATTCTAGAATAGGATAACATTGAGATGATGTATGTCATTATTTGATTTGTAGGACTTCATTATGATGCTAGAAATATGTATGCATATCTTATGAATGGATTAAATTATGAGGATTATGATGAATTGCTTATGTGAATTGCTTTGATATGTAGCAAATTGTATTGTATAATGTCAATTCTATGCAGAATGATTGAATTGTATTATTGATTTTGTGTTTAATATTATATGAGGATATTGAAAAGTACTAATATTTAAATTGAGATGCACAGGAAATTATCCATGTGACCATGGAAATATTATGGAGAATCAAGCCTAGGCTTATGTACATTTGTAAAACCAAGTGTTGTCTACTTGGAGAGACAACACCCCATATGTATCATATTTTATTCATAAACGTAATTGTTTTCATGTGTGTAAATTGTATTCATTAAATTTGTTTAAATCATTCAAGGGACAATTGCCATGTGTATAATTGTGATGTGGAATTATTTTTGTAGTGTCACTTGACACATATGTTGTATGTTGTGTTGGCAATTGTCATGTCACTTTTTGGAGAGAATTATTTTTTGTTTAATTGTTATATTTCCAAATTATCCTTGAAGGTACCAAGAAATCTAGGATAGTGAGCCATAAGGAGGTTCAACTCAGAGTTGACCCGTAGGTTAACTTTATGTGGACTTTCTAAGGGTTAAATCAACTCCTAGAGTTAGTTTTAGAGAAATGTTATTAGGCTTCACGGGGTACCTATGGGTGAAGGCCAAATCTGGCCATGTGTCCTTCCCCTAGGGCTTGTTTAACTACCCAAAAAAATAGTTTTCCCAAGATCGACGAATTCCATCTATAGGAGGTGTTAGGTCCCAAAGACAATTGAGAGGGGTGGGGGGGTGAATCAGTTGTCAAATAAATTCAAACTAAGAACAACTTAACAAGCTTAATGCTTGATATCGGTAAACCAGTTCAATATGTCGATAGACAGTTTTAACAGTTAATTGCTATACCGGTAAGGATTAGTGCATGAAACATAAATACAAAGTCATCCACAACACATAACACCAATATTTGTACATGGAAACCCTGTAAGGGGAAAAACCATGGTGGGAAACCTTACCCACAATTAGATGATACTACTATAGATAGTAAGTGTACATAAATGGGGTCTACACATGCAGGAAGGCCAACCGCCTAAAGCTCACTGCTCAATCACAAAATGGGAGTCACACTGACTACAGTTGGATGGTTAAATCCAATAAGAATGTACTGCACAAAATAGCATATTCATATGCTAGATTCAGTACCGGTGTAATGCTGATATGCTTTCACAAAACCCTAGCTTCACCTTCAAATGATGTCTATGTGTATAGCTCTGCTTATTCTTGCATATATCTTCACATAATCCCTTTTTGCATTCCACATTTGATCTTACAAATAAGATCTTACATTTATACCATAACCTAAGACCAACTTTAGTAGGTCGTCTCTACAAGATATTACAATAAAAACATTTTACAAACAATATAATATCTGATGCAATAACCAATTCAACATGTCGGCTTAATGCATTTACAACAATAATTAATCATCTCCATAGCGTGCCATGTTGATCTGGAAAAGATAAACCTGTCGGTGTAACCCTAGACCTATTTGCCGGTAACAATAAATATGCAACTATGAATATACCAATGAAAAAAACTCCAGGACAAGATGTCCAAACTATGTCTTCGACATAACCATGTGTCTTCCATATCATTCCAAGTGTCAGTGATCATTATATCTTGCCAGTGTACCAGATACTGGTACCTATGCATGAGTCACTTGCTTGTCAGTGAATGTTGTTGATTCTCCAAAGTGCCAAAGTTGATAAGAGTTTAGTAGGTGTTGACATCAATGACAAAACCATACCAAAATACCAACAATCTCCACCTTTGGCATTGATTGCAACACAAGATGGAAAAACCATCAAAGTGCCAAAACAGAAATGCCAAGTACCAAAAACCAACAATCTCTGAAAAGATCATAAACAGAGAGTAATAATCTCTCTTAAACAACAATCTCTCCCCTTGGGAGCAACATGTGTTTTCCTTGTGTTTTTCAAAGTTTTTCCATACCAATCTCTCCCCCTTTGACATCAAATGCCAAAGTTACAGTAAAACCAAGTTCATATACAAAATACCAATCAATTCAATATACCAACTACTCCCCCTGAGAAGTAGCTTCCCATCAAAGACCAGAATAAAATATTTCTTTGTTAATTCTGTCGATTGATGACAATCATCAACTGTCTAAGTCTCTACCAGTGATGGTATGACTCCAAGCTGATCTTTGAGATATTCAAAATTCTCCTTAGGAAAAGGTTTAGTGAAAATATCTGCAATCTATTCTTTAGTATTCACATACACCAGTTTAATCTCCTTTGCTTCAACATTTTCCCTTAGAAAATTTAGTTGTCAAATAAATTCAAACCAAGAACAACTTAACCAACTTAATGCTTAATACTGGTAAACCAGTTCAATGTGCCCGTAGACAATTTTAATAGTTAATTTCTATACCGGTAAGGATTAGTGCATGAAACATAAACACAAAGTCATCCACAACACATAACACCAATATTTGTATGTGGAAACCCTGTAAGGGGAAAAACCATGGTGGGAAACCTTACCCACATTCAGATGATACTACTGTAGATAGTATGTGAGATTCTGTGAGAAGTGAGAACCGAGCCAAGATCTGATGTCGGTCATAGATCACATGCAAATCCTCATGCAACAGATGATCAAAGATCAAAATAGCTGAATGAAGATAATTTCGATATGAGAGAGAGACAGAGACAAAGAAGAGAATTTGGAGAAGACTCTCACCGAGCTATCACTTCACCTGCTTGACTAGTGAAGGTGAGAGTATAGTGCTTATTATATAGAAAAATATAAGCATATACATCCAAGGGGTGCATTAACTCCTATTCCCCATAAAAAATGGGAGGTTTTACCTTCTTGATAAATGCCAAAACATGTGGCATAACCTCCTTACATGAAGACAAAAAAGGAGTTGAGAAAGTTGGCACATAAGGCCAAAAGAGGGTGTGAAACCCAACTACCCCATAACCCACTTAGGAAATGACAAAATAGTGGTTATGAGAGGTGGCACAACAAGCCAAAAGAGGGTGTGAAACCCAACTACCCCATGTGAGGTGGAGAGTTACACATGTAGCTGAAGTATTTCACCACATGTCCTTATATAAACCACTCCTATTAACCTAAGCAAACTTAAATAATATATGTGTAGGAAAAAATAAATATCCCCTAACATAAGAAAAATAAAAAACCTACACTAACACCCCCCCTTAAGTGTAGCTTAGGTGGGTGAAAATATGGGTCCCGGCAAATGCAACCATGTTAGGTACCCATGTACATAGATAGCCCCCCCAAAAGAAGAAGCCCCCCATAAGAGGAATAGCCCCCCCCCTAAATAAGGAGAGAAAGAAAGGAGGACTAAGAAGTCCCTCCTATAGTAGACACCTGTCGTATCCCAAGAAGAGATCGCAAATGAAGGAACTTGCTTTCGGTGAAGGGTTTGGTGAAGATGTCTGCAGTTTGCTCTATTGTAGAACAATACTTAAGATCAATGATGCCTTCCTGAATGATCTCCCGAATATAGTGCATATGTATCTCAATGTGTTTCATCCTCTGGTGATGAACTAGATTTCTTGAGATCTGTATAGCACTTTGATTATCACAAAAGATGATAGTAGGCTTCCTAACTGGAATACCAAACTTAGTGAGAACATTCTAAAGCCAAATAGCCTCAGTGGTGGCATTAGCTGCCCCTTGATACGCAACCTCTATTGATGAAAGAGCAATTACAGACTGCTTTTTACTCGACCAACAAACTGGACCAAAACCAAGTGAGAAGCAATACCCTGAAGTGGATTTGCGATCCTGAGAATCACCCACCCAATCTGAATCCCTATATCCCACCAAGTCAATATCCATGCCTGTTGCATACTGAATTCCATAATTGTGAATACCCTGAATGTAGTGGAGAATCCGCTTAGCTGCTTTCCAATGCAGCTCATGTGGCTCCTGCATGAATCTAGAGACCATGCTCACCGCATATGAAATATCAGGTCTCATATGAGTCAAGTAGATGAGGCTCCCAACAATTTGTTGATATAAAGTGCTATCAACCAAGGGTGAAGAGCACTTAGCCTCAAGTTTGACCCCAGACAAAAAAGGAGTAGGTTTAGGCTTACAGTTGGCCATGTGAAATCTAGAGAGCATATCGAGTGCATACTTGGGTTGTCCAAGGAAGATGCCTAAAGAAGATTGAGTAATCTCAATTGCCAAGAAGTAATGTAGAAGACCCAAGTCTGACATCAGAAATCTATCATGTAGAGTAGTTTTCACTACCTTGATGGTGGATGAGTGACTCCCTATGATCAACAAGTCATCAACATAGAGAACTAGAAATGTGAGAGTATCATCCTAGTGTAGAATATAGATGTTTGGATCAGAATGGCATCGAATAAAACCAACTGTCAGAAGGAAGGAGTCCATCTTGGCATACCAAGCTCGAGGAGCTTGTTTGAGGCCATAGAGAGACTTTCAAAGTTGACACACAAGTGAAGGATCTTGAACAAACCCTTGTGGCTACTCCATGTAGATTTCCTCCTGAAGGTCACCATGAAGAAATGCACTCTTGACATCCATCTGATGAACTTTCCAATGATGGGTTGTAGTAATACCAAGGACAAGTCGGATGGAATTCATCTTAGCAACTGGAGCAAAATTCTCAGATTAATCAATCCCTGGAACTTGGGAAAAGCCTTTTGCTACCAAGCGAGCCTTATACTTATCAACCGACCCATCTGCTACAAATTTTGTTCGATAGATCCACTTGCATCGAACAAGTTTCCTTCCCTTAGGAAGAGGAACTAAATCCCATCTGTGATTCCTTTCTAAGGAATTAAACTCTTCTTGCATTGCAGCATCCCATTCGGGAACACCTGTAGCTTCTCGAAAAGACTGTGGATCAGAAGCTGAAGCAATGAAGAGATGTGGAGCTTGCTAAAATTGTGACCTAGTTCTTCTAGAATCTGATGGATCACCAAGCCAATCTCCTATTGACTCAAAAGTTTGTTGAGCCCAAAGAGGCACTGAAGCTAGAGAGTCTGGGGGAGAATCATCAACCTCTGAAGGATGACTATGAGAAGAATGTGAATCCTCACCATCACTATCACCATTTGAAGTGGAGGAAGAAGACTCCTAAATAGGATTAGGAGGATTAAGATCCTCAGAAGAACTATCAACATCATGCAATGTCTCCAATGTGATAGTGGATGGAGAAGTGGTATGAGAAGAAATATAAGAACTCTCCTCAAAATGAACACTCCTCTCAAGGAACAACTCATGTGTAGAGGGATAGAGAAGTCTATACCCTTTGACATCATCTGGATACACAACAAATATGCAAGGCTTGCTTTGCGGATCCATAGCCTTGCATTTCTCTACTAGAATGTGGGCCCATGCAAGAGAACCAAACACTCTGAAATGCTTAACTGTAGGTTTCCGACCGGTCCAAGCTTGAAAAGGAGTTACCCCCTTCACAACATTATGAGGAACTCAATTCTGGATGTAACATGCACAATTGATGGCCTCTGCCCAATGCTGAGGTGCCAAAGACTTGGAGTGAATCATACAATTTGCCATATCCCTCAAGGACCTATTCTTCCATTCTACGACACCATTCTGCTGAGGACTGTATGGAACTGTGTGCTACATGTTGATACCTTCTGAAGTACAAAATTGTTCAAACTGATTATTAACATATTCACCCCCATTATCTGTACGTAGAATCTTGATGAACTTCCCAGATTGTTTCTCTTCAAAAGCTTTGAAATCTAGAAAATTCTCAAATACCTCAGACTTTTGTTTGAGAAAGTAAACCCATGTAAATCTAGAAAAGTCATCAATAAATGTTAAGACATATCTAGCCCTGCTGAAAGATGGTTGTGGAAATGGTCCTGCCAAGTCACTATGTACCAACTCCAATAGCTGTGGAGCTCTCCATGCTTTGCCTTTATCATACTTCTCCTCAGGATGCTTACCAAGAATACATCCCTGACAAACTCCATTAGAAAATCGAATAGAAGGCAACCCTGAAACCATGTCTTGTTTACTGAGTTGTTGC
Source organism: Cryptomeria japonica (assembly GCF_030272615.1). Taxonomy (NCBI): domain Eukaryota; kingdom Viridiplantae; phylum Streptophyta; class Pinopsida; order Cupressales; family Cupressaceae; genus Cryptomeria; species Cryptomeria japonica. Next base: position 609,687,350 of record NC_081405.1, read on the forward strand.
AAGTAACAATAGTTCAAGTGGCCAAATCGTTGATGCCACAAACAACTAATCTCATCTGCATGAGTGAGTAAAACTACCGAAGGAGAGTTAGGAACAAAGTGAGAAAACTGATATAATCTGGATTGATGATCTGCTTTTCCCACAACAATAGTAGACCCATTATGCATTTCATTGATTACCACTGTATCTGGTGTGAACTCAACTCGCTTGCTAGAACCAGTATGAGTGATCTGATAAATAGATAGGAAATTAGTTGATAAAGATGGAACACAAAGGACATCCTTAAATGTTCCTTCACCCACATCAATAGACCCTCTCCCATGCACTTCAACAGGAGTGTCATCACCCATTAGTATGTAAGGCATAGAACATGGCTCTAAAGAGGTGAAATCATCTTTTGAAGAAGCCATGTGGTGCGAAGCACCCGAGTCAATTATCCAAGAATTGGGTTGTGAAGCAACAACAACTAGGGCCTTACCCTTTCCTTTCCCTTTACTCTTATCTGCATCCTTAGAAGATCCTTTTGATGAACTCTATTTGACTGAATCAGCACCTTGATATTATTCTTTTCAAGAAGATTTGAAAGGTGATCAATTTGTTTCTTTAAACACTTATGTTCATCATGACTAGGCCTCTTACAATAAGAACACTTGACCTTCTCCTTCTTAGGTTGTTCACCTCTTGATGAAGAGGTCTAATTATCTGCTTTTGAAGTAGTAGATTTCTGATCTTTTTTCTTCTCTCCTTGGTTCTTTTGTTTCTTATCTTGCTTACTAGACCCTTTTTGTTCTTTCGTGCCTTGATTTACAACTAAGGCATGTGACTTAGAGGGTTTTATTGTACCCATTTGAACCAATTTGTCTTGCTCCCTAGTGAGTTCTACAACAAATTCATCCAGAGAAGGCATTTTGAATGTGGTACCTAGGGCACATTTTGTAGCATAGAATGTAGAAACAAACACTGAATAGTTAGGATGAAGCTTAGAAAGAATATTCAAGATCAGTTGCTTATCATCTTTCTTAGTTCCACACCATTCCAACTACAATCTTACAGACTTAATTTTAGTGAAGAAGTCTTGTATAGTATCAAAATTGGTTGGATTCAACTCTATGAGTTCATTCTCTAACTGATGACCTCTTAGCTCATCCTACTTACCAAAGAGGTTTTCCAAAGTGGTCCACACTGCATTTGGTGTAGTGGCAGATTCAATGTGAAAAAGAAGGTCTGGAGAGACTGACATACATAGAGTACCAAAAGCTTCATCACATTTATTAAACCATTTAATCTTTTTTGCAGCATCTTGAGGTTCAGTTTCAAGTCCCATAGTAACAAGATGATATCCATGTCTTTTCAGATATATTATCATTTTAGATTTCTATTTAGAGTAATTATATGGTGTTAAAAGTGGAACTATAGATGCATCCATGATAGTAGAAAAGAAGATTGCAAAGAATTAGGAAAAGTGCAAGAAAGAAGGCACAAGAGACACCCCCCCTTTTCACTAGTCTTAGAAATCACCCCCCCCCCCCAAATATTACAATCTTGGCACTTTATATTTAGTGCATTTACAAGGCTTTTTATTAGATTACAATTCTTTAAGAAACAAATAGAGATTTCAAATACAAATAATTTGAGACAAGATCTAAAACAAATCAGCCTTATAACTGCTTAATTTATCTCAATACCTTTCCAACAACTATTAGTTTTGAAAAATAGACTTCTGAGGAGAAAGATATGACCAAATGAAGAGAAAAAGAAGCAGCTGATACAACCTTTAATATCTGATAGAAAAAGGCAAAAAGTTTCAATTAGACCTACAATAATGGAGAGTTCTCATTTCCATCTTTTTGTCAAGTATTTGTTTGCAAAAATCTGACACCCGAGGCAAAAGTTGTGCAACTTTTAAGAAATGTTGCTAAATTTCCCTGATAGAAAAATAGCTTAGGCCCTATTCAAGCTCGATTTCTGCAAAATTTATTCATTTTCTGGAAATACCATTTGACACCCAGAAGTTTTTCAATGCTGAGAAGAAAACCCAGAAATCATTTTTTGTGAAAGTGAACAGAAGTTGAAACACTAAAGCCCAAATAAAAACAGCTCCAGTAAAAAAAAATTACTCTGATTTTTTACTGTGTCCTCCAAACTCTGATTTTGGTGAAGTAAAAGTCACTTTTGACTTTGTCAAGCCTTATGGACACTCTGGAAATTCTTATTAAGCTTCCAATATTACCACAAAGCTGCAATCACCTAGATCTTACAAGAACACCTACATGTAAACCAGATTTAACTAAAAGCTATTTTCCTTTAAACTATTCTAATTCTCCAGATCACATGAGAATGCAAGAGAAGAGCATACTTAGTTTTTAAGGAAAATATTAGCTATATAAAAGTCTCAAATCCCTCAAATAAATTAAAAAAAAAAAATGAGCTATACTAGACAATAAGCTCTGATACCATGTCAGATTCTGTGAGAAGCGAGAACCGAGCCAAAATCTGATGTCGGTCGTATATCACATGCAACTCCTCACGCAACAGATGATCAAAAATCAAAATAGCTGAATGAAGATAATTTTTATATGAGAGAGAAATAGAGACAAAAAAGAGAATTTGGAGAAGACTCTCACCGAGCTATCACTTCACCTGCTTGACTAGTGAAGGTGAGAGTATAGTGCTTATTATATAGAAAAATATAAGCATATACATCCAAGGGGTGCATTAACTCCTATTACCCATAAAAAGTGGGTGGTTTTACCTTCTTGGTAAATGCCAAAACATGTGGCATAACCTCCTTACATGAAGACAAAAAAGGAGTTGAGAAAGTTGGCACATAAGGTCAAAAGAGGGTGTGAAACCCAACTACCCCATAACCCACTTAGGAAATGACAAAATAGTGGTTATGAGAGGTGGCACAACAAGCCAAAAGAGGGTGTGAAACCCAACTATCAAATGTGAGGTGGAGAGTTACACATGTAGCTGAAGTATTTCGCCATGTGTCCTCATATAAACCGCTCCTATTAACCTAAGCATGCTTAAATAATATGTGTCTAGGAAAAAATAAATATCCCTTAACATAAGAAAAATAAAAAACCTACACTAACAAAGTGTACATAAATGGGGTCTACACATTCAAAAAGGCCAACCGCTTAGAGCTCACTGCTCAATCACAAAATGGGAGTCACACTGACTACAGTTGGATGGTTAAATCCAATAAGAATGTACTACATAAAATAGCATCTTCATATGCTGGATTCAGTACCAGTGTAATGCTGATATGCTTTCACAAAAACCTAGATTCACCTTTAAATGATGTCTGCATGTATAGCTTTGCTTATTCTCGCATTTACCTTCACACAATCCTTTTTCACATTCCACATTTGATCTTACAAATAAGATCTTATATTTATACCATAACCTAAGAACAATTTTAGTATGTCAGCTCTACAAGATATTACAATAAAAATATTTTACAAACAATATAATATCCGATGCAATAACCAATTTAACATGTCGGCTTAATGCATTTACAACAATAATTAATCATCTCCATAGCGTTCCATGTTGATCTAGAAAAAATAAACCTACTGATGTAACCCTAGACCTATTTGCCAGTAACAACAAATATGCAACTATGAATATACCAATGAACAAAACTCGAGGACAAGATGTCCAAATGATTTCTTCGACATAACCATGTGTCTTCCATATCATTCCAAGTGTCGGTGACCATTATATCTTGCTGGTGTACCAGATACCGGTGACTGTGCATGAGTCACTTGCTTGCCGGTGAATGTTGTTGATTCTCCAAAGTGCCAGAGTTGATAAGAGTTTAGTAGGTGTTGACATCAATGACAAAACCATACCAAAATACCAATAGGAGGGTCATCCTTGGTTAGAGAACCTTCTTGGTATGTGTCATTCCTCTTGCCCATTTTATTCCTCTTCTTGAGGTGCCTTGGTTAGGGAATGTGCAAGACCTAGGGAAGACCAACTAATGAGAGTCTCTCACTCTATCGAAGAGGTTGGAAGAAGGGAGAGAAGCCTTCTTAGGCTAGAGATTGAGGTTTGGTGAGCTAATCACCCACTCCCCATCTTTGGATATTTTGGACAATTTTTGGAGGAAAAAACTAGCTTGAGAATAGGAAATTTGGCTAAGTGTTGCAGAAAAGTTTTGTGGATTGGGCTGCTCTTCTCCAAGCTATCCCTAGAGAACCCCTTGGCAGATTCAAGGTTGGTGTTTTTTTTCTTGTTTATTTGAAATCTATATGTAGGATGCTTGAATGTAAATGTGGTATCCTTCCTTGCATTGTATTTGTGAAAGCGTTATGTGATTCTTTTGCTATTTCAATTTATGCATTTTGTTGTGTTTTGGGAGTATCCAAGACTATCTTACCCTAGGGAGGGCAAAATGGTCTTGGGGGTGGAAGGAGTTTGACAACCTTAGAGTGAGAGGCTCTCATCATGAAAGTGATCTCAAGGGTTTGTCCATGTGACCCTTGCTGCATAGTTTTGTTTATGCGTTCGAGGGTCATAAGGGGAGAAAACATGGTAGGTATGCCTTTGAGGGTCATAAGGATATGGGGGTTAAGATGAGTTTGTTGTGTTCTTGGATGCCATGAGTTGGCTGCGATTTATTATCTAGAAGATCTCCTCAAAGGTACTTGGTCCACTTCCACCCTAGTAAAATATCACAATATGTGATGAAGTTTCAGCCTTGGGAATGAGATTGTGTTTGTTGTGTTTTTTTCCCTTGCTTGTTAGTGTTTGCTTGAGTGTAACCCGTCTAGGGCTTGGTTCTCCAAGATCGGGGGTGGCTTCTAGTAAGCCTAGGCTGGGAGGTGAGCACCCCATGGTCACAACCATATGTTTTATATGCAAGTTGCTTGGAAAGGAAAAAAAGAAAAAAATGAGAAGAAAGTTAGGAGTTGCAGATTTTACTTTAAGTTGCAGCAAGAAAGGAAAAGAATGTAATATTGTAATTTGTTAAAATGAAAGAGTAGGAAATGTAATCTTATATTTGAGTTGCAGAAATGTAAGTGAGGAGATTTATATTGTACTTATTTTTGTATGAATAAATGCATTATTTTATTTAAGTCCTCATTATTAGGTATGAGAGACCAGTTGGGCTGAATTACCCTCATTGTAAAAGTTGACTATTGTTGTTTTTTAAAAATGTTTTTATAAGAAAAGTGTTGTGAATGAAAGGCTGTAATGTGAATGTTGTTTCTTTTCTCTTAAATCTATCCATTATAAGAAAATTGTATTTTATTTGAGCCTATCATTTAATTGAAATCTGCCCTCTATTATCTCTATAATTTGCACAAAGAAAAAAGGGAATGCAAAAAAATAAATGAAAGTGTTTTAAGTGTCTTTCCTAGAAAATTTAAATATTGTTGTAGTTATATGTATTACTATCATTTTCTTTTATCTCAAAAAAGAAAAGAGATACATATTCAGATTTAAGCATAGCAGAAAAAGCCTAGAGAGACAGGTAGAAGCCATTGATTCTGTTTTATCTTTGTAAAAAAAATAAAATAATAATATAACAAAAAATATACAACTATATCTATCTAAGGGCTGCTTGTACATTTCTAACATTCCTGCATGATTATGTATAAATTTATTCCTTAAAAAAAAAGATCCTAACCCTAAGAGTTTGGTTATGCACATATAGATTTATATATATATACATATACATATATATATATATATATATATATATATATGTATATGTGTATACATATACATATACATATACATGTACATATACATATACATATATATATATAAATATATATGTATATATATATATAAATGTATATATATATATATGTATATATATATATATAAATATATGTATATGTATACATTTAAAAAAGAAAAAGCACATAAATATAACAGAGATATATATTTGAATCTGTTTGAATCTGTTTATATATATATATATATATTTACTCACATTTTAAAACATTGTAACTAGGAAAGAAAAAAATAATAATAAACAAAAATTAGGGGCATACGACCGAACCACTGTGTGTTAACACAGTGGACAGCTCATGCACCAAGCCATTGTGTTTGTACACAGTTGACGGTGCAGGAGGTGCCACCTTTGTGTGTATACACAGTGGACGGCCCGTGGCCGCCATTGTTCTTACACACAGTGGACGGCAGCGACCACCACTATGGTCGGACATAGTGGACGACTTCATCCGCCATTGTGTGTACGCACAGTGGCATCCAAGGGGAGCCCCGCACTGTGAAACCCAACCTCCTCTCAGCCTCCGCCCTTCCATTCAGCCACCACCATGCCCTAATTCGGCTGTCGTCTTGCCCTAGTTCGACCCTGCATAACACACAACACACACACAAAAAAATAAATAAATATAAAATAATAAACCCTAACCCAATTCCGAGTTAGGGTAAAAGCAATAAAGAAGGAAAGAAAGGAATCTTAGTTGTTAAAAAATGCAACCCTAATCCAATTCGGGTTAGGGTTAGCATTTAAATAATAAAAGAAAATTAGAATTGCAACCCTATCCCATATTCGGGTTAGGGTTAGCAAATAATATTAAAAAAAAGAGAGGGATTATTAAATTGATTTAAATAAAATATAGGAGAAGATAATTACTCAATCCTAATTAGGGTTTGAGATTTAAAATATTAATTAAAATAAGAAGAGGGGGAAATACTTTTTAAATTTTAAAAAAGACTCCCCCCATTTAATTTTAGCTATATGTGTTATTAATTTAAAACTCCTTATTCAATTTAAGAGAAAAATAGTTTTAATATAGTTTATTTTATAGAATTTAAAATGGAAATTAATGTTATATGGTTACATTAATCGCATAATTGATTTAATTTATTTAACTAGGGAAGCTATATAGTTATTTTATATATCGAATTAAATATGGATGTCAAGTGGGAATTAAGTTGGGAAAAATTTGTAAACAAGAATTATTAATTAGTTTAAACAAATTTTTAACCTATGAGGCCAATGTTGGCCAGATTATTTAAATCGTCAAATTTGAAGGTTTTGGGGAAATTAATATTGACTAAAGTATAAAATTAGATTTATTTGGCAAATGACATTATTGTTTGAACCCTTACCAATTAGATTTGAATAATGAAATTTGCATGCACTCGATTAATTAAATTTTTAATTTAAGATATCCTCATCATCATTCAATTAGCTCAACATAATTTGAAAGCATTTGAGGTATATAGATATCCCTCGACTTTAATTAGTGGTAATTTAATTAGGTGAATTGAAATATCTAATTAAATTACGAGGACCCTCTCAGGGGATAATTAGTCCTCATTAATTAATGTCGCTTTTATGAGTGAGTTAATTAATCCAATATTAGTGAACGATTCTACTTACATCTTAGTTAAGACAAAACTCTATTGTTTTTATTTTAATGTAGGCTATGTTATGAGTTTATGTTGTTCAAAATAAATTTGTTGTTCTATTTTTTGCCCAAAAGTTTGGGCATGACAAGATCACACTGGTAGGGCATGACTATCGATGTTCGGATGCTTTAGGATGCGTGAGAGGAGTATGCTTAGCGTAGATATTCTCACCCGGACATTTTCGTGATGTTGGTTTGTGCACAGGACGAACCAAATTAATTCTAGCCTCTCTTGCAACTTTGCATTAGATAGAACTGATTGCTTTTGCAGCAGGCAAAATAAAGCTACCAATTGAAAATGGCTACAAGTCATCAAAAAGTGAGATAGGCCATTGTAGAGGAGCCTCACGTAACCCCATAGGTTCAAATAGATTGGTCATATATGTCCTCATTTGGAAGAAATAGTCTATGAAAGTTTGACAATTTTTTGGACTTAGGCCACTTGAGAGATCTCATCGGTAGGGTATGACTCTCAACATTCCGACATTTTGGGTTGCATGAGAGGAGCATTCCTAGCATAAACCTCACCACCTAGATGTTCTCGTGGTTTTGGTTTTTCCACATGATGAACCGAATCAATTCTAGCCTATCTTGCAACTTTACATTTCATGCAACTGACTATTTTGCAATAGGCAAAAAAATGCTACCAATTGAAAATGGTTCCACATCATAAAAAAATGAGATAGACCATTGTAGAGGAGCCTCACTTGACTCCATAGGTTCAAACGGATCGATCATATGTGTCATGGATTGGAAGAAATAGTCTTTCAAAGTTCTACAATTATTTGGACTCAAGGCACTTGAGAGATCGCATTGACTCTCAACGTTTTGATGCTTTGGGATGCATGAGAGGAGCATGCCTAGCATAAATCTTCCCATCTAGATGCTCTTGTGATGTCATTTTGTTCACATGAGAACCAAAATTTGACCATTGCGAGCGTGAGGGTACTCTCATACAACACACATATTGTTGTTTATATTCATATTGTTGATTACATAGAAAATATTCATTTAAATTTATAAAGGGATAGCCACAAAATACAATGAATACACAATAATGAACTAAATACAAATAATTTTGTAGAGCTAATTCGACATTTTAGAAATTTTATCAAATCATATTCTACAATTGAAATGTTTTATATCATAGATTTTTGTAGGGTTAATTCGACATATTAGAAATTTTATCAAATCATATTCTACAATTGCAATGTTTTATATCATATATTTTGTTGCTTATATTCATATTGTTGATTATTGTTGGCATATGATGAAGTGGTGATAATGTATTTTGTCATCAATGTCAATAAGTGTTGATCTAAAAAAGTGCTCAAGCAGATGAACCGGTATGCACCGATATTAAGATTGGAAGCAGTTATGGTCAACCGGGATGGAGTGGACTGGTGTCGGGCTTCACTAAGTATGACTACTGGTTGGTAGTCTCTGTTAGGCTCTAGCATTTCCAGTTTGGCTTGTGCAGTGAGACCGATGATGTTTTGTGATGAGTATGTTAATAACAAGGATAAGGATCTAGATGCCACGTCAACCATGTGCACGTGAAGGACTTCTTTGAGGATCTAAGTGTGAAGATCAAATGCATTCAATGTCTACCTCAAGAATGTGCATTTTTCTTAGAGGTATGCACAAAGCGCGTGATGAGTTACTATTTACCAGATGTGGTGAAGATTGGATGATGCAGAATGACTTGAGATCTGTTTTAGATCATTTCATTCTATGTAATGTATTTGACGGTCAAGATTGGACCCCTTGTAGTTGTAAACCTAAAAATGTTCAAGGTTTAGAGTTTATGCTACCGACCTAATTGTTGTTTACAGGGTCAATGAGTTTTGTTATTGTAGTTTTTGAAAAAAGTTGTGTGTGTCCGCATGTTTTGATACTTGCCAAACTAGATTGAGGAATCTGTAGAGTGTGATTGCAGAAGAGAGGAACTAAAAAGGATCTCCCTTAGGAAGGAGTGTTGTTATCAAATCAGAGTTTTACCTATTGTCTTCTAACAATTTCAAAAAAAGGTAAATCCCTTGACCAGGTAGCTTTAATAGGCTTTGTTGTAAATACTCTAACTAGGTGGCGCAAGTTCATTGAGTTATTTAAATCCTCTAGTGAGGTAACCTTTAATAGGGTATATAACCATCCCTTAACCGGGTGATCCCTAATAGGATCAGTTCCTAATAGGACCTTATTGTAATGACTTTAACCGGACTAGGATCCTAACAAAGTGGACTTCAAAAGAGTTCATAAACAAACTTGTGGGTATTCATCCCCATCATGGTTTTTCGTATTTGGGTTTCCATGTGAAAAATCTATGTGTTATGGGTTGTGTTTTTCATGTGATGATTATGTAATTCTGATTAAGTTAGATATGGATGCAATGTTAAATGGTTGTGGTATTATTGATACAACTCATGCATGATTATATCGGGAAAGTAGTCATTAAGATTTGAGATCTGTTGAATGTTGTTTGAGTATTTCTAGTTAACCCGTATTTATATGGTTAAGTACAGTGGTGAAGACAACTGATTATCTATTTTTTTATTTGTCAAAGTGTCAGAACAAGTTTTTGTGTGTACTGATTCACCCTCCCCCTCTCAGTACCGGTTAGGACCTTAGTAGTTCATCATTATTCATCAATTGGTATTAGAGCTCATCCAGGTCCTCAGTGATATAATGTTAACCACTTGAGGCAAAAGATCATGTTTAAATGATGAAGAGGGAAGGTCCTAAGTTCAATAGGGACAACTTTACAATATGGAAGGATAGGATGAAGATATCTATCAGGATTTTGGGTGCACAACACTAGAGCTATGTTGAGAATTCCTATGTAATCCCCACTGGCACTCTAACTGATGATCAGAAAAGAGTGATACAAGAAAATGGGCAAGTCATGGAAGCCCTTATTAGCAGCTTGTCCGATATAGAGTTCATTGATTTACAAGATAAGGACAATCCGAAAGAAGTATGGGACAAACTGCAATCCATTTATGGTGGTGATGAACTTGTCAAGCAGGATAAGGAAGAAATCCTTAGAGTAAAGTTTGAAGATATGAGGATGGTTGAAGGAGAGACCATTCAACAATATGGCATAAGAATCAAGACAATGGCTAGAGAGATCAAGAGCACTGGTGGAACAATTGATGATGCCATTATCATTAGTAAAGTTATGAGATCAATTTTTCCGGTTTATGCAATCAGGGTTGCCGCTATTCAAGACCTAAGGTCTATCGATAAAACCAAGGTATCAATAGACTCTATTATTGCAAAGTTGATTGCATATGAATTGAATAGCTATGATGGTAGTGTTCAAAAGATTGAGTCAACCTTTAGAGTGTTTGTTTCCTCTACACCAACCAGGAAAGGAAAAGAGGTTAGTACTAGTTATGAATCTAGGTCATACAAAGATATGGATGATGAGGAGATTATGATGGAGTTTGAAGCTCTTCTTGCCAAGAGACTACCAAAAGGCACCAGAAAATACAAAGGTAAACTTCCTCTGAAGTGTTTTTACTGCATTAAGATAGGACATATAGCTATTAACTGTCCTAACAATGATAATAAGGATAAACCAGAGAGGTTTAGGAAGTATAAAGGAGCAGGTAGTAGAAATTTTCTTGTTGTAGTGGATGAAGGTGTTATGAATGAGGAATCTAAGGATGAAGAGAATGAGGACATAGTGTTTGTGGTTGCCAAGGAAGAGTTGTCTAACCAGAAAGCCCTTGACTCACATATTGACAACTCCAATGAGTGGAACATTGATAGTGGGTGTTCTTAGTACATGACCGGTGACTGGAGAAATTTGTTGTCTCTTGAAGAATGTGATGGTGGTGTTGTCCGGTTTGGTAATTATGTACCTTGCATGGTGAAAGGAAAAGGATCCATCTCACTAAATGGAAAGAGTAGCACGGATGATGTCTACTGGGTGGAAGGCCTTAGGCACAACCTTTTGAGTGTTGCTCAACTGAACGACAAAGGACTCATTCTGGAGTTCAAAGGTGGAGTCTGCAAAATAATTGGAAAGAGTGGTGAACTTATTGCAACTGGTAAGAAGACCAGAGGAAACCCGTTTTAGGTGAATGCCAAGATTAGTCAGTGCTTGATGGCAAAATTTTATGACAGTTGGATATGGTACAGGAGACTTTGTCAAATGAATTTTGACAATATTGTAAAGCCTAGTAAGATCAAGGCAGTAATAGGATTGCCTTTTCTTAACAAACCAAAGAATGCTTTGTGCATAGAATGTCAACTTGGGAAGATGTCTTCCTCAACATTCAAAGGTAAGTCCTTTTCAGCAGAGAACTTAGTTGATCTAGTGCACATCTGTTGGCATTATGTGAACCGACATGAGCCTTATGTAAACTAGCATGAAGACATAATGATATTGTATGTTGTCATTGATGTGAATATGAGACATAGTGTGAACCAACACATGAGATACGTGAAGAAAGAGATACCGGCATATGTGTGAATCGGTATATGCCAAAGTGAAGCGGCACATTTGTTCAAAGTGAACCAACATGTAGTTATGGGAACCGCAACATGGAAGCACTGTATGACTATCGGTTGGTAAGGCAGCTTCCACTTCGAGGTTTCTAGTTGGAGTATCTCAAGTCTATGTGACTCAATTGGTGATATTTGTGTGATGAGTCAGTAGTATGATGGAGGACAGATCATGTTGCCATGTAAGCTCTGTGTGCATGAAGGATCTTGCATGAAGAAGACTATTCCTATCTACCTCAGGAATGTGCGAACTCTGTCAAATAGTGATAACGCGTGATGGGTTATCAGCCGCCATGAAAACGGTGGATAATGGACGATGGAGAATGTCTTGAGATCGACTCAAGACTAGTGCATTCAATGCAGTATGTTTCAATGGTCAGGATCGAACCGTTTGAAATGCTCAACCTAATAGGTTTAGGGTTTAGGGTTTTTGCTACCGACCTGTATGTTTCCTATAAGGTCGATGTTAGGTTTTTCTCTAGAGTTGTCGGCAAAAAGCTGTGAGTGTGTATCCAATGAAAGTGATACAAGATTCTTGCCAGACCATAAGAGAAAAGAGATACCTGCAAAGTGTATGTGCAGAAGGAAAAGAGAAGCCTAAACGGATCTGTATTAGTATTAAGTACTGTTAATAGATCATTGTAATACCTGTTGATCTCTAACCACTTCAACAGTTGCAAAATCCACTAACAGGGTAGCTTTAACTGGCTTGATTCAAAATCCCTTAAATTGGGTGGTCTTAACCGGCTTGCTGTAAATCCCTTAACCAGGTAACTCGAAGCTAATGAGTTATGAGAAGCTAGAGAAGCTTAGGAGATCCTTTTAGCTATTGAGTTCTTAAAATCCTCTAACAAGGTGACCCTACTGGGTTTAACCCTTAACCGGTTATCCCTTAACTGGGTGATCCCTAATAGGATCGGTTCCTACCAGAACCTATTGTAATGTTCTTAACCAGACAAGGCTCCTAATAGAGCGGACTTCTAAAGAGTTCAAAAAGTAGCTTGTGGGTATTCATCCCCACTGTGGTTTTTCCCAGTTGGGTTTCCACGTGAAAAATATGTGTGTCATGTGAAATGCTTTTGTCTTGTGATGCTTTGTTTTATCTGATTGCACATGAAGTTTCTATGTTTTATGCCTGTCTATAAAACATATTGAACTCACTGTTGTGAAGATTTGATGGTTAGGCCTACTAGTTCATGCATGAGAATATTATGATAATGTGGTATTGAGCTAAGAGAAAAGCTTAGTAAGTGACCGGTTCATGACTGATTGAGTTATTTTGGATGGTACCGGTTGCACTCTATTTTATCGGTATCTCTGTTTATCAGTCATTGTGAGTGTTTGCTATCAAACCGGTTTTGGACTGTATTTGTGTCTGTACTGATTCACCCCCCCCTCTCAGTATTGGTTTGGTACTAGTGGTTCATCATTGAGTTATCAATTGGTATCAGAGCACTCCAGGTCCTCTGTGTTGTAAGCTTAACCACTTGAGGAAAAGATCCTAGCTAAATGATGAAGAGGGAAGGTCCAAAGTAGAACAGGGAAAACTTTTGTATATGGAAAGATAGGATGAAGATATTCATCAAAAGTATGGGTGTTCAACACTGGAGTTATGTTGAAAATATATATGTTGTTTCTACCAGTACTCTCACCGATGACCAAAAGAGAGAGATACAAGAAAATGGGCAAGTCATGGAAGCCCTCATCAGTAGTCTATCTGACATTGAGTTTATTGATGTTCAAGACAAGGCAATTCCCGAAGAAGTATGGGATGCTCTTGAAAATATCTATGGTGGTGATGAGCATGTAAAACAGGCTAAGGAAGAGAGCTTGAGAGGAAAGTTTGAAGACATGAGAATGGTTGAAGGAGAGACCATTCAGCAGCATGGAATAAGAATCAAAATAGTTGTTGGAGAAATAAAGAGTGCAGGTGGCAAAATAGAAGATTCCATTATGGTAAGTAAAGTCCTGAGATCCCTGTTGCTGGTCTATGCAATAAGGGTTGCTGCTATTCAAGATTTGAGATCAATAAACAAGTCTAAGGTATCCTTGGACTCCATCATAGCCAAGTTGACAGCCTATGAGCTAAATAGCTTTGATGGTAGTGTTCAAAAGTCAAAATCAGCTTTTAAAGCTTCTGCTATACCATCCAAAAAAGGAAAAGAGGCTAGCACTAATGGGGGACCTAGCCAAAATACAGAGATGAAGGATGAAGAGTTTTTGATGGAATTTGAAGCTCTTCTGGCCAAGAGATTCCCAAAAGGAACTGGTAAATACAAAGGTAAACTACCTTTGAAATGTTTTTCCTGCAACCAGATAGGACATATTGCTATGAACTGTCCTAATAGTGACAACAAGGACAAACCGAAAAGGTTCAAGAAATTCAAAGGAGGAAACCGGAGAAATTGTTTTGTGGTAGTTGATGAAGGTGTCATGAATGAGGAATCTGAAGATGAAGAAAATGAAGACATTGTGTTCATTGCTGTAAAGGAAGATGTGACAGACAAGAAGGCTCTTGTCTCCTGGTTTGATGATTCCAATGAGTGGATCATTGACAGTGGTTGCTCTCACCATACGACTGGTGACCGGAGCAAGTTTCTATCATTAGAAGAGTATGATGGTGGTGTGGTTCTCTTTGGCAATGATGCACCATGCATGGTCAAAGGCAAAGGGTCCATCTCCTTGAATGGAAAGAGTAGTGTTGACAATGTGTATTGGGTTGATGGTCTCAGACACAACCTTCTAAGTGTTGCCCAGTCAAATGACAGTGGACTCGCTCTGCAATTCAAGAATGGAGTTTGTAGAATCAAAGGTAAAGATGGTAAATTGGTAGCCACCGGCATGCAAACTAAAGGTAACCTATTTCATCTAAATGCTAATATAAGTACATGTCTTATGGCTAAGCTTGATGATAGCTGGATATGGCATAGGAGATTTTGCCATGTGAACTTTGACAACATTGTGAAGGCTAGTAAGATCAAGGCAGTAAGAGGGTTGCCGGTGCTGAGCAAACTAGATAATACCTTGTGTAGAGAATGTCAGTTGGGGAAAATGTCTTCCTCAACTTTTAAAGGTAAATCTTTCACTACTGACAACTTGCTTGATCTTGTGCATACTGATTTATGTGGTCCTATGAAAACTAGAAGTGTGCAGGGTGATAGGTACTTCATGATTCTCACTGATGACTGCTCAAGAATGATGTGGGTCACATTCTTGAAAGACGAGTCTGAAGCTTTTGGGAAATTAAAAGCTTTCAGAGCATTAGTGGAAAAGGAAAGCAGTAAAAGGATCAAGTGTCTCAGAACTGATCAAGGAGGGGAATTCACTTCAAATGAATTCAACAAGTACTGTGAAGAATTTGGCATCAAGAGACAGTTGTCTGCCCCATAGACTCCACAACAGAATGGCCTAGTAGAGAGGAATAACCGAACTGTGGTTGAAGTAGCTAGAACTATGTTGATCCAAGGAAAGGTTGCTCACACCTTTTGGATAGAAGCGGTGAGCACTGTAGTTTACACTATGAACCGGGTACTCATCAAAAAGGGCAAGGACAAAACTCCTTATGAGTATTGGACTGGTAAGACCCCTATGGTAAATTATTTTAAGGTCTTTGGTAGCAAATGTTACATCAAGAGGAGTGAACATCAGGGCAAATTTTAAGCTAAATGTGATGAAGGAATATTTCTAGGATATTCCACCAAGAGCAAAGCTTTCAAGTGCTACAACAATAGGACTTAGAGAATTATGGAAAGCATCAATGTAAGAGTTGATGAATCCTCTAAGAAGACTGAGAAAACTGACAATGAGCAAGTTGTAAATGAACCGGTTGCAACCTTCTGGGAACTGGTTGTCAGTCAAGCGAGCACCAGTAACAGTGTTCCTGAACTGATGAATGTTGATACTGATGAAGATAAGGATGAAGAAGAAAAGCAAGAAGAACCAATTAAGACCATTCCTTAGTATGTCAAGTTGAATCATGATTCCAAGCAGATCATAGGTGATAAGGATGCAGGAATCCTTACCAGAAGAAAGATCAAAGAAAACTTATGCATGATCTCTGAATTTGAGCCTAAATCATTCAAAGAGGCTCATAATAATGAAGACTGGATCAAGGCAATGGAAGAAGAACTTGACCAGATAGAGAAAAATGGTACATGGTCCTTGGTACCCAGACTAGAGCATAAGAATGTCATTGGCACCAAATGGGTGTTCAAAAATAAGTTGAATGAGGATGGCACAGTGATTAGGAATAAAGCCAGACTGGTATGCAAAGGATATGCTCAAGAAGAAGGTGAAGACTATGGGGAAACCTTTGCTCCTATAGCCAGATTGGAAGGAGTTCGTATGCTTCTTGCATATGCAGCTTTTAAGAGATTCAAGGTATATCAAAAGGATGTAAAATCTACATTCCTAAATGGTGTACTCAAAGAGGAGGTATATATTGAGCAACCAGATGGGTTTACCCTATTTGAAGATAGTGACATGGTATGTAGGCTACACAAAGAATTATATGGTCTAAAGCAAGCACCTAGGGCATGGTATGAGCCCCTACATTCCCATCTTGTGAAGATTGGATTTGAGAGAACAAGTGAAGATAGTAATATCTACTTGAAGTCTGAAGAAGATCAGATCCTGATCTGTGAAGTCTTTGTTGATGACATCATCTTTGGTGGAGATGACAAGATGAGTCATGAGTTTGCCGATGAGATGAAGAAAGAGTTTGAAATGTCACTCATAGGGGAGAGTAAGTTCTTCATTGGACTGTAGATCCAACAGATGAAAGATGGAATCTTCATCACTCAGTCCAAATATGTCAAAGAGGTGTTGAAGACTTTTGGCATGGAAGATAGCAAACCGGTCGGTACGCCAATGGTGACCAGTTGCAAATTGACAAAGGAAGATGATTCCGCACTGGTTGATGAGAAGGAATACTGATCAATGATTGTTAAGTTGCACTATGTAGTGCATAGCAGACTGGATATTGCACATGCAGTTGGCATCACTGCAAGGTTCCAGAAGAGTCCAAGAGAATCTCACTTGAGTGCAGTCAAGCGGATTCTTAGGTATCTAAAGGGAACAATTGACTATGGATTGTGGTACCCATACAACAATAATTTCAATCTGAAAGTATTCACAGATGCTGATTGGGCCGGTAATGTGGATGACTAGAAGAGCACAACCGGTGGTGCATTCTTTCTCGGTGGTAGACTGGTCTCATGGATGAGTAAAAAGAAGAGTTGCATTTCTCAGTCTACAGTGGAAGTGGAGTATGTTGCAGCTTTCATGAACTGTACTCAGACAATCTTGATGAAGCATGTATTGGAAGGCTTCAAGATCCTTGTACCTAAACCGGTAAGTATATTCTGTGATAACACAAGTGCTATCAATATATCAAAGAATCTGGTTTTACATTCTAGAACCAAGCATTTTGAGCTTAAGTATCATTTCTTGAGGGAAAAGGTTTAGAATAAAGAGATTGCACTGGAGCATGTGTCCAGTAAGGAGCAGTTAGTAGACATATTCACCAAGCCTCTCCCAAAGACAACATTTGTGCATTTGAGAGGTGACTTAGGGGTATTGCCCCTTCAGGAGGTAAACT
The DNA here is from genome assembly GCF_030272615.1 of Cryptomeria japonica. Classification (NCBI taxonomy): domain Eukaryota; kingdom Viridiplantae; phylum Streptophyta; class Pinopsida; order Cupressales; family Cupressaceae; genus Cryptomeria; species Cryptomeria japonica. The sequence continues at coordinate 609,704,867 of NC_081405.1, forward strand.
AAAAGTGGTTGTTACACATCAGTCAGGTACTGGATAGACAAATCTTTGGTTGATTGGTGTGTTTAAGGATGCTACTCCTCAGGGGGAGCAGCATAAGGAAATAGTGGTGATTGTACCTCCACTTTGGCATTGTTGTCAAAGGGGGAGAAGAAGTGAAGCAAAAAGACATCTGCAGCAAATGGGGAGAAGATGTGAAGCAGAGAAGATATCTTTTGTATATTTCCATCAATGCAAAAGGGGGAGATTGTTAGCATTATGTGAACCGGCATGAGCCTTATCTAAACTGGCATGAAGACATAATGATATTGTATGTTGTCATTGATGTCAATATGAGACATAGTGTGAACCGGCACATGAGATAAGTGAAGAAAGAGACAGTGGCATATGTGTGAACTCGTATATGCCAAAGTTAAGTGGCACATTTGTTCAAAGTGAACCGGCTTACAATTATGAGAACCAGCACATGGAAGCACTATATGACTATCAGTAGGTAAGGTAGCTTCCACTTCGGGGTTTCCAGTTCGAGTATCTCAATTCTATGTGACTCAATCGGTGATCTTTGTTTGATGAGTCAGTAGTATGATGAAGGATAGATCATGTTGCCATGTAAGCTCTGTGTGCATGAAGGATCTTGCATGAAGAAGACTATTCCTATCTACCTCAGGAATGTGCGAACTCTATCAAATAGTGATAACGCGTGATGGGTTATTAGCCGCCATGAAAACGGTGGATAATGGATGATGGAGAATGTCTTGAGATCAACTCAAGACTGGTGCATTCAATGCAGTATGTTTCAATGGTCAGGATCGAACCGTTTGAAATGCTCAACCTAACAGGTTTAGGGTTTAGGGTTTTTGCTACCGACCTGTATGTTGCCTATAAGGTCGATGTTAGGTTTTTCTCTAGAGTTGTTGGCAAAAAGTTGTGAGTGTGTATCCAATGAAAGTGATACAAGATTCTTGCCAGACCATAGGAGAAAAGAGATACCTGCAAAGTGTATGTGCAGAAGGAAAAGAGGAGCATAAACGGATCTATATTAGTATTAAGTACTGTTAATAGATCATTGTAATACCTATTGATCTCTAACCACTTCAACAGTTGCAAAATCCCCTAATAGGGTAGCCTTAACTGGCTTGATTCAAAATCCCTTAAATCGGGTGGTCTTAACCGGCTTACTGTAAATCCCTTAACCGGGTAACTTGAAGCTAATGAGTTCTGAGAAGCTAGAGAAGCTTAGGAGATCCTTTTAGCCATTGAGTTCTTAAAATCCTCTAACAAGTTGACCCTATCGGGTTTAACCCTTAACCGGGTGATCCCTAACAGGATCGGTTCCTACCAGAACCTATTGTGATGTTCTTAACCGGACAAGGCTCCTAACAGAGCGGACTTCTAAAGAGTTCAAAAAGCATCTTGTGGGTATTCATCCCCACTGTGGTTTTTCCCAGTTGGGTTTCCACGTGAAAAATATGTGTGTCATGTGAAATGCTTTTGTCTTGTGATGCTTTGTTTTATCTGATTGCACATGAAGTTTCTATGTTTTATGCCTATCTATAAAACATATTGAACTCATTGTTGTGAAGATCTGATGGTTAGGCCTACTAGTTCATGCATGAGAATATTATGATAATGTGGTATTGAGCTAAGAGAAAAGCTTAGTAAGTGACCGGTTCATGACTGATTGAGTTATTCTGGATGCTACCAGTTGCACTCTGTTTTATCGGTATCTCTGTTTATCAGTCATTGTGAGTGTTTGCTGTCAAACTGGTTTTGGACTATATTTGTGTCTGTACTGATTCACCCCCCCCTCTCAGTACCGGTTTGGTACTAGTGGTTCATCATTGAGTTATCAACATCAATCTATGTGCTCCGATGAAAACTAGAAGTATTCAGGGAGAGCACTACTTCATGATTCTTATCGATGATTTCTCAAGAATGATGTGGGTCACATTCTTGAAAGATAAGGCTGAGGCATTTGGAAAGTTTAAATCCTTTAGAGAATTGGTGGAGAAGGAGAGCGACAGAAGGATAAAATGCCTGAGAATTGATCAAGGAGATGAATTCACTTCTGATGAATTCAATAAGTACCGTGAGAAGAATGGTATTAAAAGGAAATTGTCTATCCCAAGGACACCACAACAGAATGACATAGAAGAAAGAAACAACTAGATTGTAGTTGTAGTGGCCAAAACTATGTTGATCCAAAGAAATGTTGCTCACACATTTTGGAGCGAAGCGGTGAGCACTGGAGTCTATACGATGAACTGGGTACTCATTAAGAAAGGTAAAGACAAAACCCCTTATGAGTACTAGAATGGGAGAACTCCCAATGTGAGTTATTTCAAAGTGTTTGGGAGTAAATGCTATATCAGGAGAGGTGAGCGCCTGAGCAAGTTTGACACTAAGTGTGATGAAGGAATATTTCTAGGATATTCCTCTAAAACCAAAGCTCTCAAGTGCTACAATAGGACTCAGAAGATTGTTGAGAGTATCAATGTTAGGGTTGATGAATCCTCTAAGAAGCCTAAGAAAACCATCAGCAATAAAATGGAAGGTGAGATAGGTTTAGCCTTCTGGGAACTGGTTAAGAAGGAAACAAGTGACAAACACTACAAAGACCTCAGTGTTTCTGTACTGGTGGAAGCTTCAGTAGGTGAAGAAGAAGATGAAGCGAAAAAAGAAGAGGAGAAGAAATTTGAACTAGCCACACTCATTCCTAGGTATGTAAGACTGTATTAGGATCCGAAGAAAATCATAGGAGACAAAGATGCAGGAATACTTACAAGGAGAAAAGTGAAAGAAAATTCTTTCTTGATTTCAAAATTTGAGCCTAAGACCGCTACAAAGGCACTTACTGATGAAGAATGGATAAAGGCAATGGAAGAGGAGTTGGACTAGATAGAGAAGAATGCAACATGGTCCTTCGTACCTAGACTGGAACATAAGGATGTCATAGGTACCAAATGGGTCTTCAGAAATAAGCTAAATGAAGAAGGCACAGTGGTAAGAAACAAGGCAAGACTTGTATGCAAGGGACATGCTCAGGAAGAAGGATAATACTATGGAGAAACCATTGCCCTAGTGGCCAGACTAGAAGGTGTCCAAATGCTACTTGCATTTAAAACATACAAGGGATTTAAGGTATACCAAATGGATGTGAAGTCTACTTTCTTTAATGGAATCCTGGAGGAAGAAGTGTATATTGAGCAACCAGATGGTTTTGCTTTGTCAGAAGATAGTGACATGGTGTACAGATTATACAAGGCCCTATATGGATTAAAACAGGCACTAAGGGCATGGTACGAATAGTTACACTCTCATCTTGTGAATATAAGATTTCAAAGAACAAGTGAGGAAAACAACATCTACCTAAAATCTGAAGGTGATCTGATTCTAATATGTGAAGTATTTGTAGATGATATAATCTTTGATGGAGATGATGATATGAGTCATACATTTGTAGATGAGATGAAAAAGGAGTTTGAGATGTCTCTAATTGGAAAGATAAAGTTTTTCATTGGCCTATAGATTCAGCCGATGAAAGAAGGTATCTTCATTACCCAGTCCAAGTATATCAAAGAGGTATTGAAGACCTTTGGAATGGAGGAGAGAAAATAGATTGGAAAACCGATGGTGACCTGCTGTTAACTAACAAAGGATGATGATACAACATTTGTGGATGAGAAGGAGTATCGGTTGATGATCGGTAAGTTGCACTATGTGGTGCACAACAGACTGGATATTGCTCATGCAGTGGGCATAGTGGCCCGTTTTCAGAAGAGTCCAATCACTTGGTAGCGGTAAAGAGGATTCTTAGATATCTAAAAGGGACAGTTGATCATGGATTGTGGTATCCATACAATGGGGACTTTGATCTCAAAGTGTTTACCGATGCAGATTGGGCAGGCAATGTGGACGATAGGAAGAGCACAATCGGTGGAGCGTTCTTCCTTGGTGGAAGACTAGTCTCATGGATGAGCAAGAAGCAAAGCTGTATTTCTGACTCTACAGTTCAAGCAAAGTATGTGGCAGCATTTATGAACAGCACTCAGGCAATCTGAATGAAACATGTACTAAATGGCTTCAAAATAACTATATCTGAACTAGTGAGTATTTTTTGTGATAATACTAGTGCAATAAATATTTCCAAAAATTTGGTATTGCATGCTAGGATAAAGCATATTAAGCTCAAGTATCATTTCTTGAGAGAAAAGGTTCAGAATAAAGAGGTTGTATTAGAACATGTTTCCATTTAGGAGTAGCTATCAGACATATTCACTAACTCCTTACCAAAGACTACATTTACCTATTTGAGAGGTGAATTAGGGGTTCTGCCCCTTCATGAAGTAAATTAAAGTTATGTCCTCCACATCAGTCAGGTACTACCATTTTAGATCTTATAGGATTGATGTGTTGAAAGATGCTTCTCCATAGGGGGAGCAACATAGTGGAGCTTGGACACTTGTGCCTCCACTTTGGCATTGCTGTCAAAGGTGGAGAAGATATCTGATGGTGAAAATATATGTGGTAGAGGATATATGGCTAAGTACACACTGACAAGTCCAATGTTGGTATTTTAGTATGGTTTTATAATTGATGTCAACACCTATCAACACTTATCAACTCTGGCAGTTTGGAGAATTGACAATGCTCATCGGCAAGCAAGTGACTTATGCATAGTCACCAGTATCTGGTACACTGGTAGGATATATTGTTCATTGGAACTTGGAATGACATGGAAAACATTTGGTTATATCGAAGAAATTGTTTGGACACTTTGTCTTGGAGAATTGCTCATTGGTATATTCATATTTTCATATTTATTGTTACCGACAAATAGGTCCAGGTTATGCACCAGCAGGCTTATCTATTCCAGATCAGCACGACACGCTTTAGAGATGATTTTGTTGTTATTGTAAATGCATTAAGACAACATGTTGAATTGGATATTGCATCAGTTATTGATTTACTTGTAATTATTTTATTGTAATATCTTTTAGAGCCGACCTACTAAAATTGGTCTTAGTTTATGGTATATATGTAGGATCTTATTTGTAAGATCGATAGGTGATTGAGAAAAAGAATTGTAAGAAGGTATATGTGAGAATAAGGAGAGCTATACATGCAGAAATCAGTTGAAGGTGAAGGAAGGTTTTTGTGAAGACAATCAGAACTACACTGGTACTAAATCCAGCATATGAAAATGCTATTTTGAGTAGTACATCATTATTGGATTTAACCATCCAATTGTAGTCAGTGTGACTCCTACTTGTGTTTGAGAAGTGAGCTCTAGGTGCTTGGCCTTTTGGCATGTGCAGACCCCATTTGTATACATATACTATCTATAGTAGTATCATCTGATTGTGGGTAAGATTTCCCACCATGGTTTTTCCTCTTACAGGGTTTCCACGTACAAATATTGGTGTTATGCGTTGTGGATGTTATTGTCTTTCTGTTTCATGCAATAATCTTTACCAATACTATAATTAACTAATAAATTGTCTACCGACATAAAGTCTGTTTTACCAGTATTAAGCATTAAGGTTGGTTAAGTTGTTTTTGGTTTGAATTTATTAGACAACTGATTCACCCCACCCCCTCTCAGTTGTCTCTGGGAACTAACAATTGGTATCAGAGCTTAGTCCTCTTTTTGCAGAAGTTTAACAACTTGAGGGGATCCAATATCTACTAACTATTTCAGGAAGGACAGTCCTAAACTTGATGGAACCAACTATAGCATATGGAAGATCAGAATGGAGACACATAAGAATTGCATTGGAAAGGGCATCTAGGAAGTTACAAAGAGTGGCTATACTACTTCTACATCCAGTCAACCTAATCCACCTACCTTAAGAAAAGATGAAGAAAATGATTGCAAAGCAAGAGAAGCACTTTTGAGCACATTATCAGATTAGTAAATCATAGGATTATCAGATAGGTCTATTGCTAAAGCTATTTGATATCATTTGGAAAGATTGAATGAAGGAGATTCCATAGTCAAAATTGCAAAACTTGAAAGCTTCTAGGTCAGGTATGAAAATCTAAAAATGGAAGAAGATGAAATGATTTCTGCTTTTACGGAAAAAGTAAATGAAATTGTTTTAGGTATTAAATGTTGTGGAGGAACCCTAAGTGAAGATGAAATTGTTTCAAAAAATTTAAGAGGACTGCCATCGGCATATAAAATGAAAGTTACTACTATAAATGTGTTGAGAACAATGCCTAATACATCAGTAACTAGGGATACATTAATTGGAAAACTTTTAGCTTTTGAAATTGAGGAATTTGGTCATGTTGCTACTATAAAGAAAAATTTAACTTTTAAGACATCAACATCATCTGCACCATCACTTGAAAAATCTGATAGGAAAGCCTTTTATGAAAGAGAAATTGAGGAAAGTAGGAGAGAAAATGAAGAACTTGAAGCACTTGAAGCTCTATTTGCAAGGAAAATGCCTAAAGGTCTAGTTGGAAGTAAGTATGAAAGTAAAACACCCTTTAAATGTTTTAACTATAATAAGATTGGTCATATGGCTTCAAGATGCCCTAATAGAAAGGTTAGACAAAGAGAAGAAGCTAGAAGAACATACAAGCCTAACCCGGAATATCAGAGATACAGATTTAAGAAGAATAAAGATCAATCTTGTTATCTTGCTAATGAAGGAGTCACTGATGATTCTGATGAAGATCCGACAGACAATGGATGGGTTTTTATTGCTATTACAAAAAATAAATAGACACCTATTGTTCAACTAGTAGAGCAGGCCCTAGTAGCTAAAGTTGAAGTTAAGGATGAATGGATCATTGATTCAGGATGTTCACATCACATGACTGGTGATAAAGGTAAATTCTTGAACTTTTAGGAATACAATGGAGGTCTAGTAAGATTTGGAGATGATAAATCTTGTTTGATAAAAGGAAAATGTACTATGTCTCTTGATGGTAAGCATAATACTAACAATGTCTAATATGTAGAAGGTTTAAAGCATAATCTTTTGAGTGTTGGTCAATTAGTTGAAAAAGGATTTCAATTACAATTCAAGAATGGAAAATACAAAATTATGAACAAAACTGGTTTGGAAATTGCAACTGGTAATCAAACTAGAGGAAATTTCATTCATTTGAATAATAGTGAAAAGACATGCTTGATTGCACATATTGATAAAAGTTGGCTATGGCATAAGAGACTCTATCATGTAAATTTTGATTGCATGGTAAAAATCAGTACTTCTAAGGTAGTTAGAGATCTACCTAAAATTGTGAAACCTCAGAATACAATATGTAAGGAATGTCAATTTGGAAAACAAGTTAGAGCATCTTTTAAAAGTATTCTAGGAAAATCCAATAATGCTCTTTACTTAATTCACACTAATTTATGTGGTCCAGCTAGAACTAAAAGTTTACAAGGTGATAGATATTTCATGCTAATCATTGATGACTATTCTAGAATGTATTGGGTTACTTTTCTTAGAGAAAAATCAGAACCACTTGTGAAATTCAAACTTTTCAAGGCAATGGTAGAAAATGAAACCGGTAAGAAAATCAAATGTCTGAGATTCAATCAAGGAGGTGAATTCACATCTAAGGAATTTAATGCATTCTGTGAAGTGAATGGAATTAGAAGACAATTATTTACACCCCAGACACCATAGCAAAATGGAGTTGTAGAAAGAAAGAACAAAACTATCTTGGATGTAGCTAGAAATATGTTATCAGAAGCAAATCTACCACATGTATATTGGAGAGAGGCAGTGAGCACAATAGTCTATACATTCAACAAATTTCACATCAAAGGAGAAACCGATAAGACCCCTCATGAATTGTGGTTTGGTATTACTCCTACTCTTAAATATTTCAGAATACTTTGAAGTAAATGCTATATTAGAAGAGATGGGTATATTGGAAAATTTGATCCTAGAAGTGATGAAGGAATATTTTTTGGTTATTCATCTAAGAGCAAGGCATATAGATGTTTTAACAAAAGATTACAAAAAATGTTGAGAGTACAAATGTGAAGATTGATGAATAGTTTAGAGGAACTTCAAGGTATATAGACTCTGAACCGGCAACAAAGATACTAACAAATGAATCTACATTGAATCCACTAGTACAGAATGAAGATCTAGTTACAACGGTACGATCTAAAAATTACATTGTAACTGAGGAACAACAGCAAACGAAGACACCCCGGTATGTAAGACTGAATCACTCTAAAAATCATATAATTGGGAACAAGTATCAAGGAGTTATGACAAGAGGAAGACTAACAAATGAAGAGGTATGTCTTATTTCTCAAATTGAACCATCATCAATTAATGAGGCATGTGAAGATGAGGACTGGATTAAAGCTATGGAAGAGGAACTAGAACAAATTGAATAGAATAACACATGGACATTAGTTCCCCAGCCTAAAGACAAAAATGTGATTGGAACAAAATGGGTATTCAGAAACAAACTTAATGAAGATGGGATAGTAATAAAAAATAAAGCAAAGTGTGTAAAGGATATTCTCAAAAAGAAGAAATTGATTATAATGAAATCTTTGCACCGGTAGCAAGAATTGAGGCAATCAGATTATTCTTGGTTTTCGTAGCACACAAGAACTACAAAGTATATCAAATGGATATTAAATGTGCATTTTTGAATGGAGATCTTGCAGAAGAAGTTTACATTGAGAAACCTAATGGATTTTCTTTAACAGATAACAAAGATATGGTTTGTAGGGTAAGGAAAGCTTTGTATGGGTTTAAGAAAGCTCCAAGAGCTTGGTATGCTAGATTTGATAAATATCTTTTGAAGATTGGATTTTCTAAAGGTAATGTTGATAGCAACTTATACTATAAAGTAACTAATGATGACATCTTGGTTATAGAAGTTTTTGTTGATGATATAATCTTTGGAGGAGAAGATGGATTATGTAAAGACTTTTCTATTAAAATGCAGCATGAATTTGAAATGTCTATGATTGGAGAGATAAAATTCTTTTTAGGATTGCAGATTTCACAGACTGATAAAGGTATATTTTTAAGTCAATCCAAGTATTTGAAAGAGTTACTTAATAAATTTGGGATGGAGAACTCTCAACCGGTAAGCAACCCTATGACTACAAATGACAAATTATCACTAAGGGATGACTCGACTCCTGTTAATCCAACTAGATACAAATCTATGATAGGAGGCCTACTGTATTTGACACAAACAAGGTCTGATATTATGAATGTAGTATGTATTGTTTCAAGATTTTAGAGTAATCCTAGAGAAAATCATGAATCAATAGTAAAAAGGATTATCCATTACTTACAAGGCACTACAAATCTTTGTTTATGGTATCCTAGAGATGAAGACTTTGAATTATGTGTATATACAGATGCAAATTGGGTAGGAGATGTGGATGACAGAAAAATCACCACTAGCAGAGCATTTTTTCTTGGAAGCAGATCAATTTCTTGGTTGAGTAAGAAACAAAGTTGTACATCTTTATCAATAGCAAAATCAGAATATGTTACAGTAGCAACTACCTGTACATAGGTATTATGGCTTAAGCAAATGTTGAAGGACATAAAGGTAAAATGCAAGGAACCTATAACTATCTATTGTGATAACACTGCAGCAATTTATATATCTAAGAATTCAGTATTACATTCTAAAACTAAACATGTTTCTATCATACTGATTTTTTTGGAAGAGAATGTTGAAGCAAAAGAAGTAAAACTAGTTTATGTGAATACTAAAGAGCAGAATGCAGATATTTTCACTAAGCGTTTGCCTAAGGAGACTTTTGAATATCTCAAAGACCAGCTTCGGGTCATACCCTACGGGTAGAGACTTAGATAGTTGATGTTTGTCATCAACTGATAGAATTAACAGAGAAATATTTTACTTTGGCTTTGATGAGGAGAGATACTTCTAAGGGAGAGTAGTTGGCATACTGAATTGGTTGGTATTTTGTATTTGAACCTAGCTTTTGTATTAACTTTGGCATTTGATATCAAAGGGGGAGAGATATCTATGGAGAAACACATTATCTTTTGGGGAGAGATTATTCATTGGGGGAGAGATTTTTACTTTGGGAGAGATTGATTACCCACTGTATTTTGATCTTTGGTTGTGATCTCTGTTGGGAGATTGTTGGTTTTTGGGTTTTGGCATTTCTGTTTTGGCACTTTGATGGGTTTTCCATCTTGTGTTTCCATCAATACCAAAGGGGGAGATTGTTGATATTTTATTATGGTTTTGTCATTGATGTCAACACCTATCAGGGTCAGTGCAAGAAGCTGAGTCCATTTTTTGGCCAAAAAGTGGAAGTGTTTTTCTTGATTTTCAGATTTTGTCTCATTTGAGCTTAAGTTTTGAAACACTTGGAGATTGAATCTTGGAAAAAGTCAAGAACATAAAAGATAGCCCTTTGAGTGTACTTTCCAAATATGTAATTTATTTTAATACCCGCATAATAAAAAATAACTTTTGGAATGGAGTTCTAAAAACTATGTTTTAAAAATGTCTGTTTCAGGACCATACCATGCATGTGTACGACCCACACTTTTTGACACAATTAAAATTATTTTCTCAAATAGTTTTAGGAAATTGTTTGTAACTCAGGGAAGATTGATGAGCATATTTTTCTATATTTTTTTTTAAATATTTTATTTTTAATTAATTTTTTAATGACCGTAATTATATTTTAAAAATTTTGACGTGTACGGTCCACATAATTTGACATAAACTTAACACTTTTTAATTTATTTATTTTTAAATAGAAAATAATTTTGTGTAGATTGATGACATATAATTTTTTTTCAAAATTCATTAAAATAAAAAGGTTATTAAATTAACAAAATTAATTAATATTTAAAGTTTATGGACCCAATTTAGTATAAATTAAATAAAAAATAGTTAAAGTAATCAATTTTTAAATAAATTTACACATTTAGAATCTAGACAGTATAATCAGAAATGGATTTTAATTTTGTATAAAAATTCTCTAATTACAAGCACATAAATTATTTCAGAAGATCATATTTGTGCTTTCATTCATGAAGATTTGAATTTGCAAGTCCATGTCTTAGGTGTGGCCATCCCAGGCTTATCCCGGGCCTAATCCTGACCTAAGTGGAGGGTTATGGAATCAAATTCCACAGAATAGGCCCCCGTTTTCAAACAAGGGAGGCTTGTGGAGAAAAAAAAGAAAAATACGATTTAGAAACGGGGGCCCGTTCCCCGTTTCTAAAAAACGGGCCCCTGTTTTGTTTAAAAGAGGGACCCTGTTTTAGAACAAAACAGGGGTCCATTTATTTTTGCTTTAGACCCCTGTTACCTTTCGGTTCGGGAGCCCAAAGCATAAATGGGCCTCCATTTATAAGAGCACATTTTCCAATGCATGGACTTTCATGAATTTGTGACTCATTACCTTGCACTTGCCCACCAACACTTATGAACTCTGGCACTTTGGAGAATTGACAATGTTCACCGGTAAGCAAGTGACTTATGCACAGTCACTTGTATCTGGTACACTGGTAGGATATATTGTTTATCGGCACTTCGTATTTGCATATTTGTTGTTACCGGCAAATAGGTCTAGGTTATGCACCGACAGGCTTATCTATTCCAGATTAGCACGACACGCTTTGGAGATGATTTTATTGTTAGTGTAAATGCATTAAGCTGACATGTTGAATTGGATATTGCATCGGTTATTGATTTACTTGTAATTATTTTATTGTAATATCTTTTAGAGCCGACCTACTAAAATTGGTTTTAGGTTATGGTATATATGTAAGATCTTATTTGTAAGATCGATAGGCGATTGGGAAAAATAATTGTAAGAAGGTATATGAAAGAATAAACAGAGCTATACACACATACATCATTTGAAGGTGAAGGAAGTTTTTTGTGAAGACAATCAGAACTACACCGGTACTAAATTCAGCATATGCAGATGCTATTTTGAGCAGTACATTATTATTTGATTTAACCATCCAATTGTAGTCAGTGTGACTCCTACTTGTGTTTGAGTAGTGAGCTCTAGGCACTTGGCCTTTCTACATGTGCAGACCCCATTTGCATACATATACTATCTGCAGTAGTATCATCTGATTGTGGGTAAGGTTTCCCACCATGGTTTTTCCCCTTACAGGGTTTCCACGTACAAATATTGGTGTTATGTGTTGTGGATGTTATTGTCTTTCTATTTCATGCATTAATCTTTACCGGTACTGTAATTAACTGATAAACTATCTACCGGCATAATGTCTATTTTACTAGTATTAAGCATTAAGGTTGGTTAAGTTGTTTTTGGTTTGAATTTATTAGACAACTAATTCACCCCCCCCTCTTAGTTGTCTCCAGGACCTTAAATCCAAGTGGTGGTGATGATCTTTCAAGTTGAACTAGTATATGTCATCTAGTATATCTTATTGAGCATGGTGCAGATACTCGGCAATGCTACACTGAGTATTGTCATCAATGCCAAAGGGGGAGATTGTTGGCATATGATGAAGTAGTGATAATGTATGTTGTCATTGATGTCATTAAGTGTTGATATCAATAAGTGTTGATGTCAAAAAGTGCTCAAGTAGATGAACTGGTATGCACCCATATGAAGATTGGAAGTAGTTATGGTCAACCGGGATGGAGTGGACCGATGTCAGGGTTCACTAAGTATGTCTACTAGTTGGTAGTCTTTGTTTAGCTCTAGGGTTTCCGGTTTGGCTTGTCTGGTGCAACTGATAATGTTTTGTGATGAGTTAGTTAAGAACAAGGATAAGGATCAAGATGCTATGTCATCCATGTGCACGTGAAGGACTTCTTCGAGGATCTAAGTGTGAAGATCAAATGCATTGAATGTCTACCCCGGGAATGTGCATTTTTCTTAGAGGTATGCAAAAAGCGTGTGATGGGTTACTATTTTCCAGATGCAGTGAAGATTGGATGATGTAGAATGACTTGAGATTTTTTTTAGATCATTTCATTCTATGTAATGTATTTCACGGTCAGGATTAGACCACTTGTAATTGTAAACCTAATAGGGTTTAGGGTTTATGCTACCAACCTAATTGTTGTCTATAAGATGATGAGTTTTATTATTGTAGTTGTTGGAAAAAGTTGTGTGTGTGTCTGCATGTTTTGATACTTACCAAACTAGAGTGAGGAATCTATAGAGTGTGATTGCAGAAGAGAGGAACTAAAAAGGATCTGCCTTAGCAAGGAGTGTTGTTATCAGATTACAGTTTTACCTATTGTCCTCTAACCATTTAAACAAAAGGTAAATCCCTCAACCAGGTAGCTTTAACAAACTTTTTTGTAAATCCTCTAACGAGGTGGCTCAAGATCATTGAGTTATTTAAATCCTCTAGCAAGGTAACCTTTAATAGGATATATAACCATCCCTTAACTGGGTGTTCCCTAAGAGGATTGGTTCCTAACAAGACCTTATTGTAAAGTCTTTAATTGGACTAGGCTCCTAACAGAGTGGACTTCAAAAGAGTTCATAAACAAACTTGTGGGTATTCATCCTCACCATGGTTTTTCTCATTTGAGTTTCCACATGAAAAATCTATGTGTTATGGGTTGTGAGTTTTTCAAGCGATGATTGTGTGATTATGATTAATTTAGATATGCATGCAGTGTTAAATGGTTGTGGTATTATTGATACAACTCATGCATAATTATATCGTTAAAGTAGTCATCAAGATTTGAGATCTATTGAATGTTGTCTGAAGTATTTCTAATTAATCGATATTGCTATGGCTAAGTATAGTGGTATGTAGAGGTTTGTCAGGTATTACGTTCTCAGGTTACTCTAGTAGGGAAATATGTGGACTATTCTTTGGAGTCCGATGGACTGTTACGCCATAGAGGGCACATTTATGTACCTTCCTCCGGAGGGTTGCGAGAGTTCATTGTCACGGAAGCTCATAGAGCTCCTTATGCAGCGCATCCCGGGGTTAAGAAGTTGCATGCTGACTTGAGGTAGTTGTATCATTGGCCGGGAATGCGGCAACTCATTGCTGAGATAGTAGCTCGATGTCTCGAGTGTCAGAGGGTAAAGGCGGAGCACCACCATCCAGGTGGGTTGCTTCAGTCTTATGCTATACCAGAGTGGAAGTGGGATACTATATCCATAGATTTCATCATTGGTCTCCCTATGTCTTCTCATCGCCATGATGCTATCTTGGTGACAGTTGACAAGTTGACCAAAGTAGCTGACTTTACACCAGTTCGTACTACATTCATAGCTCCAGCAGTAGCACAGGTGTTCTTGCGAGACATTGTTAGACTTCATGGCGTACCCCACAAGATTATTTCTGACAGGCATTCTCTTTTCACTTCTTCCTTTTGGAAGTCATTACAGGCAGCTATGGGCACTAAGCTCAATTTCAGTATAGCCTATCACCCGGAGACAGATGGTCAGACAGAGACGGTCAATCAGGTGTTAGAGGATATGCTTCATATGTACGTCATGGATCATTAGGCCCAGTGGGAGGAGTATCTTTCCTTAGTGGAGTTTGCCTATAACAATGGGCATCACACTTCTTTGGGGATGCCACCCTACCAGGCACTATACGACAGGCCTTGCAGGACGCCCTTGAGTTGGGATCGCATAGAGGATAGAGTTGCTATTGGTCCTGAGTTAGTTTGGGATATGGAACAGCAGGTGGATTTGATTAGGCAGCGTCTCAGAGAGGCTCAGGATAGACAGAAGAAGTATGTCGATGTAAAGAGGATAGATCATACCTACTTGGTTGGAGACAGAGTTTTGTTGAGAGTGTGACCGCATAAGAGTCCAATCCGTTACGGAAAAGGTTCTAAGCTCACACCTCGCTTTGTAGGACCTTTTGAGATTCTGGAGAGGATAGGCCCAGTTGCCTACCGTTTAGCTTTGCCACCTAGCCTGTCACGCATCCACGATGTGTTTCATGTTTCAGTTTTGAGAAAATATATCTATGATGAGTCTCACCTTTTACATTGGGATGCCTTGCAGGTGGAGTCGGACGGGCAGCTAGCTTTGGAGCCCATTCGCATTTTGGAACGCTGGACATTGGCCCTTCGAGGTCGAGAGCTGGACTAGGTTAGGGTCCAATGGGATTGTTATGCTGAGGTTACAGCTTCATGGGAGGACGCAGCACGTATGAGATCGGAGTACCCCCACCTCTTTGATGAACTCCAGGAGGAAGTTCATGCCTAGAGGGGGAGGATGTGAGGCCTCACCTCGACTCAGTCTGACATTCAGTGGATTTTATATTTAGACTATGATGGATACTTTATTTTGATGCTTTTTGAGACTTAGAACTTATATGATTTCAGGATTTGGATAACATTGCTATGATTTGGTGATTTACTTATATTCTTTATGAGATAGAACACTTCATGATTGTTAGATAGAATGATATTGCAATGATAGATGTCGTTATTGAATTTGCAGGACTTTACTCTGAATATAGAACTATGATGTATGTTTAGTTTATGTGAATTGGGATGAAATTGCTTATGTGAATTTGCTTGATAAAAAGATGTATTCAGTCTGTGCAGATGAAAATTGTATGCAAGTTATGATGTGCATTGTTATATTATTGAATTATATTATATATGGATATTTGGAAGTACTAATGTGTAAATTGAGATGCGCAGGGAAAATTTACCATGTGACCATGGAAAATTATAGAGAATCAAACCTAGACTTATGTATGTTCGTAAGCCAGGGGTTGTCTATTTGGAGAGACAACACCCCATTTGTGTTGTATTTTATTCGTAACAGTATATGCTGCATGAGTGTTAAGTGTTATTTAAATTTATTGTGTAAAAACCACAAGAGACAATTTCATGTTTTATTTTTGTAAAAGTGTTTTATTTGTGTCACTTGACACATGTGTGGATTTAAATTTAAATGTTTTATTTGTGTCTCTTGGTGGGAAAGTGTTTAATTATAGTTTTCCTTCTTAAATAAAATAATGTGTTGTCATAAATACTTTGGGAATATAATATTTGGGGTGGTCAACTTATGTTTGACCCGAAAATAAACTTCAGAGGGGTTTAAAATGGGTTAAATGAACACCTAGGGGTAGTTTAGTAGGGTTTCCTAAAGCCCATAAGGTATACCTAGGGGTTAGGGGTAATTTTAGGCAAGTTTCTACTTTATAATAATCTTTTTAACGCTTTAAAAATTGGCTTTTTTGAGTTGTGCGAAAATTGAAGATTAGAAGTTTAAATCTAATTAAGATTTTTCCTTTTGGAATGGGAGTCTTTTTGCAGTTTTTCTTTCTTTCCCTTTTAGTTTTGGAAACTTGTGAGAACTCAGAAAGTGAGCTTCTTAAGCAAGATTTTTGAGAATTGGAGGGTAATCACCCACTCTCCATTTTTGGAGACAGAAGAAAATTTGAAAAGAAAATAATGTTATGGAATAGAAAAATTGATTAAGGGTAGAAGGAAAAAGATTTGTGGATTGGGCAGCTCTTCATCAAATATCATAAAACCTTTGGCAGATTAAAGTTGGTTTCAGTTATTCATTTTAATGTCTTCTTCTTGTTTATGTCTGGAAGTTGTTGGTGTAAGAAATCTGTGTTCTTCAAAGTTTGTGTTAGAAAATCTTTTGGTATTTGTGCTTTATGAATTGTTGTGTTTTGGGAGTTTTCTCAAGACCTCTTACTCTTGGGAGAGAAGACGATCTTGAGGGTGGTAGCAGTGACAACCCTCGAGTGAGAGACTCTCTTTTGAGAGCGATCACAAGGGATCTTTGTGTGACCCTTGCTGCATGGCCTGTTTGTGCAATGGGGGTCATAAGGAGGGATATAAGGCTAGAATGCCTTTGGGGGGCATAAGGAATAAGGGGTTGAGATTCTTGATATTATTATTGTGCCATGAGGTGGCTTCTTGTTTATTTCATACTTGCAGTTCTCCTCAGGGAATTGGTCCACTACCACCCTTTGAAAATGTTCATCACCAAAGTGTGGTGTTGTGAAAGCCAAGTTGGGAATGTGTCTGGAATATCTGTATGCATTGCTTTCTATGTGTTTGCCTGTTTGTTACCCATCTAGGAATTGGTTCTCCGAGCTCGGGAGTGGCTACCAGTTAGCCTAGGCTGGCAGGTGAGCACTCCGTGGTCATATTGTGTTTATCTATTATGCAGGAAAGTCAGGAGAAAGAGAATAGGATCCATGAAAAAGATACAGAAGATTATTATTGAAGATACTTAAATCCAGTTGCAGATATTTGTTTAAATTTGTTATAGAAGTATGCCTCATTCATAGAAAAGAGAAGCAAGTTGTAATTATTGAAAATAGACTTGAAGTTTTACTGTTGTGGCTATTCAAGAAACATCCTGTAAATTGGTAGAATATCTTAGAGTTGTTAAAGAAAAAAAAGGAAAGCTTGTTTTATTTCTACTTCTGGTTTTTAGTAAAAGAAAAGTTATTTTGAGTTGCATGCAAAAGCTTCTTTGTATTATGGAAAGAAAAAAAAAGAGAATAGCTTTCAATTAAAAATTTATCTATATTTTACTTATGGCAAAGTAGAAGTTATTTATGCTGAAAAATCTTAAGTATTTTAAAGAAAAAAGATGTTTTATGTAAATATTTTATTAGGGAAAAAAAATCAATGAATCTTTTTATTCTAGAGAAGTATATTGTATTTCTTGAAATGTATTTCTAAATTGTATCTTTAGTTAGTGTTGATTAAAGAGCTTCTCATATATATATATATATTGAAATATTTTCACCCTTTTTAACTATGGTTATAAATTCATATAAATATAAATATATATATATATAAATATATATTTATATATATATATTTATATATATATATATTTATATATAATATATTTTAAAAAAAAATAATTAAAAAAAAAAAAAGGAATTGTTTTTGGGTCCATGCGGACCCCACTGTGTGTATGCACAGTGAAGGCCGCGCGGCGCCCACTATGTGCACACACAATGGAGCCGTTCCGGCTCCCACTATGTGGACACACAGTGGATGGCCGCGGCCGCCACTGTGTGGCCACACAGTGGGGAGCCGCTAGCAGTGCCCACTATGAGGACACACAGTGGTGCCGCGGCGCCCACTGTGCACCCACACAGTAGCGCGACGGCCCTCCCTGCCTCCACTTCCGTAACCTGCAAAAAAAAAAAAACATGGCCGCCTTAGGGTCTTCGGCGCAGCAAAAAAAATTTCTGTTAAAAAAGATATGGGTTAAACCCTAGCCTGGGTGGGGCTAGGGCAAATGGATTTTAAAAATAATATGATAATTAGATTTGAAAATATATATATGAGAAAATAGAACCCTAATTAGGGTTGGGGAAATATGGATTAATATTTAGAAAGTTATTGTGTTTTTGAATTAGAATTAAAATATTTAAAATATATGTAATATATATATACATATATGTATCTATATATATATATATGGATATATATATATATATATATGTATATATATAAATTCTGTTCATAATTTGGATTAAGTATTTAATTATAAATATATATATATAATTCTAGTTATAATTTGAAGCAAGTAATAAAGAGAAATTTAAAAATGGTTGGTTAGGCTATATAGTCATATTGGAGATTAAATTAATTTTTCTCTCTTATTTTTCTTTAACGTGATTGATTTAATAAGCCTAATGGCTAGGTATCTCGAGGAGATAAAATTAAACCAGTTAGTTTTCCGCAAATAAATATTTAAACAATCTATCGATGCTTCGTTCATCTCAGAGCTAGATCGAATTTAATTATGAAAATTTCTATAACGCTTGTCGTGTGAGTGAACTTGTTAATTAATTAGTATGTTTTAAAAAAAAATTTGTTCCGTTTTTGCCCTAAATTTTGGGCATGATATTTTGGTATCAGAGCAAGGTTTCCACACTAGGAACCTTACTCACTTACGTTTCGCCTTAGAACATTTAAAATTATTTTTGTTAAATTGGTTTTATCAGACTTTTGAATTTAATTGAATTAAATATTATTCTAAAGAAATAAATTAATTGTTTTGCCTTATTTTCCTCATAGGATGCCTCCGACGACACGACAAGCTCACAAGCGCGGACGTGGTCCTAGACGTGTGCGCATAGCATGCGATGAGGTAGAGAGGGAGGTATCGGTTCCAGAGGAGAACCCAGAAGCACCTCCCGAACAGCCAAATGAACCTAACCGTGACATTTTAGCAGCCATTCAGAATCTTATTGGCATTGTTCAGGAAAGGATCCCAGCAGAGAACCCTCAGGTTAGGAGTCATGACTCTGGGAGTCATAGATCTATTGATAGAGAACGAAGCAGGAGCCCAACTCCGATTCCTGTAGAGAGTCAGGGTGGTAATGAGCTAGAGTCAGTGCATATGCCAGGACCACCTCCAGCGGTGGAACCAGTTTGTTTTGAGAGAGGTCGTCGAGATCTAGGGGATCTCATCAGGGAGGTCATGCGCCTCCAACCACCATCCTTTAGAGGTTCTACAGATGGAGTAGAGGCCGAGGCATGGCTTCTGAGTCTTGAGAGGTGCTTTGTGTTGCATTCTTATGAGAGCAACTTGAAAGCGCGTGTTGCAGTTCATCTTCTGAGAGGGACAGCCTCCACCTGGTGGAGACAGGAAGAGTACAAATGCGGATTAGTTCCTTATACACTCACTTGGGAGATATTCACAGAGAGGTTCCGTGAGAGGTACTTATCAGAACACTTCAGGCAGCGTCGTATAGACGAATTTCATGATCTCCAACAAAAAGGCTTGTCAGTAACCCAGTATGAGAGTAAATTCTTTGAGTTGTTTCCTTATGTAGATTATCTAAAGGATGAGAAACTTCTTGTAAACCACTTCATCAGGGGATTGAATGCCGGTATAGCAGGGCCTTTTAGGATGTCCACTCTAGAGAGCCTTCGGGTTGTTGTGGAGAAGGCAGTGATTGCCGAGGAGATTCAGGTTAGGCCACAGGACAATAGGGATCAGTTTCAGAACCGAAATCCCGCACCTCAGACTTATGGATTCCAGAAACCACATTGGAAAGGGAACAACCGAAATTCTCAGGAGTTCTCCAAACCCCCTCCTCCACAACAGACACCACAGAACCAGAGGCAGAAGCCTCCACAGTATCAGTAGGGCTCCAAGCCCAAGCAGTGGCAAACTCAGGGACAAAAACGTGATCAGAGATCACAGGGGCAGTACACACAGCCGACGGGGACTCAGTAGTCCTCTAGGGGTGGGTACAGCAGATCCAGTAGGACAGGAGGTCAGGCATTCTCTAGGCCTCAAGGTGCCCAATTCCAGGCATGGGGTGCTTGCTTTACATTTGGAGCCATGGGGCATATGGCGAGGGATTGCCCTCAGGGACAGGTAGCAGGGAGTCAGCAGATGGCCACTTCAGAGCCGACAGTTGGTGATATGGGCAGATCCCATAGAGTTTTCGCAGTGGTTGACAACCGCCAGGCTGAGCATCAGGCCACGGTTATTGAATCTACAAGTATAATCAAAGGTAACAATGTATCTATTTTGTTTGATTCAGAAGCTACTGACTCCTTTATATCTCCATTGGTTGTGGAGCGTTGCGGGCTAGTGGCAACTAGGCAGGGTGTCAGTTGGGAAGTGGAATTAGCTTCATTGGCTAGAGTGTCAGTGGAATCAGAGGTTAGGGAATGTCAGCTGCAGATTGGCAAGACCACGACTTTAGTAGACCTTAGAGTGACTCCACTTGGATCTTACGGAATCGTACTTGGCATGGATTGGCTTTATGCCCACAGAGCCAAGTTGGATTGCCGCCTAAAAAGGATCGAGCGTGAGGATGATCATGGTTCACCCATAGTTATCACCGGGATTCAGAGGCTCGTGTCTCTTCGCATGATTTCCGCAATGCAGCTTAAGCGGAGCATGCGGAAGGGATGTCAACTTTTTGCTATCACTATCAGTGACAGAGGGGAAGAGGAGGAAAAAGAAACATCGCTGGATGACCATCCTATCCTTAAGGGATATTCAGACGTATTTCCTTCAAAGTTATTGGGAATGCCTCCCCGTAGAGAGATTGATTTTCATATAGACCTAGTACCAGGAGCCGAGCCAGTTTCCAGAGCACCTTATAGAATGACCACAAATGAGCTTAATGAACTTAAAATTCAGCTTGAGGAACTTCTTGAGAAGGGTCATATCCGTCCTAGCGTATCCCCGTGGGGTGCACCAGTCATCTTCGTTAAGAAAAAGGATGGATCTCTCCGATTGTGTATGGATTATCGGCAGCTAAATAAAGTAACCATCAAGAACCGATATCCTTTGCCCAGAATTGATGATTTATTTGACCAGCTTCAAGGTGCCAAAGTCTTTTCCAAAATAGATCTGAAGCCTGGATACCATCAGTTGAGAATAGTGGAAAGTGATATCCACAAGACGGCTTTTCGCACTAGATATGGTCACTATGAGTTTACCGTAGTCCCCTTTGGACTTACGAATGCCCCAACAGTTTTTATGAGCCTCATGAATGGGGTGTTCCGCACCTTTCTGGACTATTTTGTTATTGTGTTCCTCGATGATATACTGATATATTCTCAGAATGAGAAGGAGCATGAGGAGCACCTGAAATAGGTATTGTAGTGTTTGCGGGATAACCAGTTGTTTGGCAGCCTATCGAAGTGTTCTTTCTTTCGATCTGAGGTCAAGTACCTTGGACACGTTATTTCCAGTGATGGGATCTCAGTTGACCCATCAAAGATTAGGGTTATTATGGATTGGCCAGCGCCTACCAGTGTGACAGAGGTTAGGAGTTTCATGGGTTTAGCAAGGTATTACCGACGTTTTGTCAAGGGTTTCTCTAGAGTCGCACACCCTATTACTTCTCTTCAGCATAAAGGGAAGAAATTTGAGTGGACAGAGAAGTGCGAGAAGGCCTTTCAGGAACTCAAGAAGGTGCTTACTAGCGCTCCTATCCTTGTTGTACCAGATCCTTCAGCTGAATTCATGGTTTGTACAGATGCTTCCCTAGAGGGTTTAGGGGCAGTTCTTATGCAGGATGGTAGGGACATAGCTTTCGAGTCTAGGAAACTTAAGACTCATGAACTTAATTATCCCACTCACGACCTTGAGCTCACAGCAGTAGTGCATGCACTTGTGAGGTGGAGACACTTCCTTTTAGGTCATCACTTTGAGTTGCATTCAGACCATCAGAGTCTTCAGTACATCTTCACTCAGCCGAACCTTAATGCACGTCAGAGGAGATGGATGGAGTTCTTGTGCGAATATGATTTTGACGTTCACTACATCAAGGGAAAGGAAAATGTAGTTGCAGATGCCTTGAGTAGCAGACGTCATGAGGTTTACACCATATCCATGGGCACAGACTTGAGAGACCATATACTTCAGCACTTGTCAGAGGATGGATGGTATGCAGAGGTTTGTCAGGTATTACGTTCTCAAGTTACTCTAGTAGGGAAATATGTGGACTATTCTTTGGAGTCTGATGGACTGTTACGCCACAGAGGGCGCATTTATGTACCTTCCTTCAGAGGGTTGCAAGAGTTCATTGTCACGGAAGCTCATAGAGCTCCTTATGCAGTGCATCCCGGGGTTAAGAAGTTGCATGCTAACTTGAGGTAGTTGTATCATTGGCCGGGAATGCGGCAGCTCATTGCTGAGATAGTAGCTCGATGTCTCGAGTGTCAGAGGGTAAAGGCGGAGCACTGCCATCCAGGTGGGTTGCTTCAGTCTCATGCTATACCAGAGTGGAAGTGGGATACTATATCCATGGATTTCATCATTGGTCTCCCTATGTCTTCTCGTCGCCATGATGCTATCTTGGTGACAGTTGACAAGTTGACCAAAGTAGCTCACTTTTCACCAGTTTGTACTACATTCATAGCTCCAGCAGTAGCACAGGTGTTCTTGCGAGACATTGTTAGGCTTCATGGCGTACCCCGCAAGATTATTTCTGACAGGGATTCTCTTTTCACTTCTTCCTTTTGGAAGTCATTATAGGTAGCTATGGGCACTAAGCTCAATTTCAGTACAGCCTATCACCCAGAGACAGAAGGTTAGACAGAGAGGGTCAATCAGGTGTTAGAGGATATGCTTCGTATGTATGTCATGGATCATCAAGCCCGGTGGGAGGTGTATCTTTCCTTAGTGGAGTTTGCCTATAACAATGGGAATCACACTTCTTTGGGGATGCTACCCTACCAGGCACTATACGGCAGGCCTTGCAGGACGCCCTTGAGTTGGGACCGCATAGAGGATAGAGTTGCTATTGGTCCTGAGTTAGTTCGGGATATGGAACAACAGGTGCATTTGATTAGGCAGCGTCTCAGAGAGGCTCAGGATAGAGAAAAGAAGTATGCCAATGTAAAGAGGATAGATCGTAGCTACTTGGTTGGAGATAGAGTTTTCTTGAGAGTGCGACCGCATAAGAGTCCAATCCATTACGGAAAGGGTTCTAAGCTCACACCTCGCTTTGTAGAACCTTTCGAAATTTTGGAGAGGATAGGCCCAGTTGCCTACCGTTTAGCTTTGCCACCTAGCCTGTCACGCATCCACGATGTGTTTCATGTTTCAGTTTTGAGAAAATATATCTATGATGAGTCTCACCTTTTAGATTGGGATGCCTTGTAGGTGGAGTCAAACGGGCAGCTAGCTTTGGAGCCCATTCGCATTTTGGCACACTGGACATTGGCCCTTCGAGGTTGAGAGCTGGACCAGGTTAGGGTCCAGTGGGATTGTTATGATGAGGTTACAGCTTCATGGGAGGACGCAACACATATGAGATTGGAGTACCCCCACCTCTTTGATGAACTCTAGGAGGAAGTTCATGCCTAGAGGGGGAGGATGTGAGGCCTCACCTCGACTCGGTCTGACATTCAGTGGATTTTATATTTAGACTATGATGGATACTTTATTTACATGCTTTTTGAGACTTAGAACTTATATGATTTTAGGATTTGGATAACATTGCTATGATTTGGTGATTTACTTATATGCTTTATGACATAGAACACTTCATGATTGTTAGATAGAATGATATTGCAATGATAGATGTCGTTATTGAATTTGCAGGACTTTACTCTGAATATAGAACTATGATGTATGTCTAGTTTATGTGAATTGGGATGAAATTGCTTATGTGAATTTGCTTGATAAAAAGATGTATTTAGTCTGTGCAGATGAAAATTGTATGCAAGTTATGATGTGCATTGTTATATTATTGAATTATATTATATATGGATATTTGGAAGTACTAATGTGTAAATTGAGATGCACAGGGAAAATTTACCATGTGACCATGGAAAATTATGGAGAATCAAACCTAGACTTATGTATGTTCGTAAGCCAGGGGTTGTCTATTTGGAGAGACAACACCCCATTTGTGTTGTATTTTATTCGTAACAGTATATGCTGCATGAGTGTTAAGTGTTATTTAAATTTATTGTGTAAAAACCACAAGAGACAATTTCATGTTTTATTTTTGTAAAGTGTTTTATTTGTGTCACTTGACACATGTGTGGATTTAAATTTAAATGTTTTATTTGTGTCTCTTGGTGGGAAAGTGTTTAATTATAGTTTTTCTTCTTAAATAAAATAATGTGTTGTCATAAATACTTTGGGAATATAATATTTGGGGTGGTCAACTTATGTTTGACCCGAAAATAAACTTCAGAGGGGTTTAAAATGGGTTAAATGAACACCTAGGGGTAGTTTAATAGGGTTTCCTAAAGCCCATAAGGTATACCTAGGGGTTAGGGGTAATTTTAGGCAAGTTTCTACTTTATAATGATCTTTTTAATGCTTTGAAAATTGGCTTTTTTGAGTTGTGCGAAAATTGAAGATTAGAAGTTTAAATCTAATTAAGATTTTTCCTTTTGGAATGGGAGTCTTTTTGCATTTTTTCTTTCTTTCCCTTTTAGTTTTGGAAACTTGTGAGAACTCAGAAAGTGAGCTTCTTAAGCAAGATTTTTGAGAATTGGAGGGTAATCACCCACTCTCCATTTTTGGAGACAGAAGAAAATTTGAAAAGAAAATAATGTTATGGAATAGAAAAATTGATTAAGGGTAGAAGGAAAAAGATTTGTGGATTGGGCAACTCTTCTTCTTGTTTATGTCTGGAAGTTGTTGGTGTAAGAAATCTGTGTTCTTGAAAGTTTGTGTTAGAAAATCTTTTGGTATTTGTGCTTTATGAATTGTTGTGTTTTGGGAGTTTTCTCAAGACCTCTTACTCTTGGGAGAGAAGAGGATCTTGAGGGTGGTAGCAGTGACAACCCTCGAGTGAGAGACTCTCTTTTGAGAGCGATCACAAGGGATCTTTGTGTGACCCTTGCTGCATGGCCTGTTTGTGCAATGGGGATCATAAGGAGGGATATAAGGCTAGAATGCCTTTAGGGGGCATAAGGAATAAGGGGTTGAGATTCTTGATATTATTATTGTGCCATGAGGTGGCTTCTTGTTTATTTCATACTTGCAGTTCTCCTCAGGGAATTGGTCCACTACCACCCTTTGAAAATGTTCATCACCAAAGTGTGGTGCTGTGAAAGCCAAGTTGGGAATGTGTCTGGAATATCTGTATGCATTGCTTTCTATGTGTTTGCCTGTTTCTTACCCATCTAGGAATTGGTTCTCCGAGCTCAGGGGTGGCTACCAGTTAGCCTAGGCTGGCAGGTGAGCACTCCGTGGTCATATTGTGTTTATCTATTATGCAGGAAAGTCAGGAGAAAGAGAATAGGATCCATGAAAAAGATACATAAGATTATTATTGAAGATACTTAAATCCAGTTGCAGATATTTGTTTAAATTTGTTATAGAAGTATGCCTCATTCATAGAAAAGAGAAGCAAGTTGTAATTATTGAAAATAGACTTGAAGTTTTACTATTGTGGCTATTCAAGAAACATCCTGTAAATTGGTAGAATATCTTAGAGTTGTTAAAGAAAAAAAAGAAAAGCTTGTTTTATTTCTACTTCTGATTTTTAGTAAAAGAAAAGTTATTTTGAGTTGCATGCAAAAGTTTCTTTGTATTATGGAAAGAAAAAAAAAAAGAATAGCTTTCAATTAAAATTTATCTCATGAACTTAATTATCCCACTCATGACCTTGAGCTCGCAGTAGTAGTGCATGCACTTGTGAGGTGGAGACACTTCCTTTTAGGTCATCACTTTGAGTTGCATTCAGACCATCAGAGTCTTCAGTACATCTTCACTCAGCCGAACCTTAATGCACGTTACAGGAGATGGATGGAGTTCTTGTGCGAATATGATTTTGACATTCACTACATCAAGGGAAAAGAAAATGTAGTTGTAGATGCCTTGAGTAGGAGATGTCATGAGGTTTACACCATATCCATGGGCACAGAATTGAGAGACCATATACTTCAGCACTTGTCAGAGGATGGATGGTATGCAGAGGTTTGTCAGGTATTACGTTCTCAGGTTACTCTAGTAGTGAAATATGTGGACAATTCTTTGGAGTCCGATGGACTGTTACGCCACAAAGGGCGCATTTATGTACCTTCCTCCCGAGAGTTGCGAGAGTTCATTGTCACGAAAGCTCATAGAGCTCCTTATGCAGTGCATCCCAGGGTTAAGAAGTTGCATGCTGACTTGAGGCAGTTGTATCATTGGCCAGGAATGCGGCAGCTCATTGCTGAGATAGTAGCTCGATGTCTCGAGTGTCAGAGGGTAAAGGCAGAGCACCGCCATCCAGGTGGGTTGCTTCAGTCTTATGCTATACCAGAGTGGAAGTGGGATACTATATCCATGGATTTCATCATTGGTCTCCCCATGTCTTATTTGTGTCTCTTATTTGGGTTGCTTCAGTTTTATTTGTGTCTCTTGGTGGGAAAGTGTTTAATTATAGTTTTTCTTCTTAAATAAAATAATGTGTTGTCATAAATACTTTGGGAATATAATATTTGGGGTGGTCAACTTATGTTTGACCCGAAAATAAACTTCAGAGGGGTTTAAAATGGGTTAAATGAACACCTAGGGGTAGTTTAGTAGGGTTTCCTAAAGCCCATAAGGTATACCTAGGGGTTAGGGGTAATTTTAGGCAAGTTTCTACTTTATAATGATCTTTTTAACGCTTTAAAAATTGGCTTTTTTGAGTTGTGCGAAAATTGAAGATTAGAAGTTTAAATCTAATTAAGATTTTTCCTTTTGGAATGGGAGTCTTTTTGCATTTTTTTTTTCTTTCCCTTTTAGTTTTGGAAACTTGTGAGAACTCAGAAAGTGAGCTTCTTAAGCAAGATTTTTGAGAATTGGAGGGTAATCACCCACTCTCCATTTTTGGAGACAGAAGAAAATTTGAAAAGAAAATAATGTTATGGAATAGAAAAATTGATTAAGGGTAGAAGGAAAAAGATTTGTGGATTGGGCAGCTCTTCATCAAATATCATAAAACCTTTGGCAGATTAAAGTTGGTTTCAGTTATTTATTTTAATTTCTTCTTCTTGTTTATGTCTGGAAGTTGTTGGGGTAAGAAATCTGTGTTCTTGAAAGTTTGTGTTAGAAAATCTTTTGGTATTTGTGCTTTATCAATTGTTGTGTTTTGGGAGTTTTCTCAAGACCTCTTACTCTTGGGAGAGAAGAGGATCTTGAGGGTGGTAGCAGTGACAACCCTCGAGTGAGAGATTCTCTTTTGAGAGTGATCACAAGGGATCTTTGTGTGACCCTTGCTGCATGGCCGGTTTGTGCAATGGGGGTCATAAGGAGGGATATAAGGCTAGAATGCCTTTGGGGGGCATAAGGAATAAGGGGTTGAGATTCTTGATATTATTATTGTGCCATGAGGTGGCTTCTTGTTTATTTCATACTTGCAGTTCTCCTCAGGGAATTGGTCCACTACCACCCTTTGAAAATGTTCATCACCAAAGTGTGGTGCTATGAAAGCCAAGTTGGGAATGTGTCTGTAATATCTGTATGCATTGCTTTCTATGTGTTTGCCTGTTTGTTGCTTGTCTAGGAATTGGTTCTCCGAGCTCGGGGGTGGCTACCAGTTAGCCTAGGCTGGCAGGTGAGCACTCCGTGGTCATATTGTGTTTATCTATTATGCAGGAAAGTCAGGAGAAAGAGAATAGGATCCATGAAAAAGATACAGAAGATTATTATTGAAGATACTTAAATCCAGTTGCAGATATTTGTTTAAATTTGTTATAGAAGTATGCCTCATTCATAGAAAAGAGAAGCAAGTTGTAATTATTGAAAATAGACTTGAAGTTTTACTGTTGTGGCTATTCAAGAAACATCCTGTAAATTGGTAGAATATCTTACAGTTGTTAAAGAAAAAAAAGGAAAGCTTGTTTTTTTACTACTTCTGGTTTTTAGTAAAAGAAAAGTTATTTTGAGTTGCATGCAAAAGCTTCTTTGTATTATGGAAAGAAAAAAAAAGAGAATAGCTTTCAATTAAAATTTATCTATATTTTACTTATGGCAAAGTAGGAGTTATTTATGCTGAAAAATCTTAAGTATTTTAAAGAAAAAAGATGTTTTATGTAAATATTTTATTAGGGAAAAAAAATCAATGAATCTTTTTATTCTAGAGAAGTATATTGTATATCTTGAAATGTATTTCTAAATTGTATCTTTAGTTAGTGTTGATTAAAGAGCTTCTCATATATATGTATATATATATATATATATATATATATATATATATATATATATATATATATATATATATATATATATATATATTTTTGAATAAACTTAATGCTTTTCCCTTTGTCATATTTGTTTAAAATTTTTGCATGTAAATCTTTTTTTTTTTTTTTTTTTAAATATATATATATATATTGAAATATTTTCACCCTTTTAAACTATGGTTATAAATTCATATAAATATAAATATATATATATAAATATATATTTATATATATATATATATATTTATATATAATATATTTTTAAAAAAAAAATTTAAAAAAAAAGGAATTGTTTTTGGGTCCACGCGGACCCCATTGTGTGTACGCACACTGAGGGCCACGCAGCGCCCACTATGTGCACACACAGTGGAGTCATTTCGGCTCCCACTGTGTGGACACACAGTGGACGGCCGCGGCCGCCACTGTGTGGCCACACAGTGGGGAGCCGCTATTGGCGCCCACTGTGTGGACACATAGTGGTGCCGCGGCACCCACTGTGTCCCCACACAGTAGCGCCATGGCCCTCCTCGCCTCCACTTCCGTAACCTGCAACAAAAAAAAAAACATGGCCGCCTTGGGGTCTTCGGCCCAGCAAAAAAAAATTCTGTTAAAAAGATATGGGTTAAACCCTAGCCCGGGTGGGGCTAGGGCAAATGGATTTTAAAAATAATATGATAATTAGATTTGAAAATATATATATGAGAAAATAGAACCCTAATTAGGGTTGGGGAAATATGGATTAATATTTAGAAAGTTATTGTGCTTTTGAATTAGAATTAAAATATTTAAAATATATGTAATATATATATATATATATGTATCTATATATATATATATGGATATATATATATATATGTATATATATAAATTCTGGTCATAATTTGGATTAAGTATTTAATTATAAATAAATAAATAAATAAATATAAATATATATATATATATATATATAAAATTCTAGTTATAATTTGAAGCAAGTAATAAAGAGAAATTTAAAAATGGTTGGTTAGGCTATATAGTCATATTGGAGATTAAATTAATTTTTCTCTCTTATTTTTCTTTAACGTGATTGATTTAATAAGCCTAATGGCTAGGTATCTCGAGGAGATAAAATTAAGCCAGTTAGTTTTCCGCAAATAAATATTTAAACAATCTATCGATGCTTGGTTCGTCTTAGAGCTAGATCGAATTTAATTATGAAAATTTCTATAACGCTTGTCGTGTGAGTGAACTTGTTAATTAATTAGTATGTTTTAAAAAAAAAATTTGTTCCGTTTTTGCCCTAAATTTTGGGCATGACATTTTGATTTGTCAAAGTGTCTGAACATGTTTTTGTGTGTACTAATTCAACCCCCCCTCTCAGTACTGGTTAGGACCTTAGTAGTTCATCATTATTCATCAATTACATAGGAAAATGATCAATTAACTTTGTAAAAGGACAACCATGAAATACAATGAATACACAATAATGAACTCAGTACATATTTATTGGATCGAATATCAACATTTATATATATATATATATCAAAAAAAGGGATGTCTACCAAGTCAATATAAGTGTTACAAAAATGTGGCATATGCCATGTCCAAATTGATATACAATAAAAATGTAGAATATATCTACATGTATTGGTCATTCTATGACAAATATATTGGTCATTCTATGACCACAACTAACACTATATGATCCTAATCTTGTGGTGGATGATCAAAATCGAGCCTCTTTGATGCAATACGCGGCCCTGTAGATGGCTGCAAAACCACAATTCAAAAGGAAAGTTAGAATTATTTTGTAGAAAATAGTTCACAATTAACAACATAACTATGCATTTAACTATAATTCCTTTCCAATTGAAATGTACATTACCTCCTCAGCTAATCTTGGAGCTAATGTCTTTGCTTTCCTCTCCTTGTCACTCTTAGGAGTTTTCTTGAAGACAAACTTAAAAGGATCCATGTTATGGACGAAGCACGAAGGGGTCTATTGTAGATTAAATGTACAATTAATACAATGTACTGACATAAATACATCAAAAACATTTAAAACCTATAATATAGAGAATAATGATGTACTAGTGCCTGAGATGCTTCTTCAATGGACTAAGGATGGCTCACCATCGATGGAGAAACTGTTGTTATTATCTATACAAAAAATTATCAAAGATTAAATACAATTAATATAATGATAAGTATTGTAGGTTAAAAACAATTAATGAAATATATCAAACAAAAGTGTACCGGATCCTAAGATGCTTCTCCAGTGCATGAAGGAGAGTTCGCCATTGATGAAGCAGCTATGGATATTTTATGTATGAAAAAATTATAAGATTATAATTTATCACAAGTTCACATGTACATGCGAATATAATCATGAAATCAAGAAAATAAAGTAGAGATACATACCTCTGCCCTCTCTTGATCCATAGGTGAATAGGGTGCATTCAACAAATCCACATAGCTCAATGGCCATTGTAAATGTAAAATAGAAAAAAAACACTAATCAATATACAAACCCCAACTAAGACTTGATTACAACATTTTCAAACAATAGTACAACTAAAAATGTGTTCAATTACCTTCTTCCCACGTTTTGGTGTCTTCGAGGATTTCTTTTTCATAGGACAAGGCCTAGATGCGGAGGGGGTACCCTAAAACAACAAAATTAACATGATATATTAGTATAGATAATATATTAAACATAATTTAAAAAATCTAAAATGAAATGACTTGCATATTCCATCAAAACAATACATAAAAAAGGTTGTACAAAATATGATACCATATAGTCTTGTAGGCCAAAATCGATTGTTGAGAGGGTGATGTCATCAATCTGGGACATTTGATCCCCTGCCAACATGTACAATCCAAAAATTGGACTAGGCATTACAAATAGTTAGTATATCTTGTAATTTTTATGAATTAAAAGTGTACTATTCTATTTTAACATGTTACAAAATTTATACCTCAAGCATTGAAGTTGCAGCTATAGTAACTACGGGAGGAGTATGGGATACCGTTGTTGCATCCTGAAATGCATATTATTTGTCTCAATTTAAATTGATGTATAAATGAAAATTCATTTATATAATTATATATTTAAAGTGACTCATAAATAAAATGCTATGAATTCAAATCAACAAACCTATGTCTGTCGTTGATGGGCAAACACCATGTCCATCAACTCCTCTATCAATGCCAAATCCTCAGCCATGTGGGCCTAACATCTACTCCCACAAATGATGCACAAATGAGATGTGGATCAATCTACAGTGGCCATGTCATTCATACCTGAGTATATCACCGAGTAACTGACAGACATATGCTAAATGGGCTCTCTGTCACCACCTGGAGCAACTAGTGGCTCATCATCCAGTACAAGAGGGTATGCTAATGATGTCCCATACTAGATGATGGCACCAGTCAATGTTGTGGCTGCTTGAAGAGTCTGTAGCTCCATCGAATCTTTTAGCTCTACTGGGATAGGCTGATGCACCTTGGGTTTGGGTGCTAGGGGGTGATGACTCTTCGAGGCTACTCGCCTAGGGCTCTAGGTCTATCTTGGCCAGAGCCACCACCTCTACCATGGAACTCTCTCATGTCAAAATAGTATGTTCACACATTAATGGAAAACTCATAGTATACTTTTCTCAAAAAATACAATGGCACCTCATAATTATTACAAGGTGGATCATCAAAGACCATCCACCACCTCTGCCAAAAAAGATTCTTCATTTGCATATTGGTACACCGATGTATGGGAAACCTCTTTACATTAAGAGGTAATGATTCACTAGTTTTAGGATCAACAAAAAGGGCACATTTTTGTTGTTTACTAATATTTTTGTTTTTCACTCTCTCATATGATAACCCATCAACATAGTATTGACCACACCTATCCCTAAAGTTTCCCCATTTTGTCATTTATGTGGAAACAACTATGGTACCACTAGTTAATGTTTCTAGGCTAGTGGCAAGGGATTTATGATGCTCAAGATCATATGTTTTCAATTTATTAATGAGTCTATTTATTTTAGACATGTTTTTCCCTAACTGATTAATAAATTGCTCTTGTGTTTCAGGTGTGTGGTCAAAAGGAGGAACTGGAGGTGTATCTTGTGGGTTTTCTTCAGAGTTTTCAGGAGGTACTTTTTTTTGTTCTTGTTGTGGATTATCAGAATCTGGTTTTTGAAACAAAAAAAGAAAAAACCTAATCAAAATTAATGATTAAATTCAAAACGTAAAACAAATTGAATAAGTGGGAAAAAAGACAAAAATTAACAAAAACTAACCTTGATCCATAGTGTCTGGAGGACAAATGAGGCAGTCCATTTGTGGTTTCGTGGAGGAAATCGAGGAAAAAACACTGTGGTCAATAGAAAATAAGACCCAATTTTTTAAAAAAAACTTTTTTTCACAAGTACCGCGTACGCAATTCTTTAGGGATTATGAGTGTGTATGTGCTCACTTTTCTAAAAGCAGTGCATACATGCTCAATTTCCTAAAAGAAGCATATACATGCTACATTTTTTAGGCTCGGGAGCAATGGACCTAAGCACATACAGGGTGATTTCAAATTTTATAACCGTGTATGCGTTGCTTGTTTTATCATGTTTTTTTGGGGTGATGTCCACTTTTCTGACCACCATCTTTGGGCACATACCCTTCTGCTGTATTCAAGTTTCATTTTAAGGAACTTATTTCATTTCTTATTGCATCAAGATCCTCAACTGCCACACAGAGTCGTCCCTACAAATTTGAATCCATTGATTCAATCTCCCAGACTTTCCTCAAGTGGTTAGACTTCCTTAGAGGAACTAGGCTTTGATTCCAATTTTTGAAATCAAGGAACACTCAGAGGGGGGGTGAATCAGTGTTCTACCATTAAAATTAATTTCCAAATTGTTCTCAAACCACCAAAAGAAGATGCAAGAAAGTAAAATGCAGAAACAAAAGATAATCAACCACAAAAACATAACACCAATATTTTTACGTGGAAACCTGGAAAGGGAAAAACCACAATGGTATTGGAACCCACAATATTCATATACTATGATCAAGAGTACATAAATATTACATAGGGGGAATGCATAGGCATTTGGGCTCACTACCGGGAGCTCACTACTCACATTATAATATGGAAGTCTCACTGACTTACAAATCATTTATAATAAGAACTACAATGATTAAACTCCAAAATAGCATCAAAAAATGCCTAGATGAGTTATGGTTAAGTGCAAAAAGTATGACTATAAGACCTCTAAAAATTTTCTTTGTTTTTCTTATTAGTCAGCTACCAGATCAAGAATGTGCACGCGAAACTATGTTGAAAGGGTTTCTCGGTCACAACTCTCTCATACCATTACCCAAAAATATCTTCTAAATTGATCATATATATCCACAACCACAAAACAAGACATTCATCAAGTCATCCAAGCACAATATGCAATATAGTGTGTAACCAGGTGTCGGCTAAGATCAGATCACCAAAACATATGTGGATCAACCAAATAAATTATAAATGATTTTTATGCATCGGCCCTATAACCCCATGCATGAATTTCAACACCACAATCTATTGGCATTATGAGAACCGGTATGTGGACATAATGACATTGTATGTTGTCATTAATGTCAATATGTTGTAGAGGTGTGAATCGGCATATGTAAGAACCAGTACAACACTATGAATCAGCATTTGTGCCAAAGTGAAGCGGTGTGCTTGTTCAAAGGTGAACCGTAATATGGTTATGGGAACCAACACATGGAAGCATTGAATGACTACCAGTTCGTAGTCTCAACATTAGGGTTTCTGGTTGAAGTGCTTCAAGCCTATTTGATTCAACCAGTGACTTTGTGTGGTGAGTTAGCATGATAACAAGAAGAAGATCCTATTGCCATGGAAGCCTTGGGTGCATGAAGAAGATCTTGCTATCTACCTTGGGAATATGAGAAGACTCTAAAATGGTGATAACGTGTGATGGGTTATCAGCCGCCATGGAAATAGTGGAGAGAAGATCTTCCCTCTCTACCTCGAGAATATGAGAAGACTATAAAACGGCAGAAAATGAATGATGGAGATTAACGCAGTATGCTCAATAGTCAGGATTGAACCATTTGAATTCCTTAACCTATTAGGTTTTGGGTTTAGGGTTTATGCTTTTGACCTAACTATTTTCTATAAAGTCGATGTTGTGACTCTTTCTAGAGTTGTTGGCAAAAGTTGTGTGTGTGTATCCAAAAGAAGGATACGTGATTCTTGCTAGACCAAAAGGAGAGAGGAGATAGCTACACAGTGTAAGTGCAGAAGGAGAAGAGGAGCTTAAGTGGACCTGCATTGGCATTGAGTGCTACTACCAGATCATTGTAATTCCTATTGAT
This sequence comes from Cryptomeria japonica, assembly GCF_030272615.1. Taxonomy (NCBI): domain Eukaryota; kingdom Viridiplantae; phylum Streptophyta; class Pinopsida; order Cupressales; family Cupressaceae; genus Cryptomeria; species Cryptomeria japonica. The sequence goes on from NC_081405.1 coordinate 609,739,814, forward strand.
CTCTAACCACCTCAACATTTGGAAAATCCATTAATAGGGTAGCCTTAACTGGCTTGCTATAAAATCCTTTAACAGGGTAACTCTAAGCTACTGAGTTTGAAGTCCTTTAGCCATTGAATTCTTGAAATCCTCTAACAAGGTAACCTTTAACAGGGTTTAACCCTTAATCGGGTATTGTAGCCATCCCTTAACCAAGTGATCTTTAATAGGATCGGTTCCTAGTAGAACCTATTGTAATGTCTTTAACCAGACAAGGCTTCTAAAAGAGCAGACTTCCAAAGAGTTCAAAAATAGCTTGTGGGTATTCATCCCCACTGTGGTTTTTCCCAGTTGGGTTTCCACGTGAAAAATATGTGTGTCATGTGTGATGCTTTGCTATTGTTTGTCAAGCATTTGATGGTTCTGTGTTTTATGTCTGTCAATAAAACATGTTGAACTAGCTACTATTATGATCTAATGATAGATTACCTGTTTATGCATAAGGGTGAAAAGGTAGTGTAGTCTCAAGTTGAGTGAAAGGCTAAGTGAGTAATCAATTAATGCTTGTCTCAGACATTCTTATCTTTACCGGTTGCACTCTATTTCAAATTGGTATCTCTATCTCCCAGTCTTTTGAAGTGCTTGCAATCAAGCTAGTTTAAGATAGTGTTGGTTTGTATGTACTGATTCACCCCCCTCTCAGTACCGGTTTGGTACTATTTTCTCATCATTGAGTTATCAATTGGTATCAAAGCGTCCTGGAGGTCCTCTGTGTTATAAGCTTAACTGCTTGTGGTAAAGATCCTAGTCAAATGAGGAAGAGGGAAGGTCCAAAGTTTAATAGGGAAAATTTTGGTCTATGGAAAGATAGGATGAAGATATTCATCAAAAGCATGGGTGCTCAACACTAGAGCTATGTTGAGAATATCTATGTTGCCCCTACCGGTACTCTCACCAATGACCAAAAGAGAGAGATACAAGAAAATGGACAAGTCATGGAAGCCCTAATTAGTAGTCTATCTGACATTGAGTTTATTGATGTTTTGGACAAGGTAAATCCCAAAAAGGTATGGGATGCTCTTGAAAATATCTATGGCGGTGATGAACATGTTAAACAAGCTAAGGAAGAAAGCCTGAGAGGGAAGTTTGAAGATATGCGGATGGTTGAAGGTGAGACCATCCAACAGTATGGAATAAGAATCAAAACTATTGTTGGAGATATCAAGAGTGCAGGTGGTAAAATAGAAGATTCCACTTTGGTAAGCAAATTCTTGAGATCCCTATTGTCGGTCTATGCAATAAGGGTTGCTGCTATTCAGGAGCTGAGATCAATAGACAAGACTAAGGTATCCTTGGACTCCATCATAGTAAAGTTGACAGCCTATGAGCTAAATAGTTTTGATGACAGTGTTCAGAAGATTGAATCGGCTTTTAAAGCTTCTACTATTCCATCCAAAAAAGAAAAAGAAGCTAGCACTATTGGTGAACCAAGACAAAGCAGGGAAATGGATGATGAGGAGATTCTGATGGCATTTGAAGCTCTCCTTGCCAGGAAGCTTCCTAAAGGAACTGGTAAATACAAAGGTAAGCTACCTTTGAAATGCTTTCCTTGTAACTAGATAGGATATATTGCTGTAAACTGTCCTAATGGCGATAACAAGGACAAACTGGAAAGGTTCAAGAAATTCAAAGGAGGAAACCAGAGAAACTGCTTTGTGGCAGTTGATGAAGGCGTCGCAGATGAAGAATTAGAGGATGAAGAAAATGAAGATATTGTGTTTGTTGCTGTCAAAGAAGAAGTGTTAGAGAAGAAGGCTCTTGTCTCCCGGTTTGATAATTCCAATGAGTGGATCATTGACAGTGGCTATACTCACCATATGACTGGTGATCGGAGCAAGTTCCTATCCTTGTAGAAGTATGATGGTGGTGTGGTTCATTTTGGCATTGATGCACCATGCATGGTCAAAGGCAGAGGGTCCATCTCTCTAAATGGAAAGAGTAGAGTTAACAATGTGTACTGGGTTGATGGTCTCAGACACAACCTTTTGAGTGTTTCCCAGCTGAATGACAGTGCCCTCACTCTAGAATTCAAGAATGGAGTTTGTAGAATCAAAGGAAAAGATGGTGAATTGTTGACCACTGACATGCAGACCAAAGGTAACATATTTCATCTAAATGCAAATATAAGTACATGTCTTATGGCTAAATTTGATGATAGTTGGATACGGCATAGGAGACTCTTCCATGTAAACTTTGATAACATTGTAAAGGCCAATAAGATCAAGGTAGTTAGAGGGTTTCTAGTGCTAAGCAAACCAGATAATACCTTGTGTAGTGAGTGTCAATTGGGGAAAATGTCTTCCTCAACCTTTAAAGGTAAATCTTTCACTACTGACAACTTGCTTGATCTTGTACATACTAATTTGTGTGGTCCTATGAAAACTAGGAGTGTGCAGGGTGATAGGTACTTCATGATTCTCACTGATGACTGCTCAAGAATGATGTGGGTCACATTCTTGAAAGACAAGTATGAAACCTTTGTAAAGTTTAAAGATTTCAGAGCACTAGTGGAGAAGGAAAGCGGTAAAAGGATCAAGTGCCTGAGAACTAATCAAGGAGGGGAATTCACTTCCAGTGAATTCAACAAGTACTGTGAAGAACATGGCATCAAGAGGCAATTGTCTACCCCCTAAACTCCACAACATAATGGCCTAGTAGAGAGGAATAACCGGACTATGGTTGAAGTAGCTAGAACCATGTTGATTCAAGGAAAGGTAGCTCACACCTTTTGGAGAGAAGTGGTGAGCACTGCAATCTACACAATGAACCGAGTACTCATCAAGAAAGGTAAGGATAAAACTCGTTATGAGTATTGGACCAGTAAGACACCTATGGTTAGCTACTTTAGAATGTTTGGTAGCAAATTTTACATCAAGAGAAGTGAACACTAGAGAAAATTTGATGTGAAATGTGATGAGGGGATATTCCTAGGATATTCCACCAAGAGCAAAGCTCTCAAGTGTTTCAACAATAGGACTCAGAGAATTGTGGAAATCATCAATGTAAGAGTTGATGAAACCTTTGAGAAAACTAAGGAAACTAGTAGTGTGCAAGCAGTAAGTGAACCGGTTGTAACCTTTCTGGGAACCGGTTATCAGTCAACCGAATACCAGTAATAGTGTTCCTACACCAGTAGATGTAGATGCTGACACTAATGGAGAAGAGGATGAAGAAGAAAAGCAAGAGGAATCTATCAAGACCATTCCTTGGTATGTCAAGCTGAATCATGATCCTAAGCAGATCATAGGAGATAAGGATGTAGGAATCCTTACAAGAAGAAAAGTTAGAGAAAACTCATGCATGATCTTTGAATTTGATCCTAAAACATTCCAAGAGGCACATAAGGATGAAGACTGGATCAAGGCAATGGAAGAGGAACTTGACCAGATAGAGAAAAATGGTACATGGTCCTTGGTACCCAGACCGAAGCACAAAAATGTCATTGGTACTAAATGGGTCTTCAGAAATAAGCTTAATGAGGATGGCACAATGATTAGAAACAAAGTCAGACTAGTGTGCAAAGGATATGCCCAAGAAGAAGGAGAAGACTATGGAGAAACCTTTGCTCCTGTAGCTAGATTGGAAGGAGTTCGTATGCTTCTGGCATATGCATCTTTTAAAGGCTTCAAAGTATATCAAATAGATGTAAAATCTACATTCCTAAATGGTGTACTTGAAGAGGAGGTGTATATAGAGCAACCAGATGGGTTTGCCCTATCTGAAGACAGTGACATGGTGTGTAGGCTACATAAAGCCTTATATTGTCTAAAGTAAGCACCTAGAGCATAGTATGAATGTCTGGATTCCCATCTTGTAAAGATTGGATTTGATAGAACAAGTGAAGATAGCAATATCTACTTGAAGTCAGAAGGAGATCAGATCATGATCTATGAGGTATTTGTTGATGACATTATCTTTGGTGGAGATGACAAGATGAGTCATGAGTTTGCAGATGAGATGAAAAAAGAGTTTGAGATGTCACTCATAGGGGAGATTAAGTTCTTCATTGGACTATAGATCTAGCAGATGAGAGATGGAATCTTTATCACTCAATCCAAGTATGTCAAAGAGGTGTTGAAGACCTTTGGCATGGAAGATAGGAAGCTGGTTGTAAACTATCCAGAGATGATGAATCAGCTTTGGTTGATGATAAGGAATATCGATCAATGATTGGTAAATTGCATTATGTAGTGCATAGCAGACCGGATATTGCACATGCAGTTTGCATTACTGCAAGGTTCCAGAAAAGTCCAAGAGAATCCCACTTGGTTGTAGTCAAGTGGATTATTAGATATCTAAAGGGAACTGTTGACTATGGATTGTGGTATCCATATAGCAAGGATTTCAACTTGAAAGTGTTCACAGATGCTGATTGGGCTGGTAATGTAGATGACTAGAAGAGCCCAACCTGTGGTGCATTCTTCTTTGGTGGTAGATTGGTCTCCTAGATGAGTAAAAAGCAGAGTTGTATCTCTTAGTCTACAGTGGAAGTAGAGTATGTTGCAACTTTCATGAACTGCACTCAGACAATTTGGATGAAGCATGTACTAAATGGCTTCAAAGTTCCTGTATCTGGACCGGTAAGTATATTTTGTGACAATACTAGTGCAATTAATATCTCCAAGAATCCAGTTTTACGTTCTAGAACCAAGCACTTTGAGCTTAAGTATCATTTCTTGAGGGAAAACGTTCAGAACAAAGAGATTGCACTAGAGCATGTTTCCAGTAAGAAGCAGTTAGCAGACATATTCACCAAGCCTCTCCCAAAGACTACATTTACATACTTAAGAGGTGAACTAAAAGCATATGCTCCACATCAGTCAGGTAGTGCATATTCAAATTTTTTTTGGATTGATGTGTTGAAGGATGCTACTCCTCAGGGGGAGTAGCATAATGGAATAGGAAAGCTTGTGCCTCCACTTTGGCATTGTTGTCAAAGGGGGAGAAGATGTGAAGTGGAGAGATATCTATGTATATTGCCATCAATGCCAAAGGGGGACATTGGTGGCATTATGAGAACCGGTATGTGGACATAATGACATTGTATGTTGTCATTGATGTCAATATGTTGTAGAGGTGTGAACCGGCATATGTGAGAACGGGTACAACACTGTGAATTGACATTTGTGCCAAAGTGAAGCGGTGTGCTTGTTCAAAGGTGAATCGACATATGGTTATGGGAACCGGCACATGGAAGTGTTGAATGACTACTGGTTCGTAGTCTCAACCTTAGGGTTTTTGGTTGAAGTGCTTCAAGCTTGTGTGGCTCAACCGGTGACTTTGTGTGGTGAGTTAGCATGATAACAAGAAGAAGATCGTGTTGCCACGTAAGCCTTGGGTGCATGAAGAAGATCTTGCTATCTACCTTGGGAATATGAGAAGAATCTAAAATGGTGATAACGTGTGATGGGTTATCAGCTGCCATGGAAATAGTGGAGAGAAGATCTTCCCTCTCTACCTCGAGAATATGAGAAGACTATAAAACGGCAGAAAATGAATGATGGAGATTAACGCAGTATGCTCAATAGTCAGGATTGAACCGTTTGAATTCCTTAACCTATTAGGTTTAGGGTTTAGGGTTTATGATTCCAACCTAACTATTTTCTATAAGGTCGACATTGTGACTCTTTCTAGGGTTGTTGGAAAAAGTTGTATGCGTATCCAAGAGAAGGATACATGATTCTTGCCAAACCAAAAGGAGAGAGGAGATACCTGTAGAGTGTAAGTGCAGAAGGAGAAGAGGAGCTTAAGTGGATCTACATTGGCATTGAGTGCTGCTACCAGATCATTATAATTCCTGTTGATCTCTAACCACCTCAACAGTTGGAAAATCCCTTAATAAGGTAGCCTTAACTGGCTTGCTATAAAATCCTTTAGTAGGGTAACTCTAAGCTACTAAGTTTGAAGTCCTTTAGCTATTGAGTTCTTGAAATCCTCTAACAAGGTAACCTTTAACAGGGTTTAACCCTTAATTGGGTATTGTAGCCATCCCTTAACTAGGTGATCTTTAACAGGATTGGTTCCTAGCATAACCTATTGTAATGTCTTTAACCGGACAAGGCTTTTAACAGAGCGGACTTCCAAAGAGTTCAAAAATAGCTTGTGGGTATTCATCCCCACCGTGGTTTTTCCCAGTTGGGTTTCCACATGAAAAATATGTGTGTCATGTGTGATGATTTTATCTTGTGACGCTTTGCTATTGTTTGTCAAGCATTTGATGGTTCTGTGTTTTATGCCTATCAATAAAACATGTTGAACTAGCTACTATTATGATCTGATGATAGATTACATGGTTATGCATAAGGGTGAAAAGGTAGTGTAGTCTCAAGTTGAGTTAAAGGCTAAGTGAGTAATCGGTTAATGCTTGTCTCAGACATTCTTAGCTTTACCGGTTGCACTTTATTTCAAACTGGTATCTCTATCTCCCAGTCTTTTGAAGTGCTTGTAGTCAAACCAGTTTAAGATAGTGTTGGTTTGTATGTACTGATTCACCCCCCCCTCTTAGTACCGGTTTGGTAGTATTTGCTCATCATTGAGTTATCACAATCACCACAATGATTTTGTACCAAAAATTCTTTGCTTTTCCTAAAATACCAGAGATAGATTACTAGAGCATTTCCTCAACCAGTTACCAAAAACCATGACTATCGAATAGGATTTATGAGGAGAGTTGGCATTAGTGAAAACCCTAATCCATTATCCATGCACTAGAATTCAATGGATTAGTATCAATTACCAACAATTATATGTTATAGCTATAATGAATTTGCTCATAAGATCTATGAGTATAGAAGAGAAATATTTAAACCAAGAGGCATCCCCTCTACTTCTTTATTCAACAAAAAAATATAATGCTACTACTGTCAAAGCTATGGTCACATAGAAAAGCTTTTCAAATATAGGGATACTAAATATAAGAGGATAGTAGATGTGGAATTAAAACATAAATCTGATCAAAACTTTGTAGTAGAGAAGAAAAAGGAAACCAAGCAAGTTTGGGTAGAGAAGAAAAATGGGAAAAGTGAATCAAGTTTAATTGTAAAAACAACATTGCATATAGAGAGAAAGAACCTTTTGGTTGTTGATAGTGGGTGATCTGATAACATGACATTAGTGAAGAAAAATTTCATCAAACTTGAAGATTGCAATTATGGCTCAGTTAGATCTAGTGACAATTCTTCCACCAAAATAAAAGGCAAAGGAATATTGAGCATTGATGGTAAGTTGAAAGAACATAATGCATATTATGTTGAAGGATTAAAATACAACTTACTTAGTGTAAATCAGATGTGTGACAAAGATTACAAGTTCACATTTGACTCCAAGGGACGTGAAATAAAAAAAGAAAGCAATGGAAAACTAACTGCAATAGGTAAGATAATAGATGGTAGTTTGTATGACTTGAAGGAATGTTATGAGTCACAATGCATGATGGGATACGTAGATGAGAGTTAATTTTGGTGTAGGAGGTTGGGCCACATAAATTTTGAAAATATTTTCAAGATAGGCAAGAAAACACCATATGTGATAAATGTCAAAAGGGTAAACAAACTAGAGTAAGTTTCAACTCAAAAGAGTACTCATCTACAAAGTCGCTTGAGGTAGTGCACATGGATTTATGTGGACCTGTGAGGACTAGAGATTTAAACAATGAGAAATATTGCATGCTTCTCATAGATGAATATTTGAGAATGACATGGGTTACCTTCTTATAGGATAAGTTACAAGCATTTGGCAGTTTCAACATTTTCAAGAAAATAGTTGAGAGAGAGAGTGGGTACAAGTGGAAATATTTGAGATCAAACCTAGGAGGTGAGTTTACATCAAATGGATTTTTAGATTACTATGAGCTACATGGAATTAAAAGACACTATGTAGTTGCTAGAACACCTCAACAAAATGATGTTGTGGAAAGAAAGAACATGAGAGTCAAAGAAATGGCAAGAATAATGTTGAATTAATCAAATCTTCCTCATGTTTGTTAGAAATAATAAGTCCTTATACTAGTATACACTTGTTAAAATATGGCTCAGTTGAGAGTGAATAGCAAGAGGACACCCTATGAATTATGGTAGGGCAAGAAGCCTTCAATCAAGCACTTCAAAGTTTTTGGTAGCAAATGCTTTAATAAAAGGGATGATGATGGACTTGGTAGTTTTGATGCAAGATGTGATGAGGTCATCTTCTTGGGTTACTCAACACATAGTAAGGCATATAAGTGCTATCACAAATACCTTACAAATTTTTTAAAGAGTATTATAATTAAAGTTGAGGTAGACTTGTAAAGAACAATTTAAAGTGTTAAAAATTAAATTGAAGATTCATGTCATAAAGAAGAGGAACAATCTGAAACTGTAGAAGAAACTACAAAGAAACAACCAAGTAACTATGTGGAGAAGCATCATGCTAAGGATCGTATTATAGGAAAGAAGGATGGAGGTGTAGAAACAAGAAGGAAGCATGCTACAAACAATTGACTATTTAATTTTTGCCTCTTGACTGAACTAGAACCAAAGAATTAGTATGAGGCCAACAAGAGTGCACATTAAATCAAGTCAATGAAAGAAGAATTAAAGTAGATAGAGAAGAACAAAACTTGGAATTTAGTGCCATGACTATCTAATAAGTAAGTCATTAGCACAAATTGGGTCTATAGAAATGAAGTGAATAAGGATGGCAAAGTGGTTCAAAATAAAGCTATATTAGTATGCAAGGGGTATGCATAAGTAGAGGGAATAGACTTTGAAGCAATAAGGGTTACAAAATCTATCAAATGGATGTAAAGACACAATTCCTTAATCAAAATCTTGAGGAAGAAGTGTACATTGAGAAGCCTAAATGATTTGAATTGGATGAGAATAAAGACTTTGTATGCATGTCAAGGAAAGAATTGTATGGATTGGAAAAATATCTATTTCAACAAGGCTTCAGGAAAGAATGTGTGGACAAAAAATTGTACATAAAATCAGAAGGAAATCAGATGATAGTTGTTGTTGTTTATGTAGATTAATCATATGGCCATAATCATTGACAAATGAACCTTTCTCCAAAGAGGTGCCATTACCAATATCCATAGGGACTTCAAAATAAATATTTGGATCTGTTGGTGTAAATAAATATTCATTTTGGATATTATTACACTTTACTTAAGTTAACTTAGGATAATGCATCTCTTCGTAGTTTGGATTTGAGACACTTAGGGAAGTGTGCACATAGGGATAGAGCTTGTAGGAGAAATTCCACCTTTAGTGGTCTTATTTTGTTGTTACACTCCACATTCGGTGGGTCATCCACCTCTTGTGGAATATTATATTATTTCTCCTACCTACCCTTAGTATTTCTTACCTACCCTTGTTTCTCATTGAGCCACATGTCATATTTGTGTGCTCATACATCCATATGGCCTTGCCTATATAAGCAGGCCTATATTCATTGTATTGGTGAATCTAGTTGATCATTTGCATATTGATGAGAATACACTTTGTTCTTGTCATTCTATTGTCTCTTTTATGCTTTTCATTGTGCCCTTGATCTTGGCAAAATCCTACATTATATCAAAGCTATTGGGGCTTCATTGATCAGTTTTTTGAGACATCGTGGAAGGCTTCTATTTTTGGATTTGGGGATCTTCATTTTTTGGGGGCGTCATACAGCAATTTGGACATCACCGTTGAATCCGGGAGGCCATTTTCATAAATTTTGGCTATTATCTTACGGATTTCAAAAAAAATTTATTATTTAAAAAAAAAATAAAAAATTATTTTCTGAAAAATTTTCGGAAAAAAAAAAAATTTTGAAAAATTGAAAAACAAAGCAAAAAAAAAATCAAAAAAAAAAAAAAAAGTTTTTTGGGTGCAGTTCGTACTTGCGTGTCGCAGGTGTTGCAGGTCCGGACCTGCCGCTGACACCGCCACGTACAGGTACCCGCTGCCGCTGCCTTTCCTCGGCTTCCGGCCCACCTCCGGCAACCCCGGCCCACCAACGTCACTAAAATAGGAGGACCTGCATCTGCCACATGGCAAGTGGCCACTGGTCCGCGGGCAAAATCGTACACTGCATAGTGCCACGTCATATTCATACACCCTGTCAGCAGACCTACACAGTCACTTGCCTAGTCAGCAGTCCGTACAGTACGGACACCCAGTCAGCAGGGAGGCGAAGTTTTCGCAATGATCATACAGCCATCAAATTTAACACAGTGAATTGCTGACATCAATGCCACATCAGATTTTTTTGAAATTTTTTTGACCCCTTTCCATTGGGCTTTTCAGTTTTGCAGTCCAACTTTGAAAGGCCATATCTTGCTCATTTTTGCTCCTTTTTTGGTGCAATTTTTTTTGAAATGGGCTAAAATTTTGTGATCTTTGCAGTGGTGTGGTTATTTTCTAATTTTGGTGCACAATTTTTTCGAAATTTTTGGATTCTCTTAGTTGTACCTGTCTAATCCTCAATTCTGCAACTTTAAAGGCCTCGTTTGAGCTCATACGACCTCCTTTTTAGGTGCTGTTTTTTTTGAAAGTGCATATTTTTTCATCTACTTTCATAATCTATGATCAGATTTCAGATATTTTGAGTGGAAATTGTACTTTCAGATATTGGTCTTATTTGGCCTATTAGGTACTTGTAAATTGCTTGGATCTTAGTTAGATCTCTTGCATTATCAGTTTGAGTCTCTTTTGGCCTTATTGAGGTAGTTGTAAAATTGTAAATCAGAAGTCCACTTTGCCATTTTTTGCAAGTGGCCCATTGTATACGCACTACTTATAAAGTGCCAAATCATCACATTTGGGGGGGGTTCTTTGATTGAGTGAATTTGGGGGCGTGTCTTGTGTGATTGTGCCTCTCTTTGTGCTCTTTCCATTTTTGTTGCAATGAGTCCTAATAAATTTCCACCTTTAACTCCACATAATTATGCATCATGGAAAATTAAAGTTTGGAGTAAATTAATGGAAAAGGGTCTCACACACTACATAGATGGAACAATAACATCACCACCTGATCCTAAGGCTGATCCAAATGCTCAATTAGAATGGCTCACAAATAATTGCATGGCTCTTGGAACCTTACGCAAGTATGTATCAGATGACCTCATTTTTCACATTGAGAAGTGTAAAACAATGAAAGAGGCTTGGGATATGTTTCAAAAATTGTATGGACAAGTTGATGAAATCAGACGCTATCAGATTGACAATGAGCTCACCAACTTGGATCCCAAGAGTTTTGATACAATCCAAGATTATGTCACCAAAGCAAATGAGCTAAGAGCAAAGCTTAAGGATTGTGGAATTGACAAAAAGGATGCTCAATTGATATTCAACTTGTTTGATAAGCTTGCACCAGAATATGCAACATTTGTGTCTAGCTTCCAAACTCATCGTTTGACAGTGGGGAGTTCTTATGTTATGCCTTCCTTTGATGCTTTCACAGAAATGTTAATATTGGAACAATCTAAGTTGTTGAACATGGGGTTTCTCAAGTCTTCAAAGTCCACGGCTTTGGTGGCTAATCAAGCGAATCAAGGAAGTCAAGGCAAAGATTCCAACAAGAAGAAGAAGCACTCTAAGTCTAAGCCACACCAGGAAAAAGGACAATCATCTTCTCCATCACAAGGCAATTTTTCATCCTCTTCCAAGAAGGGGACACCACCTAAGAAGGATAAACAAACTTTTGCATATTGCAAGAAGTATGGTCATGATGAGCATCGATGCCATGCAAAGCAAGTTGATGAATTAACCAATCTTCTTAAGAAAAACAACATCAACTTGCCATCTGCCTACACAAAGAAGGATTCATCTCCTTCTTCCTCATAGTCTAAGGGAAAAGGGCAAGCATTTGTGGCTACAACAGGTTCTTCACAGCAATGGATACTTGACTCGGGTGCCTCATATCACATGGGTTCTACAAGGGAGTAGTTTTCTTCATTGGAGCCATCTAAGGTACCTCACATTTACATAGGTGATGATACACAAGTAGAGGATGAAGGGAAAGGTTCAGTTGACATGGATGATGGAACATTTGAGAATGTTCTCTATGTTCCTAACTTGTCTACCAACCTTCTCTCCATCTACCAAATCACTCACTAGTGGAATGGGAAAAAGGTTGAGTTTACACCAGATTCAGTTGTGGTAAAGGAACTTGATCATGATGCCTTGGTAGCAGTGGGACAAGTCAATGACAACTCAAGGCTTTATTTATTTTCCCACTTTGTGCTAAGTTCACCTTCTAGGGCCTTGCTTACTCATTCAAATTCAGAAAGTAAGCTATGGCATGAGCGGTTTGGTCACCTCAACTACCGCTATCTTCAGCAGCCAGCACTAAAGACATGGTCACAGGTCTACCTCGAATCAGTTTTTCAGAGGGTGTATGTTTAGGTTGTTCCATAGGCAAGCATCTCGAAGAGAAGTTTGATAAAGGGAAAGCTTGGAGAGCTTTCGAAGTTCTTCAACTTGTTCACAATGATGTAGCAGGTCCATTTCCAGCACCTTCATTTAGTAAGGCCCGCTATGTTCTCACCTTCATTGATGACTACTCCCGCTTCACTTGGGTCTACTTTCTCATTCATAAGAGTGAAGTATTTGATAGATTTAAAGACTTCAAGACTCGTGTGGAGAAGCAATCAGGGAAAGTGGTCAAGATTCTTCGCACAGATAATAGAAGGGAATATGTGAACAAAAGAATTGAGGATTTTTGTACATTTGAGTGGATTGATCTTCAACATTCTGTTGCATACACTCCACAGCAAAATGGACTTGCAAAACGTAAGAATAGAACTCTCAAAGAAATGGCTAGCTGTATGATACATGCACGTTCTCTTGATCCCGCCTTTTGGGAAGAGGCTATCAGTTGTGCCACACACATCTAGAATCGGGTTCCTCACAAAGCTTTGCAAGGTATTACTCCTTTTGAATCTTGGGCCGGTAGGAAACCGATTGTGAGACATTTCAAAGTCTTTGGATGTCCACCATGGGCTTGCATACCTGCGCAGAAACGCAAGGCATTGGAACCTCAGAGTCGGCCTTGCATATTTGTTGGATATCCTGAGGGTGTTAAGGCATACAAATTGATGGATCCAGAGACACATGAGGTATTCATTGAGAGGAGTGTTCACTTTGAGGAAAGCTCTCCTAGCTTAGCCTCTCTACCTCCTCCACCTTCCTCCATTGTGGATAGTGATGTTAGTGATTCAGATGATGAGACTCCTTCAACTCTGACTCACAGGGTTACACCTCCGTAGGGTCCACTTGAAGTTGAGGAGCCTCGTTCTCCACCTCTAGCTAGACCTTCTTGGGATCGACAGACACTTGAGTCCACAAGTTCTCTTGTTGGGGATCCTTCAGATAAATGGAGAACTCGATCACAACATCAAGATCTTCCACATGCATTCATTGCTACCACTTCCGATCCACAAACATTTAGGGAAGCATCAGGGGTTCCTGATTGGGACCAAGCTATGGAGGAAGAGTATAGTTCCTTGATGAGGAACAACACATGGGATCTAGTCCATCTCCCTAAGGGGAGAAAGATGGTTTGATGTAAGTGGATCTATCGAACCAAGTTTGCAGCAGATGGTAGTGTGGATAAGTATAAGGCTCGTCTTGTTGCGAAAGGTTTCTCGCAGGTTGTAGGTGTTGGCTATACTGAGACCTTTGCACCCATAGCCAAGATGAACTCAATTCATTTGACACTTGCTATTGTTGTGGCTCATGGTTGGGTTGTACATCAGATGGATGTGAAGAGTGCTTTTCTTCATGGTGATCTTGATGAGGAGATTTATATGGAGCAGCCATAGGGTTTCATCCAGGATACTTCCTTGGTTTGCAAATTAAGGAAATCTCTGTATGGCCTTAAGAAATCCCCTAGGGCTTGGTATGCCAAGATGGAATCCTTTCTTCTCTCTGTAGGGTTCACCAAGTGTCATTCTGATCCGAATGTCTACATTTTGCGACAGGATGACTCTCACTTGATACTTGTGCTCTATGTTGATGACTTGATTATTACAGGGAGTACTTCATCCATCATTAGCAGGGTCAAATCTACTTTGCATGACAAATTTGCTATGACTGACTTGGGTCTTTTGCACTACTTTCTTGGGATAGAGATTTCACAGTCACCTTTCGGGATTACACTATCACAGCCCAAGTATGCTCTTGATCTACTTGCATTCTTTCATATGGCTAATTGTAAGCCTGCCCCGACTCCCTTTCTTTCAGGAGTCAAGCTTGAGGCTCAGTGTTCCTCTCCACCAGTTGATGCCACTTTGTATCGTCAGCTTGTGGGTAGTCTCATCTACTTGACTCATACACACCCTGATATTTCATTTGCAGTTGGCATGGTTTCTCGCTCCATGCAGGAACCACATGAGCTTCATTGGAAAGTTGCCAAATGCATCCTTCATTACATCCAAGGTACACATCACTATGGGATTCACTATGCAGCAGGCACAGGACTTCTCTTGGTTGGTTACACAGACTCTAATTGGGTTGGTGATCTTGATGATCATAAGTCTACTTCTGGTTACAGTTTTCACATTGGTTCAGGCCCCATTTGTTGGCAGAGCAAGAAACAACATGCTATTGCTCTCTCTTCGACTGAGGCTGAGTATCAAGGTGTTGTTAACGCAGTGAGTGAGACTATTTGGCTCCAGTAGATTCTCACAGAGTTTGGATTCACCACTCCACGGCCAACAGTTCTACATTGCGACAATCATAGTGCTATTGCAATCTCGAAGAACCCAGTCCAGCACCAGCGGACCAAACACATCGAGATTCATATGCACTATATCCAAGAGCTCATCCAGGAGCAGGTCATTGATTTGTAGTATTGTCCTACAGTAGAGTAGGTTGCTGACATATTCACCAAACCTTTCACTGAGAGTAAGTTCTAGCAGTTGCGAGCTCTCTTGGGGGTGCGAGATGTGTCATTAGGGGGGGTTAGCTGACTTCTCCTTCCTCTCTTATGGGGGGGGACTTTTTCCTCTTTGAGGTTTTGTCCTTCTTTCTTGAGAGTCTTTTGTACATTCATCTCTCTTTTGGGGGGGAGTTTTTTCCCACTGGGTTTTCTCCCTTTCTCTGTTTGTGAGAGATTGCATTGCATAGTTTTGCTTGCATTTGCATATTGTACATGGGTACCTATCATGGCCTAGTAGCCGGGACCCATCTTGCATTGTTGACTTGAGTCTTCATTCCCCTAAGTTGCACTTAAGGGGGGGTGTTGGTGTAAATAAATATTCATTTTGGATATTATTACACTTTACTTAAGTTAACTTAGGATAATGCATCTCTTCGTAGTTTTGATTTGAGACACTTAGGGAAGTGTGCACATAGGGATAGATCTTGTAGGAGAAATTCCACCTTTTGTGGTCTTATTTTGCTGTTACACTCCACATTCAGTGGGTCATCCACCTCTTGTGGAATATTATATTATTTCTCCTACCTACCCTTAGTATTTCCTACCTACCCTTGTTTCTCATTGTGCCACATGTCATATTTGTGTGCTCATACATCCATATGGCCTTGCCTATATAAGCAGGCCTATATTCATTGTATTGGTGAATCCAGTTGATCATTTGCATATTGATGAGAATACAGTTTGTTCTTGTCATTCTATTGTCTCTTTTATGCTTTTCATTGTGCCCTTGATCTTGGCAAAATCCTACAGGATCGATAAAATCAGAAGATGAAGGTTAAGCTTCAAGAGATTGAAAACAAGGATCAATTGTCCTAGCCTTATGTTATTTCAATTTTTCTCTATTGGATGAGATACTCATTGAATGGGACAAAAATTTCCCCTTCCCTTTCACCCACACAAAAGACAGACCCCCCAAATTACCTTTAACCTTAACATCTTGACTGGGGGCCATAGAATCAGACATATATTAATCAGAAGAGATATACTCATAGTCCGCATCATCCCAAATCATAGTTTTATGGTGGGTCAAGGAACCCATTTTTAGTCATTTATATTTTCCCAAATAGATACCCACATCCTCATCCCAAGTTGTATCCTCCAAATCACTTAAGAAAATCCCCTCAAGATAGATATTGTGCTCCAATTTATTCTCAAAGCTAGGGGTAGGGTTATTGATGCAGAGCCTTGTGAGGGTTTTAGCTAACAAAACAATTGTTTGGGACACAAATCCAAAACTGATAGGTCCAACTTGGGGACAATCACACAACAATCTCAGACCCTACACAAGACCCTAAGAATCAACACAATAATTCTATGTATGATGGGTGATTCATCATACAATACCAAAACTTAACCCTTCAAGGCTTCAATTATTAGTCACAAGATAACTTGCACATATCATGGTGGACATTGGGAAATGATAAAGGAAACCTTGAACATGTTTATGGTAATATTTATGGACCCCAAAAGGAGACTAAATTGATCACAACTTACAATCTAGATTTTGACACAATGAAAACCACACTTTAGCCTAGTAGCCCTTCAACGTTGGACAACACCAATTTACACAACTACAAGGAATATGGACACCACTTGTATACATTAATTGAAATTATTCAACAAGGTCTAAGACATGCCAAAAATGCAACCTTTGATGCTTTGTATTGTCCTTGAAAATCAATGTTGACCTACTAGCCCTAGAGCCCCAATTAGGTCACTTTTACAAAGGGACCACCCTACCCTAAAAATGTTGGCATTATGTGAACCAATATGAGGACATGATGACATTGTATGTTTTCATTGATGTCAATATGCTGAAGAAGAGAGAACCGGTATGTTACCAAGAACTGGAATATGTGAGAACCGGTATAACATTGTGAACCGATATATGTGCCAAAGTGAAGTGGTGTGTTTGTTCAAGGTGAACTGACATGTGGTTATGGGAACCGGTACATGGAAGCTTTGTATGACTACCGGTTGGTAGTCTCAACTTCAGGGTTTTCAGTTGAAGTGCCCCAAGCCTCTGTGACTCAATCGGTGACTTTGTGTGATGAGTTAGCATTGTAATGAAGAATAGATCATGTTGCCACGACAACCATGTGCATGTGAAGGATCTTGCATGAAGGAGATTGTCCCTATCTACCTCAAGAATGTGCGAAGTCTGTAAATGGTGATAATGCATGATGGGTTATCAGCCGCCATGAAATCTGTGGAAAACAAACAATAGAGAACATCTTGAGATTGGTTAGAGACTGTTGCATTTATTGCAATGTGATCAATGGTTAGGATTAAACTATTTGAATTGCTCAACCTAATAGGTTTAGGGTTTAGGGTTTATGCTACCGACCTATTTATTTCCTATAAGGTTGATGTTGTGTTTCTTTTTGAGGTTGTTGGAAAAAGTTGTGTGTGAGTATCCAAGTGAAGAGATACGTGATTCTTGCTAGACCAAAAGAGAGAAGTGATACCTACAGAGTGTAAGTGCAGAAGGTGAAGAGGAGCTAAAGCGGATCTGCATTGGCATTGAGTGCTATTACCAGATCATTGTAATAGCTGTTGATCTCTAACCACTTCAACAATTGGGAAATCCCTTAACAGGGTAGCTTTGACCAGCTTACTACAAATCCTTTAATAGGGTGACTCAAAACATTGAGTTCTTGAAATCCTCTAACAAGGTAACCTTTAACAGGGTTTAACCCTTAACTGAGTATTCTAGCCATCCCTTAGCCAGGTGATCCCTAACAAGATCAGTTCATACCAGAACCTATTATATCAGTCTTTAACCATACAAGGCTCCTAACAGAGTAGACTTCTAAAGAGTACAAAAATAGCTTGTGGGTATTCATCCCCACCGTGGTTTTTTCCAGTTGGGTTTCCACATGAAAAATTTGTGTGTCATGTGTGGTGTTATTCATGTGATGGTTTAAGTGATTTGTGTCTGAAGGTAAATCATTTTAATCTAGCTGTTTAGATATCTTTGATGATAGATTACCTATTCTTGCACTAGGGTGAAATGGAAATGAAGTATTAGATTATATGAAAAGATAAGTGTCAATTAGTTTATGCTTGTCTCAGTTATTCTGGGTTTTTCTGGTTGTACTCTGTCTAAGACCGGTGTTATTATTTGTCTGTCAAAGTACAGTGTCTGCTGACAAACCAGTTTAGGATTGTGTTTTTGTTTTTACTGATTCACCCTTCCCCCTCTCAGTGTCGGTTTGGTACTATCCGTTCATCATTGAGTTATCAAAAAATTGGTCAATCAATCAAGCCACCACTTGGAATACCCTCTATCAACCTCTAATCCACCAGATCCATCACCATTTGGGGTCCAACCTTCTTCAATTCTACACAAAATTCAAAACTCAATCAAATTATTAACCTGTCACAAGGAGATTCCAAGTTAAAAACTCTTGGTTCTTCCTCCATCCTTCACAGCCATCTTTGAAACCTTCAAAATCATATAATACACTTGTAGACTTGATATTCCCCAAAATATTTTTGTTTTCGGCTCAGGGAATGTCAAGTTACGGCTCCATTTGTTCAAAACCCTAGGTTTGGAGGGTTTTCTAACCCGATATGAGAAAATTATAAAGATCTCTCTCCCTACTACACTAAAACACCTCAAACCAAATGGACATGGAAAAAAAATCACTATTATAACATTCCAAGTACATCTTAGGCTAGCATCAATCCATACAAAATAATTAAATGGTTGTTACGTGGTTTTGCAGCAAGAGTCAAGGAAACAAAGATGCTTGTATTGCAAATTCTTCAAAAATGTTTTCAACAACATTTGCCTTGTTTGGGAAGAGGCTTATATAGGCACATATACAATTTAAAATTGGCTATAACCACATTTTGAACCAAATAGCTATTGGCTTATAAATTTAGAAAAAGTTGTCAACATAAATGTAAAAGTTGTCATGCACTTTTTGCAACATTGACAATATTGTACTCTAACCTATCAAACTCACCTAGAAACATGTCAATCATGAAAAATAGGCCACATATGGCTCAAATATGACCAATACATTGATCTGACCTTTTTTTGCACACTTGGGTGACCATTGACCACTAGTTGACCAAATAGGTCCTGATAGGTTACAAAGCATAAAATGGTATGAATGCCTTACATCAATGTCAAAACATCCTGAAATGGTCCAATGGACCTTTTTGCATCACGAAAACATGAAACAACACAAAAAAATAAGACTATGATCCTCTTGAACCATACTCCAGTGGTCTCTTGAGGAACCAGATCAACAACATAAGTACCATGCTTCAAAATATCTTCTTCACTACTCCATTTGACAAGGTTCTCTTTATAGGTCTTCTTTCGTCTTCTTGACCACCTTGGTGTCCAATATGCTCTCCAACTTCAAGGGTTGGCTAGGTGGTAGATCTTTAAACCAACCTTCATCTCCTTCTAATTAAAAACCTACACTTCAACCAACAAAATTATCACCTTTGTAAGGAAACAAATCTAAAACATTAAGAATTGGAGATATTCCTAAGCCTTGAGGAAGTTCAATCTCATAGGCTTTAGGACCAAATTTATGCACAATCCTGCAAGGACCAATATTTCTCATGAGAAAATTGGTTGGTTGCCCCTTTGGTAGTCTCTCTTTCTTCAAGTGTACCATCACTAAGTCTCCTACTTTATACTGCACATCTCTCTTCCACTCATTATCGTTCTCCTTGTAAATTTTTGTGTTTTTTTGAAGTGTCTCTCACTCTATCATGGATGTCTTTTATGGTCAATGTAAAATCTTCTCCTTGAACACTCCTTCTTTCTAACCCTTTTAGATCCCTTAGTTCAAGAATCCCTCTTGGATGTATCAAATAGACAACCTCAAAAGGACTCCTTCTAATGCTTCTATTGGTGGAATCATTATAAGAAAACTCGACGACAATGAGGGGAGATAGGAAGGAATTTAAGTGGAACACCAGAGCAATTAAATTTTTTGAATTGTTGAAGCAGAAAGTCACTAAGAATCTTGTGTTAGATTTACTATATTTTAATAAACTATTTCAAGTAGATTGTGATGAAAGTGGGAATACAATCAGAGCAATATTGAGTCAAGAAGGGAGAGCAGTAGCTTATTTTAGTGCGAATTTATATGATGCCAAGAGGAGATATTTGGTGTATGATTAGGAATTTTATGCCATAGTTCAAGCCTTGATGAAGTGGATAAATCACCTATTTTCTAAAGAATTTGTGTTGTATATCAATCATAAAGCCTTACAGTATTTGAACAGTCAGAGTAAGTTGAATGAGAGATATATGAGATGGGTAGAATTTTTGTAGAGTTACATCTTTGTGTTGAAGCATAGGAGTGGGAAGTCAAATAAAGTAGTTGATGCATTGAGTAGAAGGAGGAATTTGTTGAGAGAGATGAGAGTGACAATATTAGGATTTGAAGAGTTGAAGACCTTGTATTATGATGACCTAGATTTTGCATAACCTAGGAAAACATGTAAAGAACCAGTTATGGTAGATAGAATCAAGTGTCTAGATTATTTCATTCAGGATGGGTTGTTAATCAGAGAAGTTTAGTTGTGTATACTTGACAATTTTATGAGGGAGAATATAATAAAGGAGAATCATAGTGGAGGATTAGCCAAATACTTTCATGTTGATTAGATAGTAGAATTTGTGACTGAGCATTACTTTTGGTCTTAGATTCATAAGGATGTTATGAGATTTGTGTGGAGTTGCAAAGTTTTTCAAGTTGCAAAAGGTAGTAGTCTAAATGTGGGATTGTATAAACCTTTGACAATACCAGAGAGACCTTAGGAGGACATAATCATGGATTTCCTAAGACACAAAGAGGGAATGATTCTATATTTGTGGTGGTGGATAGATTCTCAAAGATGGCTCATTTCATACCTTGTAAGAAGACATCTGATGCAGTGCATGTAGTTGACCTATTTTTCAAGGAGGTAGTAAGATTGCATGGATTACCTAGAAGCATAGTTTCAGATAGAGACACTAAGTGTGTTGGTTATTTTTGGAGAACACTTTGGAAGAAGATGAAGACAAATTTGAAATTCAGTTCTAATTTTCACCCACAAAAAGATGAATAGACAAAGGTAGTAAACAAGAGCTTGGGAAATTTGTTGAGATTCTTAGTTGGAGAGAAAATCGGAAGTTGGTATCTGATTCTTCCATAAGGAGAGTTTTCTTATAATAATTTAGTGAATACAAGTACCAGAAGAACACCTTTTGAGATTGTTACTAGAGCACACCCTAGAGGTATATCAGTAATGAAGAAGTGAGGATTTTAGAAGCATAAGAGTTTTCCGAACATATGACAGCCAAGCACATATTTAGGGTAAATGAAATCTGGAAGATATGAACATCAACTATAAAGAGAAAGAAGATGAGAAGAGGAGACATAAGGAATTTGAAGTTGGTGATGAAGTGATGGTATATCCGAGAAAAGAAATATTTCCAGTTGGACCCTATAATAAGTTGTAGATGAAGAAGTTTGGACCTTGTAAGATCTTGAGGAAGTCCAGTTCCCGAAATGCATATGAATTGGAGTTATCGGATAGTTTGAGTTTTTCACCTATATTTAACATTGCAGATCTACATCAGTGTCATGATTTAGAAATATGTGAAGACAGTATTGTAGACTTAGAGAGACGGTTTCCTCAGAAGGAACTAGATTAGATTGAAGACATTTTGGACAGTAGGATTGGACGTAGTACACAGAGAAGTCAATTTAAGGAGTATCCTATGAAGTGGAAGGACAGACCAGTTGAAGATTCATCTTGGATTTCTTAGGAAGAGGTGGACTACCTTGGTTTTCCTCTGACCCTAGCAAAGTGAGACTCACTTATTTAACAACCCTGTATGTCTAATGCAGGAGCATCCCCGATTCATGGTAATTTTGCGTCAACCAAAAATATTTCTTTTCTCTTTGTTTTCTATTTTGTAGTTTCAACATTTATTTCTATATTTTCTTGAATTGGCTCTTCAGATCTTGCAGATTTGGATTTTTCTTGAGGACATGACCATCTTCTTTATATTCCTAAACTGCAGAGCATTTGGATCATTTTTTGCCAAGTTATCGATTCCAAATTCCGAGACAGTTTTCTGGCACTAAAACCACTTGGACCTAATTGCATTGGTGAATCTACTAGATCCTTTCTGTAGCTTGTGGAGTCCAAATCATTGATTCCAATGTTCCTTCACGTATGGCTGGCTTTGCCTTTGATCCACACTTCATCCTTTGGATTTTTCAAAGGAATCTCTTTGGCGGAGGCCGACCTATTTGTTTTACACATATGATCTTGTTCTTTGACATTTGATCACTTTTGAGCTAATTGGATCTCCTTGGATCATATAAATCATTGTAATTGAGAACTAGAAATAAGAGTCATATAGAACATAGAAGATAGATCCTAAGATTTGAAGCTTTAGAGTTGACCAATTCTGTAACTGAGCATGTATGTACCTATCTAGTGAACCAAATCTTGAAATGCAGATGTTACTAGTTATTTGTAATCACTTTTCATAATCTAAATCATTCAGTTTTGCACTGCCTCCATAATATCCTCTTGTTTCCATTGTGTTTACTATTATTGCCTAGTCCGGATTGATTTCTTTGAGGTCCCTCCTAGGCGTTGACTGCACCAGATATTGAAAAGATTCATTTGCTTCATTTGACCAAAAAAACTTACACTTTTGTGCTCCTTTGATTGTGTTTAGGATAGATACACATATATGACTAAATTTTTTGATGAATTTCTTATAGAATGTTGCCAAACCATGGAAAATTCTCACATAACCTATTGCCTTGGTTTTTTTCCATGATAAGATAGCCTCCACCTTTGCCGATCCATCTTCAAATTTCCCTTTGAGATTACAAAACCAAGGTAGAGAGGTTCCTCCTTCATGAAGACACTCTTTTCCATATTTATCATCAACTTTTCATCATGCAAATTATTCAAAACTAGGTTTAAGTGTCCCAAATGCACTCCCTTTGTCCTGCTAAACTCAAGTATATCATCAGGATAAACTAGAACAAATTTACCAATGAAATCTTTCAATACCTCATTCATGAGGCACATTAATGTGATTGGGGAATTGGATATCCCAAAGGGCATCACCATCCACTCATAGAGACCTTCATTTTTTTTGAAATAATTCTTCTGGATTCATATCCTTGCCTTATCTTGATTTGATGGTACCCACTCTTGAGATTAGTCTCGGAGTAATAACAAGTCCCTCCCAAATAGTCCATTAGGTCTTCAATTCTAGGCATAGGAAACCAATTTTTATAGTAATCCCATTTATGGTCCTATAATCTATAAAAAGTATCCATTTACCATCCTTTTTAGGTGCTAGGACTATTTGGACAACACATGGACTGAGAATATTTCTCACCAAACCTGTATCCAACAATTCTTGTACTTGCTTGGCAATCTCCTCATTTTGAGATGGGTCATCTTGTAGGATGGTTTGTTAGGCAATGGGACCCTAGTATGAAGTTATTTTAATGGCTTATGTCCCTAATCTGTGGTAATGTATTAGGAATATCCTCCACCATGATACCATTGTATTTCTCCAACAACTTTGCACCTCTCTAGGAACTTCTCTCTCACCATGGCTAGGCAAATCAGACTATTTATAGGCTTCAAAATCAGACCATACTAAGGGCTTTATTCCTCCTTTAGGATGTCCAAAAACTCTTTCCCATTAACTAACATGACACTGGACCTAATGTGTTTATCCACACTCTCATCCGGTAAAGGACCCATCTTGTATTTTCTTCTAGTTTTAGTAATGAGAAAGGAGTTTGTTTTGCCATCATGTTGGGATTGTACAACATATTTTTTATGGACACCCTAACAACAAGTGGAAAGTATCCATGGGGATTATATCACATAGTATTCTATTCTTATACTGTCCTATCTCAAACTCTTCCCAATACTATTCATCCACTAGGACTTATTGCCCCTTGTTCAACCATGACACCTTGTAGGGGTTAGCATGAGGTAATATTTTTAATTTTACATTTTCTACCATCTCTATGGAAACCAAATTCTTAGTGGAACATGAATCAACTATTATCTTACATATCTTACCATAGGCCTTGCATGTGGTTCTGAACAATGTCTTCCTCTCAGGGGGGTCTTTTTCTTGAGGCACCTTCAACATGGTTCTCCTCATCATCAAGATTTCTCCATAATGGTGGGTGAGGGCTGCACTTCCAATTGAAAGATTGACACTTTGGCAATCATCTTCTTGAATCAACTATTTCCTTCTCTCTCCTCCATGAGAGTTTGAGGCTTTCTTAGGATACTTGCTTGCAGTGTGCCCTACTTGATTGCAATTGAAGCATCTCCCTGTAAAGAAACTAGGACCTCTTCCTGGTCCTCCAAACCTATCCCTTCCTTTGGGTCTCCTTCCTCTAAAGCCTCCTCTTGAACTTGAGTCTCCACTCTACTCTTTTTGGCTAGACTCACCTTGGGTTTTTTGCAATTTACCTCTTCCCCCAAAATTTCCTTTTCCTTTAAAGTTCATACCTCTTGTCCCCCTACCATACGGTTCACCTTTCCTTCTAAAATTATCTTCTCCCCTCAAATTCATTTGAAAGAATTCATCTACTACTTTAGGTGTCATCAGACTCATCTCATCTTGAATATTAAATTTTAGTCCATTAAAGTACCAAGCAACCTTCTCTTTTTCCTCTTCAAGGTGCCCTGACCTCAAAATCAATTTGTGGAATTCCTCTATGTAGGAAGCCACATCCAAATCCTTCTACTTCAAGTTTTGCATTCTCTTATAAAGCTGCACCTCATATTCAGTAGGCATGAATTAGGCTTTGATTTTTGACACCATCCTATCTCAAGAGTGAATCATTCTCTTTCCCATTTTCACCTTTCACCTTGAGTATAATTCCACCAAGTCAAAGCCTCACCCTTTAGTTTGCTCTTAGAAAAATTTACTTTCCTTTCCTCAGCCACTTCCTTGTACTCAAAATAATTATTCAAGGCATCTATCCAATCCACAAGTTCTTCAACATTCATCTTCCCACTATAGGTAGGGATCTCCATCTTGTCCTCTGAAAAGTATTTGCCTATTGTCTGTATGACTTCAAGGATTGGTTTTTGATCTACAGGTATCTCTACATCTTTCCTTTGGGGTTCTTCTTCTTCTTTCTCCTCTTCTTCATCAAAACCCTCATATAGCCCATTCTCTTTTTTCATTGCCTTTAATTCAGCCTTGAGTTCCTCCTTGACTCTAGTCTTAATTATGTCTACCATGTCTTGGAATTTCTTAGCCACCTCTATGGACATACCCTTTAGAGGCATTATGTTAGCCTCTCCTTCACTTTATTCTTCTAACATAAACCAGACTTCCCTTACAAACAAATTGTAGAACCTTTTGGCTCTAATACCAATATGATGCAGATCCTTGTGAGGGTTTTACTTGACAAAACAATTTTTTGGGACAGAACTCCAAAACTGATAGGTCCAACTTGGGGACAATCACACAACAATCTTAGACCCTACACAAGGCCCTAAGCGTAAACACAAGCATTCTAAGTATAATGGGTGATTCATCATACAATACTAAGCCTTAACCCTTCAAGACTTCAACTCTTACTCACAAGGTAACTTGCACATATCATGGTGGACATTGGGTAGTGATAAAGAAACCCTTGAACATGTTTATGACAACATTTATGGACCCCAAACGAAGACTAGATTTATCACAACCTACAATCTAGAGTTTGACACAATGAAAACCACACTTTGGCCTAGTATCCCTTCAATGTTGGACACCACCAATTTATACAACCATAAGGAATATGGACACCACTTGCATACATAAAGTGAAATGATTCAAACATTTCTAAGACATGCCACAAATATAACAATGAGATTTTGCCAAGATCAAGGGCACAATGAAAAGTATAAAATAGAGACAAGAATGACAAGAACAAACTATATTCTCATCAATATGCAAATGATCAACTAGATTAACTAATACAATGAATATGGGCCTGCTTATATAGGCAAGGCCATATGGATGTATGAGCACACAATCATGACATGTGGCTCAATGAGAAACAAGGGTAGGTAAGAAATACTAGGGGTAGGTAGGAGAATTAATATAATATTCCACAAGAGGTAGATGACCCATTGAATGTGGAGTGTAACAAAAAAATAAGACCACAAAAGGTGGAATTTCTCCTACAAGCTATATCCCTATGTGCACACTTCCCTAAATGTCTCAAATACAAACTATGAAGAGATGCATTATCCTAAGTTAATTTAAGTAAAGTGTAATAATATCCATAATGAATATTTATTTACACCAACACCCCCCCTTAAGTGCAACTTAGGGGAATGACGACTCAAGTTGACAATGCAAGATGGGTCCTGACTACTAGGCCATGATAGGTACCCATGTACAAAATGCAAATGCAAGAAAAAATATGCAATGCATTTTCTCATAAATGGAGAAAGGGAGAAAACCTAGTGGGAAAAATACTCCCCCCCCAAAAGAGAGATGAATGTACAAAAGACTCTCAAAGAAGAAAGACAAAACCTCAAAGAGGAAAAAGTCCCCCACATATAAGAGGAAGGAGAAGTCAGCTGACCCCCCCTACTGACACATCCCGCACCCCCAAGAGAGCTCACTACTGCTGGAACTTACTCTCGGTGAAAGGTTTGGTGAATATGTCTTCAACCTGGTCCATTGTAGGACAATACTACAAATCAAAGACCTGCTCTTGAATCAGCTCTCAGATATAGTGCATATGAATCTCGATGTGTTTGGTCTGTTGGTGCTGGACCAGGTTCTTCAAGATTGGAATAGCACTCTAATTGTCACAATGTAGAACTATCGGTCATGGAGTAGTGAACCCAAACTCTGTGACGATCCACTAAAGCCAAATTGTCTCAGTTGCTATGTTAACAACTCCTCAATACTCAGCCTCAATCAAAGAAAGAGTAATAGCATGCTTCTTCTTGCTCTGACAATAAATGGGGCCCGAACCAAGGTGAAAATTGTAACCTGAAGTATAGATACGATCATCAAGATCGCCAGCCCAATTGGAGTCTATGTAACCAACCAAGTGAAGTCTTGTGCCTACTACATAGTGAGTCCCATAGTGATGTGTGCCCTAGATGTAATGAAGGATGCATTTGGCAACTTTCCAATGAAGCTCATGTGGTTCCTACGTGAGGAAGGAAACCATGCCAACTGCAAATGAAATATCAGGGTGTGTGTGAGTCAAGTAGATGAGACTACCCACAAGTTGACTATACAATGTGGCATCAACTAGTGGAGAAGAACAATAAGCCTCAAGCTTGACTCTTGAAAGAAAGGGAGTCTGTGCAGGCTTACAATCAACCATATGAAAGTGTGCAAGTAGACCAAGGGCATACTTGGGCTGTGATAGTGTAATCCCAAAAGGTGACTGTGAAATCGGTATCCCAAGAAAGTAGTGCAAAAAACCTAAGTCAGTCATCGCAAATCTATCATGAAAAGAAAATTTGACCCTGCGAACGATGGATGCGGTCCTCCTTGTAATGATCAAATCATTAAAATAGAGCACAAGTATCAAGTGAGAGTCATCCTATCGCAAAATGTAGACATTCAGATAAGAATGACACCTGGTGAACCCTGTTGAGAGAACAAAGGAATCCATCTTGGCGTACCAAGCCCTAGGGGCCTACTTAAGGCCATAAAGAGATTCCTTAGTCTGCAAACCAAGGAAGTATCTTGGATGAAACCCTGTGGTTGCTCCTTTTAAATCTCCACATCAAGATCACCATGAAGAAAAGAACTCTTCACATCCATCTGACGTACAACCCAACCATGAGTTGTAGCAATAGCATGTGTCAAGCGAATGGAGTTCATCTTGGTTATGGGCACAAAGGTCTCAGTATAGTCAACACCTCTAACCTGAGGGAAACCATTCGCAACAAGCTAAGCCTTATACTTATCCCCACTACCATCCACTACAAACTTGGTTTGATAGATCCACTTACATCAAACCATCTTTTTCCCCTTGGGGAGATGGACTAAATCCCATGTGTTGTTCTTCATCAAGGAACTATACTCTTCCTCCATAGTGTGGTCCCACTCAGGAACCCCTGATGCTTCCTAAAATGTTTGTGGATCAGAAGTGGTAGCAATGAATGCATGTGGAAGATCCTGATGTTGTGATCGAGTCCTGCTTGTATCTGAAGGATCCCCAACAAGAGAACCCACTAACTCAAGTGTTTCTTGAGCCCAACAAGGTCTAGGTGGAGGTGGAGAATGAGGCTCCTCAACTACAAGTGGACACTACGGAGGTGTAA
The DNA here is from genome assembly GCF_030272615.1 of Cryptomeria japonica. NCBI lineage: Eukaryota > Viridiplantae > Streptophyta > Pinopsida > Cupressales > Cupressaceae > Cryptomeria > Cryptomeria japonica. The sequence continues at coordinate 609,768,089 of NC_081405.1, forward strand.
CCCTGGAAGTTGGAGTTGAAGGAGTCTCATCATCTGAATCACTAGAATCACTATCCACAATGGAGGAAGGTGGAGGAGGTAGAGAGGCTAAGCTATGAGAGATTTCCTCAAAGTGAACACTCCTCTCAATGAACACCTCATGTGTCTTAGGATCCATCAATCTATATGCCTTAACACCCTAAGGATATCTAACAAATATGCAAGGCTGACTCTGTGGTTCCAATGGCTTGCATTTCTACGGAGGTATGCCAGCCCATTCTAGACACCCAAAGACTGTGAAATGTCTTACAATTGGTTTCCTACCAGCCCAAGCCTCAAAAGGAGTAATACCTTGCAAATATTTGTGAGGAACCCAATTCTGGATGTGTGTGGCACAACTGATAGCCTCTGCCCAAAAGGTGGGATCAAGAGAACGTGCCTATATCATACAACTAGCCATTTCTTTGAGAGTTATATTCATGTGTTCTGCAACTCCATTCTGTGGTTTAGTGTATTCAATAGAATGCTGAAGATCAATCCCTTCAAATGTAGAAAAATCCTCAAGTCTCTTGTTCACATATTCCCTTCTATTATCTGTATGAAGAATATTGACCACTTTTTTGGATTGCTCTCCACATGAGTCTTGAAGTCTTGAAATCTATCAAATACTTCACTCTTGTGAATGAGAAAGTAGACCTAAGTGAAGCAGGAGTAGTCATCAATGAAGGTGAGGACATAGTGGGCCTTGCTAAATGAAGGTGCTGGAGGATGGTGTTGGAGGACGGAGGCATCGGGGCTGAAGCTACTAGTGGCTGGTGGTTTTGGGGATGTCGTAGCTGGTGGCTTCGAGGCTACAGAAGTTGGTGGCTTAGGGGGCAGTGGAGAACCTACAGGGGAAGACTGCGGAGCCAATGGGAGGAAAGCCACTAGTGCTACTATAGTGGCCAAGGGTGGCTGTGGACAGGCAGTGGTGGGACTGATACAAAGACTATTGTTGAACCTACAACCCTACAGAGAAGTACGGTGGTGTAGGGGGGTCTATGGACCCCAAAAAATAAAAATAAAAAATTTGATTTTTTTTTTGAAAAATAAAAGATCCCTCTTCATATTTTTATGCATTATTTTTATTTCAAAACATATTATTTTTCAGAAAACTAGAAGAAGCAAAAAAAAATCAGAATTTTTTTTTTTTTTAAATCCGAAAATTTCGTACTGTACTGCCAAAATTGAACAAAAAAAATCCTCCACCCCCAAAAGTTGATTTTTGCTAAAAATGGTCGAGTTTATATTTGATTTTTATGGAAACAGCCTCTCAGATGCAATGGTGAGGTCAAAAATACTCTAAGATGCCTCCAAAAAATTCTTGTCCCTCAGATCTAAAAATAGAAGCCTTCCAAAATGTCTCCAAAACCAATCAATGAAGCCCCAATGGCTCTTATACCATGTGAGATTTTGCCAAGATCAAGGGCACAATCAAAAGCATAAAATAGAGACAAAATAATGACAAGAACAAACTCTATTCTCATCAATATGCAAATGATCAACTGGATTAACCAATATAATGAATATGGGCTTGCTTATATAGGCAAGGCCATATGGATGTACGAGCACACAATCATGACATATGGCTCAATGAGAAATAAGGGTAGATAAGAAATACTAGGGGTAGGTAGGAGAAATAATATAATATTCCATAAGAGGTGGGTGACCCACCGAATGTGGAGTGTAACAGCAAAATAAGGCCACAAAAGGTGGAATTTCTCCTACAAGCTATATCCCTATGTGCACATTTCCCTAAGTGTCTCAAATCGAAACTACGAAGAGATGCATTATCCTAAGTTAACTTAAGTAAAGTATAATAATATCCATAATGAATATTTATTTACACCAACAATAACCTTTGATTCTTTGGATTGTCCTTGAAATTCAATGTTGACCTACTAGCCCTAGAGCCCCAATTAGGTCACTTTTACAAAGGAAACACCCTACAAATTGGTCAAGAAAACAAGCCGCCACTTGGAAAACCTTATATCAACCTTCAATCTACCAAATCTACCACTATTTAGGGTCCAACCTTTTTGAATTCTTCCCAGACTTCAAAACTCAGTCAAACCATGAACCTGCCACATGGAGATGCTAGTTTAAAAACTCTTGGTTATTCCTCCATCCTTCATGGCCATCTTTGAAACTATAAAAATCCTATAATAAAATTGTATACTTGAGATTCCCCAAAATATTTTGGTTTTTGGCTCAGGGAATGTCAAGTTATGGCTTCAGTTGCTTGAAAAACCAATTGGAAATGGAAAATAACTCACCATTCTAATATGACAAGTACATATTAAGCCAGCATCAATCTGTACGAAAGAGAATTAAATGAGTGTTACATATTTTTGCAGCAAGATTCAAGGAAACATAAATGCTTTTATTGTAGATTCTTCAAAAATATTTTCAACAACCTTTTCCTTAGTTAATAAGAGTCTTATATAGACCCATATACAACTTACAACCATATATAACCATCTTTGGAACCAAATAGCCATTGGTTTACAAATTTGGCAAAAGTTGTCAACAAAAGTGCAAAAGTTGTCATGCACTTTTTGCAACATTGACAACATTGTACTCTAACCTATCAAACTCGCCTAAAAACATGTCAATCATGAAAAATAGGCCACATATGTCTCAAATATGAAAAATACTTTGATCTCACACATTTTTGCACACTTGGGTGAAAATTGACCACTAGTTGACCAAATAGGTCTTGATAGGTTACAAAGCACAAAATGGCATGAATGCCCTACATCATTTTCAAAACAACATGAAATAGTCCAATGGACCTTATTACATAAAAAAGACATGAAATAACACAAAAAAAAGAAGACTTTGATCCTCTTGAGCCTCTAGGTGCTCCTGCACCAGTTATTCTGAAAAGTAAAATATTTGACATATTCCAAACCCTCATGAATAATAGGGATAGAGGGAATTTTTATATGAAAATTCAGACCATGACACAAGGAGGAAAACAAATAGAAGGTAAATAAATACATTTATCATGCCAAAAGTGATTAAGAATGACAAAATGGTAGCTAAACAGACTACAAAAATAGCCATCTAGAGTGAAATACCACATAATGACTTCAACAACTTCCACCCAAAGGGGTTTGAGAGTGGTCCTAGGTAATCCCACAATACTAGGTTACACTTTTACATCCTGATTTTTTTTTATCATACATTTGTAAGAAAATATAATGATTTAAGCCTTTAGTGGTCCCATTTGAATTAATTAATTGAAGAGACTTAGATCAAAGCCTCTTAGATAAAAATTCCTTAAATAGTCTCCTTCGCACCTATCAAAATGTTGATAAAAAAACCACTTTTACATTATATTCTGGGGGGTCAAATGAATTCATTTAAAAGTTTTCCTTTTCTATGTGTATAGTTCTTATTATAATCTTTCCAACTGGTATAATTTTTAATGTATTTAATTTAATTAATGTATTTAATCTAATTAATATATTTATATTTTATTTCTTATGAATGTAGGCTTTTCATCAAAAATTAGAGGTTGTGTTTTGCACATGTGGAAAATTTTTAAAAATAGAGAAAAAAAATTGTAAATTTTTTTCCTAGGTATTGATATCCTAGTTTCAACACAAAAAGAATAAGTCAATTTAAATGCATACAAAAGAAGTTATGCATTACAAAATACACCTCTGTCAAAATTAAAATTAAATTGACTTCAAAAAATAACTATAAAAAATATATGTAACAAAAAGCTCAGAAAAAATATACATACACTAGATATTGGTGTAAAAAATCTATATTAAAAAAATTACAATTTTCTTCTTGCTATACATAATGTTATACATTACATAATAGATGTCACTTCAAAAAAATGTTGATTACTATAAATATTAAGTCATTATAAGTTACATAAAAATATGAACAATTCATTTTTAAATATTTTATAAAATATATATTTTGAATCGATATGAAAAATATCACAAATCAATAGCTTACTTCATCTAATAGTTTAGCCAGTATAAGAGTTAGAAAGTAATGATCTGGTGCAAAAATATCGATTCCAGTGTCAATATTAGCCAAAAAGTGTAACCTAGTATTATGGGATCACCATCCTATCATACCCCATCAATAGTCCTTTCCACTTTATCCCTTTCCCCTTTCTAAAAGAAAATTGTAATGTCTTTAGCGACACATATCCTATCCGTATAAAATTTCCTTCCTTCCACCAAAGTATTGGCACATATGCCACTAAATCCTTTGAAACCACTTGTTGCATGCCATACACCTAGAGGGTGTTGGCTAGTTGATCAACACCTCCTTCAAGATTCATGACATGTTCTTAACCACCTCATGTGGATCCTTATCTCTGGCTACTATGGCATTTGTTGATAGTGTTGGACATTGTTGCTGCTAGGATATGTTGTTGTCATTGATGTCAACATATTCTTTCTTTGATGATTATAGATTGGTTCATTGTGATTATGGTTTGTTGGTGTTGGTGATCCAAAAATCTTAATTGATCATATCACAAGATATGATTTTACAATTTGTTTATCTGATCAGTGCTTTGTAGAGTTCAGTATTTCCTCCAGTATATTTCAGTGTGATTAGCCCTTGTTCTGATATTTTGGGATATTATTTGGGATAGACTTGTGTATCTTCATTTAAGATGGTTCATGATTTGGTGCTCTGCAAGTTATCCTTTCTTCATGACAGATGTTGTTGTTTGAGTGTTCTTGAGTTCAGATGTTGACAGATGAAGATTTGATAAGTGGTATTGGTGCAGTTGTTACTAATGATTCTAACATGCATGCTAGTGTTTTCTAATTCTATCCTATTTGTCTTCATCATCTATATTGATTGTTGTGCGAGTTTTTGGTGATTTTTTGTGAATAGGTGATGTTCTTCATGTTATGTGGTATTCCTCGTGGTGTACCATGTTGCGGTTGATCTTGGCATCATTACCGATGGTGATGATTATTTAGGAATTTGAATTAGGTCCATGTTATGTCATGTAAATAATTATATTAGTATTGTGGTAAATCATTGTATCATGTGATGTAATTTTATAATTAAGAGTTAAGGGTTTAGTCAACCTTGTTGTCAAGGTTGATGGATTGTATATATAGGTGATATTGTCATATAATTTAGGTGTCGTGGTTGTGTCTGCATTATTAGAGAGTGGCGTATGTGTGATAAATTGATTCATCCTTCAGAAATGTGATTGAGTAGAGTTACGTGTTGCAGGCAGACATTGTGCTTAACTAAAAATGTCATCAGGCATTTGGAGATGCTATTATTGTAGTTCATTCAATCCAAATTGTAGTTAGAATCTTGTAAGTCAGCGAGACTTCCCTGAGGGTTGTTTCCTTCCAAGTCATTATATTTTGAGAAGTGAGCTCTAGGTAGTGTTTTTGAATGCATGTGCATTCCCTATTGTAATATTTTCACATACTACTACAAAGTATCATCTTATTGTGGGTACGTTCCCACAGTCCTTTTCCCCTTAACTGGCTTTTCCACATCAAAATCTTTGTGTTGTGTGTTGTGTTATCATCTTTCTTATCCTTGTTATTACTATAGTTTATTAGATCTATTTTTGTGATTAAGTTTGTAGATCTGGTGAAAAATGATTCACCCCCCTCTTAGTTTTCCCTCATTGTTGTTGCCAACAGATAGGTCAATCTTTTGGCATAACAAGGGTGGTGATTTGAAAAAGTGGTATTAGAGCATTGGGTTATAGTTTCAAATCCTTTGAGGTCACCCTATCATCTCCTTAATTGAAGTTCATAGAACCCTCAGTTGTTGTTGAGGGGGATTATTGGCTAGTCAGTTAGCTCCTCCTTTGGGATTCTTGACATGTGCTTAACTGCCTACTGTGTATCCTTGTCTATGTTCATTGTTTTATTAGTTGATAGTTTAATCTTTCGACATAACTATAGCAGTAATTCCAATAGAGGGTACCCTCTGTTGACTTGATGATGATTGTAATGAATGAATTCATATGTTTTCATTGATGGAACATGTACACACACAAATATGTTCACATTGTCTACCGATATTACTTCTAAAGTTAGTTATATTGCAACCGGTATTGGAAGTTTTATTTATGATGGTTTAGAGAGTTCCAAAATGATACATGTAGACAATTGGTATATGTAGGAATGACCTAGCAACAACTTGAAGATCCAGTGAAGATCATCAAATAAGCAATGGAGGACAATTGAATTGCATGTTGAAATGGTTAACTCCAACTAGTATTGGTGTTCCAACCGGTATTCACTGATTGTGTGATGAGTTATCACCAATCGTTATGAGTTACCCTAACCAACAAATTTTGGGAGTAATTTGTGATGAGTTATGTTTGATTGTCCAGATACGCTGCACCTAGGAAATTGTGATATAAATTCTAAAACCAACATGAAATATAAATATCTATATAATGACCTTATGATGAACTATTTTGGGGACATGATATGAGATGATTGCCACCAGCATACAAAATAAAATTTACTGCTATAAATGAATTAAGAACAATGCTTAATACATCACTAACAGGGATACATTGATTGGAAAACTTTCAGGTTTTTAAATTGAGGAATTTGGTCCTATTGCTACTATAAAGAGAGATTTAGTTATTAAGGCATCAACATCATCTGTACCATCATTTGACAAATCTGATTGGAAAGCCCTTTATGCAAGAAAACTTGAAGAAAGTAGGAGATAAAATGAAGAACTTGAAGAACTTGAAGCACTATTTGCAAGGAAAATGCCTAAAGGTCCAGTTGGAAGTAAGTATGAAGGTAAAGCACGCTTTAAATGTTTTAACTATAATAAGATTTCTAATATGGCTTCAAGATGCCTTGATAGACATGCTAGACTAAGAGAAGAAGCTAGAAGAACATACAAGCCTAACCCTGAATATCAGAGATATAGATTTAAGAAGAATAAAGATAAATCTTGTTATCTTGCTAATGAAGGAGTCACTAATGATTGTGATGAGGATCCGACAGAAAATGGATGGGTTTTTGTTGCTATAATAGAAGATCAATCAGTAGAGCAGGCCCTGGCAGCTAAAATTGAAGTTAAGGATGAATGGATCATTGATTCAGGATGTTCACATCACATGACTGGTGATAAAGGTAAATTCTTGAACTTTCAGGAATATAATGGAGGTCTAGTAATATTTGGAGATGATAAATCTTGTTTGATCAAAGGAAAAGGTACTATATCTCTTGATGGTAAGCATAATACTGACAATGTTTACTATGTAGAGGGTTTAAAGCCTAATCTTTTGAGTGTTCGTCAATTAGTTGAAAAAGGATTTGAGTTACAATTCAAGAATGGAAAATGCAAAATTATGAACAGAACTAGTTTGGAAATTGCAACTGGTAATCAAACTAGAGGTAACATCTTTCATTTGAATAACAATGAAAATACATGTTTGATTGAACATATTGATGAAAGTTGGCTATGGCATAAGAGACTTTGTCATGTAAATTTTGATTGCATGGTAAAAATAAGTACTACTAAGGCAGTTAGAGACTTACCTAAGATTGTCAAACCTCACAATCCGGTATGTAAGGAATGTCAATTTGGAAAACAAGTTAGAGCATCTTTTAAAAGTATTCCAAAAAAATCCAATAATGCTCTTGACTTAATTCACATTGATTTATGTGGTCCAGCTAGAACTAAAAGCTTATAAGGTGATAGATATTTCATGCTAATCATTGATGACAATTCTATAATGTGTTGGGTTACTTTTCTCAAAGAAAAATCAGAAGCACTTGGGAAGTTCAAACTATTCAAAGTAGTGGTAGAAAATGAAACCGGTAAGAAAATCAAATGTTTGAGATCAAATCAAGGAGGTTAATTTACATCTAAAAAATTTAATGCATTCTGTGAAGTGAATGGAATCAGAAGACAACTATCAACACCCTAGACACCATAGTAAAATGGAGTTGTAGAAAGGAAAAACATAACTATCTTGGATGCAGCTAGAAATATGTTATTAGAAGCAAATCTACCACATGTGTATTGGAGAGAGGCAGTAAGCACAATGGTCTATACATTAAACAAAGTTCACATCAAAGGTGAAACTGGTAAGACTCTTAAATATTTCAGAATATTTGGAAGTGAATGCTATATTAGAATAGATGAGTATATTGGCAAATTTGATCCTAGAAGTGATGAAGGAATATTTCTTGGTTATTCATCTAAGAGCAAAGCATATAGATGTTTTAACAAAAGATTGCAAAAAAATGTTGAGAGTACAAATGTGAAGATTGATGAACAATTTAGAGGAACTTTAAGGTATATATACTTTGAACCGGCAATAGAGATACTGAAAAATGAACCTACATTGAACCCACCAGTATAAAATGAAGATCCAGTTACACCGGTATCATCTAAAAATTCCACTATAACTAAGGAATTGCAGAAAATGAAGACACCTCGGTATGTAAGATTGAACCACTCTAAAAATCAGATAATCGGGAACAAGTATCAAGGAGTTATGACAAGAGGAAGACTAGCAAATGAAGAGGTATGTCTTATTTGTCAAATTGAACTATCATCAATTAATGAGGCATGTGAAGATAAGCACTGGATTAAAGCTATGGAAGAGGAATTAGAACAGATTGAAAAAAAAAACACGTGGACATTAGTTCTCCGGCCTAAAGGCAAAAATGTAATTGGAACAAAATGGGTATTCAGAAAAAAACTTAATGAAGACGGCAAGGTAATTAGAAATAAAGAAAGAATAGTATGTAAGGGATATTCTCAAAATGAAGGAATTGATTATAATGAAACCTTTGCATTGGTAGCTAGAATTGAGGCAGTTAGATTATTCTTGGCTTTTGCAACACACAAGAACTACAAACTATATCAAATGGAGTTTAAATGTACATTTCTGAATGGAGATCTTGAAGAAGAAGTTTACATTGAACAACCTAATGAATTTTCTTTGAAACATAACAAAGATATGGTTTTTAGGGTAAGTAAAGCTTGGTATGCAAGATTGGATAAATATCTTTTGAAGATTGGTTTTTCTAAAGGTAATGCTGACAAAAAATTATACTATAAAGTGACTAATGATGACATCTTGGTTATAGAAGTATTTGTTGATGATATAATCTTCGGAGGAGAAGATGGATTATGTAAAGACTTTTCTATTGAAATGCAACAATAATTTGAAATGTCTATGATTAGAGAGGTAAAATTATTTTTAAGATTAGAGATTTCATAGACTGATAAACATATATTCTTGAGTCAATCCAAGTACTTGTAGGAGTTACTAAAGAAATTTGGTATGGAGACCTCTAAACTTGTAAGCACACCCATGACTATAAATGAAAATTTATCACTAAGGGATGAATTTACACCTATTAATCTGACCAGGTACAAGTCTATGATAGGAGGTTTACTGTATTTGACACAAATAAGACCTAATATTATGAATGTAGTATGTATTGTTTCAATATTTTAGAGTAATCCTAAAGAAAATCATGAATCAGTAGTAAAAAGGATTTTTTGGTACTTACAAGGCACTAGAAATCTTGGTTTACGGTATCCTAGAGATAAAAACTTTGAATTATGTGGATACACAGATGCAAATTGGGCAAGAGACATGGATGAAAAAAACAGCACCACCGATGGAGCATTTTTTCTTGGCAGCAGATTAATTTCTTGGTTGGGTAAGAAATAAAGTTGCACATCTTTATCAATAGCAGAATCAGAATATGTTGTTGTAGATGTCTGAAAATGGTCAACGCTTGTGGAGTCATAGTTTAACATTTGTGCATTGCCTTATTTTAGAGTTCTTGTGTCACATTAAAATTTCTTCTATGTTGCGCACTTGGTCTCTATCATTTGCGAGCATCGAGTCCTTCTTCTGCATTCCTCATTTTTCTCACTTTTGAATTAGGTCTTGTCGATAGCAATCTTCAATCATGATTTTAGTCGATCTTATCTTGTCGCATCATGGTGTGTGCTCATTTTATCATCATTTTGGACATCGTCAATCCTAATCGATGATAGAATTAGGGTTTTGTCCTCTTGCCAATCTTTCAATCATCTTTAGTTTGTTAGTAATCATTTGTGATTATCAGGTGGTTAGCCATGTCATTTTGCAATCGATTCATCATCAGTCCTTGTCCTTGTCAGCCTTGTCATTTTGCGATTGATTCATCATCGATCCTTGTCCTTGTCAGTCTTGTCATTTTGCGATCGATTCATCATCGATCCTTGTCCTTGTCAATCTTGTCATTTTGTGATTGATTCGTCATCAATCCTTGTCCTCTTCAATCATGTCAATTTGGATCGATTAGTCATTGTTCCTCATCAATTGGTGCCTATCAATTTGATCTCCTTGTCAATCTTGGTCAATTTGTCATTGATTTTTGTCAACCAATCTCAATCATTTATCAACATTGGTCCTTTGTCAATTAGAATCATGATTGAACCTACATTAATTTCTTGTTGTCTTGACCTAAATCCTTGTCCTCTTATTTCTAGGGTTTTATGATTTGTTCATTTAATCCTTTTCTTCTTCTTTGTGGTTTAAATAAATCTAATTATTTAGTCCTAAGTCTCTTTCATGAATTAATTAATGGATGAAAACCTATTAATTAATTCACCTAATTTCTATTTCTCTTATTTTCTTTAATTTTTCTAATATTTCCCCTAATTTCATTCCCTCATTTTCTCCTATGTTTATGCTTCCATTTGTTGCAATCATGGAGGCTATTTTCTCTCTTCCCTTTTGTCATGAGAATGGCATTTCTATCTTGTCATAATTTGTCATAATTTGTCATTCTTGATTTGAATTTCCTTTCAAATCTCTTCATGCTAATCTTGTCCTTGTTGGTATTTTGGTATGGTTTTGTCATTGATGTCAACACCTACTAAATACACCTACTTTGGAGATCCAACAACATTCACCGACAAAGAGTAAACTGTGCAACAGTTACCTGTATATGATTAACCGACGGGATATAATGTTCACTGGTACCTGGAATGACATGGAAGACACTTGGTAATGTCGAAGACATCATGTGGACACTTTATTTTGAAGTAATAATCACTGGTATATTCTTATTTGCATATTTGCTTTTAACGGCAAATAGGTCTAGGTTATCTAGGGTTACACCAACAGGTTTATCTTTTCCAGATCAGCATGGCACACTATGGAGATAATTTATTATTGTTGTAAATGCATTAAGGCAACATATTCATTCGATTATTGCATCAGATATTGTATTGTTTGAAAAATGTTTTAATTGTAATATCTTGTAGAGCTGACCTACTAAAATTGGTCTTAGGGTATGGTATAAATGTAAGATCTTATTTGTATGATCAAGTTTGAAATGCGAAAAAGATTCAAGTGAAAGTATATGCAAGATAAAGCAGAGGCATACACGAAGACATCATTTGAAGGTGAAGTTAGGCTTTTGTAGAAGCATATCAGCATTACACTGGTACTGAATTCAGCATATGAAGATGCAATTTTGTACAGTACATTCTTATTGGATTTAACCATCCAACTGTAGTCAGTGTGACTCCCATTTGTGATTGAGCAGTGAGCTCTAGGCTGTTGGCCTTTTTGCATGTGCAGACCCCTCTTGTACACTTACTATCCATAGTAGTATCATCTGATTGTGGGTAAGGTTTCCCACCATGGTTTTTCCCTTACAGGGTTTCCACATACAAATATTGGTGTCATGTGTTGTGGATGACTTTGTGCTTCTGTTTCAGGCATTAATTCTTACCGGTATAACAATTTACTATTAACACTGTCTACCGACATACTTAACTGATTTACTAGTATTAAGCATTAAGTTGGTTAATAAGTTTTTGGTTTGAATTTATTAGACAATTGATTCACCCCCCCCCTCTCAGTTGTCTCCAAGACCTACAATTGGTATCAGAGCCTAGTCCTCTTTTTGCAGAAGTTTAACAACTTGAGGAGATCCAATGTCTACTAATTATTTCAAAAAGGATAGTCCTAAAATTGATGGAACCAACTATGGGATATGGAAAATCAGAATGGAGACACATCTGAATTGCATTGGTAAAGACATCTGGGAAGTTACTACTACTGCTATAGCTGGTTAGACTGCTCCAATTACTTTAGCTAAAGATGAAGAAAATGATTGCAAAGCAAGAGAAGCACTCTTGAGTGCATTATTAGATCAACAAATCATGGGATTATCAGATAGGTCCACTACAAAAGCTATTTGGGATCATTTGGAAACACTAAATGAAGGGGATTCCATAGTCAAAATTGCAAAACTTGAAAGCTTTCAAGTCAGGTATGAACATCTGAAAACGGAAGAAGATGAAAGGATTTATGCTTTTATGGAAAGAGTAAATGAAATTGTTTTGGGTATCAAATGTTGTGGAGGAACCTTGAGTGAAGATGAGATTGTTTCAAAAATATTAAGAGGTTTGCCACTGGCATATAAAATGAAGGTTACTATTATAAATGAGTTGAGAATAATGCCTAATACATCAGTAACTAGGGATACATTCATTAGAAAACTTTCAGCTTTTGAAATTGAGGAATTTGGTCTTGTTACTACTATAAAAACTGATTTGGCCTTCAAAGCATTAACATCATCTGCTCCATCCTTTGACAAATCAGACTGGAGAGCCTTTTATGCAAGAGAACTTGAAGAAACCAGGAAGGAGAATGAAGAGCTTGAGGAACTTGAAGCACTATTTGCAAGAAAAATGCCAAAAGGCCCAATTGGAAGTAAGTATGAAGGTAAAGCACCCTTTAAATGTTTTAACTGCAATAAGATTGGTCATATGGCTTCAAGATGCCCCGATAGACATGCTAGACTAAGAGAAGAAGCTAGAAGAACATACAAACTAATCCTAAATATCAGAGATATAGATTTAAGAAAAACAAAGATAAATCTTGTTACATTGCTGATGAAGGTGTGATTGATGATTCTGATGAGGATCCAACAGACAATGGATGGGTCTTTGTTGCTATAATAGAAGATCAACCGGTACCTATTGCTCAACTGGTAGAACAAGTCCTAGCAGCTAAAGTTGAATCAAAGGATAAATGGATTATTGACTCAGGATGCTCACATCACATGACTGGAGACAAAGGTAAATTCTTGAACTTTCAAGAATACAATGGAGGTTTAGTAAGATTCGGAGATGACAAAGCCTATTCAATCAAAGGTAAGGGTTCAATATCTCTTGATGGTAAACATAACACTGACAATATCTACTATGTTGAAGGATTAAAACATAATCTTTTAAGTGTTGTTTAATTAGTTGAGAAAGATTTTTAGTTACAATTTAAAAATGGAAAATGCAAAATCATGAATAGAATTGGTTTGGAAATTGCAACCGGTAATTAGACTAGAGGTAATATCTTTCATTTGAATAATAGTGAAAAGGCATGCTTAATTGCACATATAGATGAAATTTGGCTATGGCATAAGAGACTATGTCATGTAAATTTTGATTGCATGGTAAAAATCAATACTTCTAAAGCAGTTAGAGATCTACCTAAAATTGTGAAACCTCAGAATACAATTTGCAAGGAATGTCAATTTGGAAAACAAGTTAGAGCTAGTTTCAAAAGTATTCCAAAAAAATCCAATAATGCCCTTGATTTAATTCACACTGATTTATGTGGTCTAGCTAGAACTAAAAGCTTACAAGGTGATAGATATTTCATGCTAATTATTGATGATTATTCTAGAATGTGTTGGGTTACTTTTCTCTGAGAAAAATTAGAAGCACTTGGGAAGTTCAAACCATTCAAAGCAATGGTTGAAAATGAAACCAGTAAGAAAATTAAATGTTTAAGATCATATCAAGGAGGAGAATTCACATCTAAAGATTTTAATACATTCTGTGAAGTAAATGGAATCAAAAGACAATTATCAGCACCTCAGACACCACAACAAAATGGAGTTGTTGAAAGGAAAAACAAAACTATTTTGGATGCAGCAAGAAGTATGTTATCAGAAGAAAATGAAGCACTGTTGTCTATACATTCAACAAAGTTCACATCAAAGGTGAAACCGGTAAAACCCCTCATGAACTATGGTTTGCTAATACTCCTACTCTTAAGTATTTCAGAATTTTTGGAAGTAAATGTTATATTAGAAGAGATGAGTATATTGGCAAGTTTGATCCTAGAAGTGATGAAGGAATATTTCTTGGTTATTCATCTAAGAGTAAAGCATATAGATGTTTTAATAAAAGATTACAGAAAATTGTTGAGAGTACAAATGTAAAGATTGATGAACAATTCAGAGGAACTTCAAGGTATATAGACTCTGAACCAGGAACATAAATTATGACAAATGAACCTACAATAAATCCATCAGTACAAAATGATGATCCAGTTACTTCGGTATCATCAGAGGATTCCACAGCAATTGAAGAACAAAATAGACTAAGACACCCCAGTATGTAAGACTGAATCATTCTGAAGATCAGATAATTGGAAGCAAATTTAAAGGAGTCTTGACAAGAGGAAGATTGGAAAATGAAGAGTTATGTCTTATTTCTCAAGTTGAACCATTATCTATCAATGAGGCATGTGAAAATAAATTTTTGATTAAAGCTATGGAAGAAGAATTAGGACAAATTGAGAAAAATAATACTTGGACATTAGTTCCCCGGCCTCAAAATAAAAATGTAATTGGAACCAAATGGGTATTTAGAAACAAACTCAATGAAGATGGTAAGGTTGTCAGAAATAAAGCAAGACTAGTGTGTAAGGGATATTCTCAGAAAGAAGGAGTTGATTACAATGAAACCTTTGCACTGGTAGCCAGAATTGAGGCAGTTAGATTATTCTTGGCTTTTGTAGCCCACAAGGATTACAAAGTTTATCAAATAGATATTAAATGTGCATTTTTTAATGGAGATCTTGAAGAGGAAGTCTATATTGAACAACCTAATGGATTTTCCTTGATAGATGACAATGATATGGTTTGTAGATTAAGAAAACCTCTATATGGATTAAAACAAGCTCCAAGAGCTTGGTATGCAAGATTGGATAAGTATCTTTTAAAGATTGGTTTTACTAAAGGAAATGCAGATAGAAATTTATATTACAAAGTAACTAATGATGACATCTTGATTATTGAAGTATTTGTTGATGATATAATCTTTGGAGGAGAAGATGAATTATGCAAAGAATTTTCTATTGAAATGCAGCAAGAATTTGAAATGTCTATGATCGGAGAAAAAAAATTCTTTTTAGGATTGCAGATTTTATAGACTGATAAAGGCATATTTTTGAGTCAATCTAAGTACTTGAAAGAACTACTTAAGAAATTTGGGATGGAGAACTCTAAACCGATAAGCACACCCATGACTACAAATGACAAATTATCTCAAAGGGATGAATCTACACCTATTAATCCAACTAGATACAAATCTATGATAGGAGGTTTACTATATTTGACACAAACTAGACCTGATATTATGAATGCAGTATGTATAGTTTCTAGATTTTAGAGTAATCCTAGGGAAAATCATGAATCAACAATAAAAAGGATTTTCTAGTACTTACAAGGCACAACAAATCTTGGATTATGGTATCCTAAAGATGAAAATTTTGATCTATATGCATACACAGATGCAAATTGGGCAGGAGATGTGGATGATAGAAAAAGCACCACTGAAGGAGCATTCTTTCTTGGAAAGAGATTAGTATCTTGGTTAAGTAAGAAATAGAGTTGTACATCTTTATCAACAGTAGAATTAGAATATGTTGCAGCAGCAACAAACTATACATAGGTACTTTGGCTTAAGCAAATGTTGAAAGACATAAAGGTAAAATGCAAGGAACCTATTACTATATATTGTGATAACACTGCAGCAATTGATATATCTAAGAATCCAGTATTACATTCTAAAAAAAAACATGTTTCTATCAAACCGAATTTTCTAAGGGAAAAAGTTGAAAAAAAGGAGATAAAACTGGTTTATGTGAATACTAAAGAATAGCTTGCAGATATTTTCACAAAACCTTTGCCTAAGGAAACTTTTGAGTATCTCAGAGATCAGCTCGGAGTCATACCTCCACCGGTAGAGACTTAGACAGTTGATGATTATCATCAACTGATAGAATTAAATGGATAAATCTTTTATTCCGGTATTTGATGAGGAAGCTACTTCTCAGGGGGAGTAGTTGGTATTTTTGTATGGACTTAAATTTTGTAGCTTTGGCATTTGATGTCAAAGGGGGAGAGATATATGGAAAAACACATTATCAATTAAGGAGAGATATCTATGGTGAAAATTGGTACAGGATAACATCAAATAACTCATGTTGCTTCTAGGGGGAGAGATCGTCACCTTGAAGAGATTGTTGCTTTTACACTTGGCATTTCTGTTTTGGCACTTTGATGGTTTTTCCATCTTGTGTTTCCATCAATGCCAAAGGGGGAGATTGTTGGTATTTTGGTTTGGTTTTGTCATTGATGTCAACACCTACTAAATACACCTACTTTGGAGATCCAGCAACATTCACTAGCAAACAGTAAACTGTGCAACAGTTACCGGTATATGATTAACCGGTAGCATATAATGTTCACCGGTACTTGGAATGACATGGAAGACACTTGGTAATGTTGAAGACATCATGTGGACACTTTATTTTGAAGTAATAATCACTGGTATATTCTTATTTGCATATTTTCTTTTACCGACAAATAGGTCTAGGTTATCTAGGGTTACATCAACAGGGTTATCTTTTCCAGATCAGCATGGCACGCTATGGAGATAATTTATTATTGCTATGAATGCATTAAGCCGACATATTCATTTGGTTATTGCATCGGATATTGTATTGTTTGTAAAATGTTTTTATTGTAATATCTTGTAGAGCCGACCTACTAAAATTGGTCTTAGGGTATGGTATAAATGTAAGATCTTATTTGTAAGATCAAGTGTGAAATGCGAAAAGATTCAAGTGAAAGTATATGCAAGATAAAGCAGAGGCATACAAGAAGACATCATTTGAAGGTGAATTTAGGTTTTTGTAGAAGCATATCAGCATTACACTGGTACTGAATTCAGCATATGAAGATGCAATTTTGTATAGTACATTCTTATTGGATTTAACCATCCAACTGTAGTCAATGTGACTCCCATTTGTGATTGAGTAGTGAGCTCTAGGTTGTTGGCCTTTCTGCATGTGCAGACCCCTCTTGTACACTTACTATCTGCAGTAGTATCATCTGATTGTGGGTAAGGTTTCCTACTATGGTTTTTCCCTTACAGGGTTTCCATGTACAGATATTGGTGTCGTGTGTTGTGGATGACTTTGTGCTTCTGTTTCATGCATTAATTCTTACTGGTATAACAGTTTACTATTAACACTGTCTATTGGCATACTTAACTGATTTACCAGTATTAAGCATTAAGTTGGTTAATAAGTTTTTGGTTTGAATTTATTAGACAACTGATTCACCCCCTCCCTCTCAGTTGTCTCTGAGACTTACAGTCCTCTCTCCAATTTGTCTATAAATTGGATGATTTTCTTCGATGAAAGGATCAATCAATCACATTTTTGAGCAACCTTATGCTATGAATTTCATCTCTCAACAACTTTCTTTCCACTTGCATTTTGCACTTATAGGTGAGATCCACATCAAATTTGAAGGTGAAAGAAGAACAATGGAGCCACATGAAGGAGATATCTGTGTCGGTTTGTTTCAATTTTATTTGATTTGAATATCTTGTCTTTATGCCTTCATTGATTGGATTGGGATTGCTTTCATAGCAGCTTTAGGTTTTGTGGTTGTCGTAGTTGCTATTTCTTTGATGATATTCAATTTCCTGATCTACATTTTTTGGTGAACCCGATGTGAACTAACCGCTTAACCATATTTTGAGTGCTTTTGAGCTGTTTGCAGGTGAAAAACTTAAGAAACAGGGTCACTCAGAGCTTTCTAGACACTTTTGCACCTGTGTTGAGGCATTCTGTGTCTATGTAGAGATGTTTTGCACCTGTGTAAGGTACACAGGCGCATCTTGATGGGTTCTGCACCTGTGTTGAGGCATTCTGTGCCTGTGCAAGGCCAGAAATAGAGGTGAAATCAGTTGTTTTCACTTGCAAATTTGTTTGTTTTCATTCTATTTCTTGCATTTTGGTTTTTCTTTGGTACTAATTCTCTGTGCAGCATCTTAGCGTTATGTGTGACGAAGACTAAAAATGCAACTACTAATGAATCTTATGCAGGACACAGTTAAAGACTCTCATTAAAACATCTTGCTTGTGATTTTTAAAGTAGTTGCACATTTCATTTCTTAAATGTTAATGAACACCATGCATGCTTTGTCTATTTTTAATTTGATTGCATGTTTTAACCCTTAGAACTAGGCCTGCCTCTCGATTTGCCTGGCACTTCGCACAAGCATTGGTGAGAGGGAATGACCCAAAGTCGTGATGGGCTAAAGCCAAGCTCTTCTGAACCACTCTAAATAATTGTGGATGCAACGAAAGTTGTAGACAACGGGTGCTGGAATAGTATTGCGACGATTTATTCACTGGATCAATACCCACCCAAACGGATGCCCTTACTAAAATCTCTTGTTTTTAGATGCCAAAATCCTTCTATCTGTTGGCTCAGGCATTGTGATATGTGCATGCTAAAGACACCTCTCATGTACTCCTTATTTAGAGATAGAAAGTTCTTGGGAAGTGATACCCCTTGAACTCGAAGCTTGGTATGCCCGAGAAGTGAGTGCACTGTAAGGGGGAGCCAGTGCTACCAAGCGTCTAGCTATTCGGCTGAGTGTTGTATTTTATGGTTAGAGGATTCAATAGATATTGCCCTTGCCACCCATAGGATTTTTTTTTTGTGAATGTGCTTGATTGTCTTGAGTCAAAGTCAAACAAACATTTTTTCTTCCATGATTGTCAAAAGTTAAATCAAAAACAAACTTTCCAAAGTGCTCATAATCAACTTGGGTTTTTCAAAATCAGCAACCTTCAATTCAAAACAATATCCAAACAAAAGTCCAAATTTGTCCAAGTATTCATCCAACATTTGAACATGGCTTGTCAAAACATTGAATATCTTTGTTTCAAAATTCATGTCACTTTAGGCTAGGTTTTGCATAGTCCAACTTAGGTCCTAGGGCATATTGTCATCCACCTTCATTTTAGTCCTTTTCATTCAAGCGTCCTCATTTTGCACTTAGGTTCAAAATCATTTCCCTATGTTTTCATTTCATTGTCATATCCAAGCTAGATTTCCATTTAGGTGACATTCATGCATTATCCTTGTCATGCTAAAATTAGGTCTTGCCTAGGTTGCATTTTGCATATTCCAAGTCATTGGTCTTCGCATATCCTTATCATTGTATTGTCATCTTGTCTTGGCTTCATCTTGTCATATCCAAAGTCATTGTCATAATCATTGCCTTCTTGCATTTAGTCTCAAAAATTTGGTTTGTCAAACTTGAAAAATCAAAACTTTGGATGATACCCAAAGTTGTTGTTAGGGAGTCTTGACCTTGTCTAAAATTTGTCCTTTCATTAATATCATTTTTGTCAAACCTAGCTTAGTATCCAAGCATATAGGTGAGACATAATCAATTTTTCCTATTATCATTTGGTCCTTTGTCCTTTAAGGTCTTGGCTTCATTTCAACTTCCCAAGGTTGAGTCTTTAGGTTTGCATTCCAAAAAAAGTTTGTCCAAATCTTGAAAAACAACAAAAACATAGGTTGCATTCTTGCCGTAGATTGCATTTTCATCTATTTAAGTTGCATTTAGTTGCATATCATACATCATCCTTTTAAAAATAAAAAAAATCCCAAAGATATTGCATTTGCATAGTGACATGCCTGTTGAAACAAGGTCAAAATATAAGAAGATGGGCAAACCAACATATCAACCCATTGACAACGTATCAAACTCATAGTTTCAACCTAGTCAAACATTACAAATTGAAGGTTCATCAAACACATCATTACCACAATATGGAATGGTTCAACTTGGACCACCTCCATTATATGAGCCAGTGTTTGTACCCATGAAACCAGGATATGGGAGTGTTCCACCAATGCCAAGGGAAAATGCACCTTTTCACTGGAATCAACTGAACCTGCAACATGAAATTCAAACTCAAACATTACATGAGGAACAAACTCTTTCACAAGGATTTGGTTCAGATCAAGGCATTCAACAAGAAATAAATCCAAATGTTTTACTAGATTCTTCATCAGATTCCGATGCTTCCGATGATGTTGATATGCTCCTTAAGGATCCGAAGTTGACAAAAAAGATGGATAAATTCTTGAACTAGGTCTTTAAGATGTTTCCACAAAAATATCTTGATATGATGAGTAATGTGACATCCTTAAATGAGCAAACTAATGTGCAAAAACAACAAGGCGGTGATATGTTAAGTTTCTCTCCACATCCAAATGAAGAAAATGTGCAACAAGAACCTCAACACACGTTGTTGAGTAAGCATGCTTCACAAACTTTGACAGTGACTATTCCACAAAAGTCAACATTCGAAACAGTAAACAATCCATTGTTTAATGCAACACCTTTAACACAAGATCAAATGATGGCCACACAAATGTTGACAGGTGTCCCTCAACAAGAAGTGATTCCTCGAATACCTAAAAGTGGATCCAAATCTAAGATGCAAGAAAGCTTTACAACTGGAATGCCTGATCTTATGAATGTTCAAAACAATTCTACAATGCAACAAAGTTCATATGTCCCATCAAGTTCAATATGGTTGCCAAATACTCAAGTACCCGTTATGCAAAATATTGTGATAGATCCTTCGATAGTGGCAACACAAAGAGCCACAAATAGTGGTGTGCACCAACAACAAGTGTTGCAACAATTGAGGAATGCACAAAAGACACAATCGAATGTGCAAACAAGCAATGCACAACAACAACAATATCACATTCAACAACAAGTTAAAGTGTCTTCTACACCATTACAAGTCAATTCAAACTTGCAACCACCACAATGGATTGGACAAACAACACAGCAAGTCAATGGAAGTGCCATACCCCATCTAAAGGAGAAACAACAGAAACCTCCCAAACAAAGTTTTTGGCAAATGATGGGATTTACATCAGGACAACAACAATTGGCACAAAGTCAGCAAATTTTGATTCATCAGCATCAACAACAACATGTGCCAGGAAAAACAAGTTATCATATGTCACAACCACAACTGATGTCCATGCAATATCAACAACAACCTCAATTGCAATATCAACCAAGGCTACAAATGATGATCCCATCACAAGAAGTACAGCAAAAGGGTCAATGTCAAGGCATGGCACAACCACAACAACAAGAGTTGTATCAAGAAATTTATATGCTAGAGACACCAAAGACAACAATTTTAGAGCATCAACAACCAATGGAGAGCACGATGTATCGACAAAGAGTACACCCAAGAATGAATGATGAACTTCCAAAATCTTCGCTATCTAACACAGTTGCACAACAACTTGAGAAGTTGCAAAGACAAATCGATGCATTGCAAACCAAAGGGACAAATAAATTATACGCAGATCAAGATTTATGTCCTAATCCATTTGACAAGAGCTTGTACATGCCTCCCTTTCCTAAGCATTTTGAGGCACCTAATTTTGAGAAATATAAAGGGGACGACAATCCAAAAGACCATATTCGAGCATTTTTTGCAGCCTGTACTAAAGTGAGCTATGAGGAAACATATTTGGTGCGCTTATTCATAGGAAGTCTCACAGGACAAGCCATGGATTGGTATTCGTATTTGCCAGGGAACATAAAGACATGGCTGGAATTGGCTCAAAAGTTTATATCCCACTTCGCATTCAACATTGACAATGAAGTGACCATGTCAGATTTATGGAACACAAAGAAAAAGTAAGGTGAACCATTAGTGACTTTCTTACAAAGATGGCAAAGCCTGTACAGTCGTTCTTCCCTAGATATACCTGAAGAACAACAAGTAAACTTATTTATTCAAAATTTGGTCCCAAAAATGATGTGTGAGCTCAAACAGAAGAGTCCTAGTACCAATTGAGAAGCTCATTAAGAAAGGGATGAACATTGAAAATGCTCTTGTAGCTAAGGGACTCATTAAGCTCAACAAAGATAGTGACAACACAAACAATTCAAGGGACAAAAATAGATTTTGGTACAAAAACAAGAATGTCACTAATGATGGAGTTGTCGACGCAAGAGCAGTGAATGCAAATCAACCCAAGTTCACAATAAAGAAATTGAGTGCTCCTAATATGTCGGCTATGCAACAAAATTAGACACAAGCAAGTAATGTTATTCAACAGCCGCAATACCAATAGTATAATCAACAACAAGGTCAGCAACAAAACCAGCAACGAAAACCTTTCAGATCAAGGGATGGGCCTCCTCAACAGTTTACGCCATTGGGAGAGCCTATTGAATGAGTAATGAAATAATTGATACAAGCAAATTTTATCAAGTTACCCGATGTCAAGCAAGAACCATTGGTAAAGCCACATTGGTGGAATGATAATGCGTATTGTGAATACCATCGGTCAAAAGGACATAAAACCGCATCGTGTTTTCAACTAAAACATATGATTCAAGACTTATTAGATCAAGGGGTAATTGAGGTAGACCCACCCAACGCGACCTTTAACATTGATCATACAATTTTCAAAACTCCTTTGCTTGATCATGACTAGGGCAAAGCATCTTCTCCAAACTCTACCCAAACAACGAATCTTAATTATGCAAATACTGGTTATAACAATGTCATCAATTGTTTTCAAGTGTCAAATGAGTATGTTTCCACCATAAGAATAAAGGGACAAGGTCCTTCTTGCGCAGTCACCACTCGTCGATCCAAAATAGTCCTGAAAGGTGCTCCTACAAGTCAATATAATCTCCTAGATCATCTGGGAAAGACACCTGCACAAATATCAATTCTTGAGTTGTTGAAAATGTCCCCTATGTATCACGCAGTCCTAGATAAAGCTTTAACTGAGTCCACCATCCCGACAGACATTGATGTTGACTAGTTTCAAGCCCGAATTGGACATCTCACTGTTTCCCAACACGTTGCCTTTTTTAATAATGATATTTCCCCAGATAAGCTCCCTCATAATGATCCTTTACATCTTGAAGTCTTTGTCCATAATTACAAGATCCAATGAGTCTTGATAGATGGTAGAGCAAGTCTTAACGTCTGTACCTTGAGAGTAGTCATTGCTCTTGGTTATATAGAAAATGACATTGATTCTTCTAGAAGAATAAAAATCAAAGCATATGATGATGCTGAGCACCCATCTAAAGGGGTAATTTCATTGCTTATCAGAGTAGGTCCAGTGACAAAAAACACTTCCCTATAGGTCCTAGACCTTGATCTCCCTTACAATATGATTCTTGGCCATCCGTGGATCCATACAATGAAAGCAGTTCCATCTACCTATCATCAATGTTTAAAATATCCTTACAATGGGACTAAGATAACAATTCTAGAAGATCGTAATCCATTTCAATTTTGTGCTAATCTAAAGGATTCCCCACAGCAACAAGTCCCAGTCAATAGAGAGGCCCACTCACATAATTATGTGCATCCTAATAAGTTGTTAGATGCTGTCAAAAGAAAATTAAAGATATAGGACCAAGGATGCATAGAGTATTCAATGGCTCAAACATTCCTCATTGGGAATTTACCAATATCTCCAAAATCACATGGCAAACCACATTTGTTGCAAAAGGAACCTAAGATAGTCATTCAATATCAGCCCCCCACTACATTTACAAAATGGGGTGAACTTAACAAGGAAACTTTGGATGATGATGTAACAAATTGGCTTTATAAGGATCAAATTGATACACCACCTGTCAAATTGCCAGTGGAGCGGTATGGAAAAGGGTTTACTATAATGCAGAAAAAAGGGATATGATGGTTGCAGTGGTTTGGGCCCTAATAAGAAAGGAAGACTAGAACCTATTATACCTAAGATGTGACATCCAACTTTAGGGTAAGGTTTTGTACCATTACAAATTGGAACCTCATCTACCAAAGTGACCACATGTGGAAAAGGGTGTGACTCTGATGATGAAACAACACCTGAGGATACCCAACCTAAAACTAATTCCAATGAATCAGAGTGGAGTTCCTTTTGTTCTAGCTCCTATGCCCTTGCAAATGTTTTCCTTGACCCTGATGATTTGCCCATGGAAGACAAACATGAAATAACTCCCCCTCCCAAAATGTGTCCTAATGCTTGGATAGAGTCATTCTGGGACCCAAGCTCTGAATTAGATATGAGAAATTTAGACAGTGATACCATGGACATTTTTATCTTTACTGTCTTGGCCCTAACTCTCCCTGAAACCGATGATGAAATGCCTCTTGTCTATCCACAGCTTATCCAACATGACCAACAAGAACCACTCAAATTGGATTGTTTTCAAAATGACGAAGCCATTGCAGAATTCCTTGGACTACAGGAAGGCATACCACAAGGTGATCATAAGGCAGGGTTTTCTATTGATTTAGATTACACAGCATATTTTGGGGAGTCAACTCCATCTTCTAGTCATAAAAATGAAAAAGAAAAAGAAAAAGTAAAAAATCAAAAGAATGGGTCTTTGAGTGAAAACCGTAAGGCACTCTCTAATCATGAAAAAGTAAAAATAAAAGACGTACCTCCAGGTGAAAACCTCTCTAAGATGCCCAAAGGTGGAAGATTGGACATACCCACATCAAGTCAGGATAAATCAACATTGCTTGTGGAAATGACTGAAGAGATAAATTTGGGTACACCTGACAACCCTAAGGTCATTCATTTCGCTACTTCTCTATCAAAACAAGAAAAGATAGATTTTGTCAATTTCTTTCTCAAGAAGAAGATCAGTTTTGCATGGTCTTATGCAGATATGCCTGACCTTGATCCAGAATTAGTCCTTCATCACTTACCATTAAAACCAGATGCCAAGCCCGTCAAACAAAAACTCAGAAAGATGCATCCCCAGGTGGCTCTCTTAGTCAAAGTTGAACTCAAAAAATTATTAGATGTGGGCTTTATCAGACCAATTGATTATGTAGATTGGATTTCAAATTTGGTACTAGTTAGCAAAGTAACTAGGGGCATCAGAATCTGTACAAATTTTAGGGATCTCAATAAAGCATGCCCTAAAGATGACTTTCCACTGCCGAATATAGACATCATAGTTGACATGACTGCCGGATATGAGATGCTATCATTGATGGATGGTTTTTCCGGATATAATCAAATTTGCATTGCTCCTGAAGATCAACATAAGACTGCATTCACATGTGCTTGGGGTACCTACTACTGGAATGTGATGCCCTTTGGCCTTAAAAATGCTGGAGCAACATATCAAAGAGCTATGAAAACAATTTTCCATGATTTTATGCATACTTTGATGGAAGACTATGTTGATGACCTATTATGCAAATCTGTCACAAGAGATAGTCATCTAGCCATCCTTGGCCCAATATTTGATCTAATGGAAACCTACAAGCTCAGACTCAACCCAAAGAAATGTGTCTTTGGTGTCACAGTCGACAAATTATTAGGGTACATTGTTTCTCACAGAGGCATAGAAGTAGACCCAGAAAAAGTTAAAGTAATATTGGATATGCCTCCTCCTTCCAATCTCCATCAACTAAGAAGTTTGCAAGGGAAGTTACAGTCAATTCGCCGGTTTATAGCTCACTTGGCAGACAAATGTCATCCCTTTCAACTTTTATTGCATAAAGGTGTCCCTTTTAAATGGACTGAGCAATGTCAATTAGCATTTCAAACTCTCAAGGATTATTTGATGTCACCACCTATTCTAATGCCTCCTATAGCAGGGAAGCCATTCATATTGTATATCTCTGCAACTGAAATGGCACTGGGAGCTCTCTTAGCCCAACAAGATGAGAAAGGCAAAGAACGGGCTATTTATTATATCAGTCAGACACTAGTGGGCTATGAACTAAATTATTCAACTATTGAATGGGCATGTTTAGTAGTGGTATTTGCAACACAGAAGCTTTGACACTATATTTTAAATCATCATACATTGCTAGTTGCAAAAATTGATCCCTTGAAATAGTTGCTTAGCAGGGCAGCTTTGACAGGTTGTCTGGCAAAGTGGGTTATGATCCTAAGTGAGTTTGATATTGAGTACATTGAGTGAAAGGCAATAAAAGGAAAAATCATAGAAGATCAACTTGCAGAGGCACCTATTCATGATGATCATCCAATGTTGACAGATTTCCCTGACGAATCAGTATTTGCTCTTACTTCTTCTAAGGAATGGCAATTATACTTTGATGGACCTCACACAAAGTATGGCTCAGGAGTAGGTATTTTGTTTGTCACCCCTCAAAGAGATGCTATCCCAAAGTCATATAGGATCACTTTCCATTGCACCAATAATATTGTAGAATACGAAGCTTTGGTCATAGGACTCAGAATAGAAATCCAATGGAACATTACACATTTGCAAGTCTATGGAGATGCTCAGTTAGTCATCTGTCAAGTGAATGATGACTATGAAACAAAAGATGAAAAGCTTCTTCCCTACAAGCATATGGTGGATTTCATCAAGACAAAATTTATTGATATCCATTTCAGTCAAGTTCCAAGAATCCAAAACAAATCAGTAGATGCTATGGCAACTATTGCTTCCATGTTAAATATACCCCACAATAGGGATAGATGTGAATTTTTGGTCGAACAGTTGCTAGTGCCTTCTTTTGAAATTTTGACAGCAGATGTGATGTGTGTTCTTGTTGGTCCTAATTCCCCGTGGTACAATGACATCTATCGGTATTTGAAATCCCAAACCTTATCACCTAACCTTTCCTCTAACCAACGCTGAGCCTTCATATGCTAAACTGCCAAATATGTCATCATCACAAACACCCTTTACCGTCATTCCTTTGACCACACCCTCCTCAATTGTTTGGATTCTGACGAGGCACAAATGGCTTTACATGAGGTTCATGATGGTATATGTGGGGGCCATTTCAATGGTCTGAGTCTAGCTAAAAATTTGGTTCGTGTTGGATATTATTGGCTCACCATGGAAAAGGATGCTCATGATTTTGTCAAGAAATGCCACAAATGTCAAATACACGGAAATTACATTCATGTGCTAGCTCAAGAACTTCACTCTGTCATATCTCTGTGGCCCTTTTCTCAATGGGGATTGGATCTTATTGGCAAGATTCACCTGACATCTGCAAATGGACACAAATTCATCATCACAGCCATAGAATACTTTACAACCTATGACCTATATCGCTGGTGTTCAAATTTCAAAGTTTCTATTGAGTTATATCATATGCAGATATGGGGTTCCCCTTGCAATAGTCATAGATAATGGCCATCCATTCAAAAATAAAGATGTCAAGGAACTCTGTGAAAAGTTTCACATCCAACACTATTTCTCCAGTCCTTACTATCCACAAAGTAATGGTCAAGCCGAAGCATCAAATAAAACCATCATTAAGATCTTGAAAAAGGTTGTCAATGACGTTGGTTGAGATTTGCATGTACAATTGAATCTAGCACTATGGGCTTATCACACTTCCATCTGCACACCTACTGGCACAACACCTTATTCCTTGGTGTATGGTGCGGAAGCCATTTTACCCTTGGAAGTGGAAATTCCCACTTTGCGTGTTTCCCTGCTACATTTGATTGATGATGAGATGCATAGAGTCTCTAGGCTGCATCAGCTTGAGATGTTAGATGAGAAACGTTAGAGAGCCCTCACACATTTGCAAGCATATCAAGACTGTCTCCATCGCTCTTATAATAAGAAGGTCAAAGGGTGACACTTCGAAATGGAAGATTTGGTCCTAAAGGCGAACCCAGAGAATACACAATCTATTGACATCATCAAAGGAAAATTTGAGCCTAATTGGGTTGGACCTTTCATAGTTACTGCAGCTTATGGTTCAGGGGCATATCAGCTTGTAACCCCAGATGGTGAACCTCTATCAGATCCTGTAAATAGCATGGACCTTCGAAAGTACTTGGCATACTTTTATTGTCACCAGTTCTTCAATATGATCTTGAAAAAATACAAAAAAAATAAAAAATCAAAAGCTCAAAAATACAAAAAAATCAAAAAAAGTGAAAATTGAAAAGAAAAAAAAACAATAAAGAAAAATAATTCGCCCTCTAGTGAAAACCTAGGAAACAGGTGCTTTGGGCAAGTACCATGGTGAAAATCTGGCAAACAGGTGCCATGTGTAAAAGACTATTGCTCTGTTATCTATCATGACTCCTAGCTGTACTTTCCCCCCTGTAGGTTTACCACAATTATCCTTGCCCTGACCCAATGTTCTATTCCAGGCCTATGATTGGTCAACATCATTGTCTTGCATACTCATGTTTCGAGTCCTTGTGCATATGTTTTGGTCCTGGTCACTATATATGTCTTTCAAATTTTCATTGGGTGCATGCCCCATGTCAAGATCAATTACTAGAGTTATTGCTGCATGCCGACTGGAGCTTTCAAATCATATATTGTCCTGAAAAAATCCCTAAAAATCAAATAATGTCCTAAAAAAATCCCTAAAAATCAAATAATGTCCTAAAAAAATCCCTAAAAATCATATAATGTCCTAAAATAATAAAAAAAAAAAATCAAATAATGTCCTGAAAAAAATCCCTAAAAATCAAATAATGTCCTGAAAAAATCCCTAAAAAGTCAAATAAAGTCCTGAAAAGTCAACGTTATCATGGGTCTTATATAGGGTGTGGTATACTCAAAACCAGACTGTGTCCTGTCTTCGATGGGGTACCGCATTCCCTAAAACCGGATAGCATGATCATTCTTGTTTTCCACTTTTGACAATGATGATCAGACTGTTTGTTTGACTTGGTTGAATTTGTGCTTCTTATCTTTTTACTGATTTATCTTTGGCTTCGATCATGTTCCTATGTTGCTCGATGATGTCACTGAGTGATTTAGAGTGATCGGGATGGTTCATGGTCCCTTTCCTTTTTTTTTTGGTTGTGTTTGTTGTTTGTGGAATGTTTGTCACAAACTGGGGCAACTATATCATTGGGTGTCTATGATAAGTACATTTGCTTTGTGAACGCCGCACAGACCTCGACCCTTGATGTATGCACCCTAGGATGCTTCACTCATTCCTTGTGTGTGATGTGTCTATCTTTTGCAAAAGGGGTTGCATTCCAACTCTGGCCTTCAATGCCATTATGCTCTACATCCGTTTTGCTACAATAAATAAAGGTTCTCACCTACTTATGTGCATTTGTGGAAGCAAGTTTTCCTTCATCTCTAACTATCCTCTGTCTAATTTCTTCTTACTAACATTTCTTCCATCAGTCTTGGCAATCAGTTTAGTCTAGTTCTTCGATCTCAAAAATAATAATAAAAATAAGCTATATCCTGCATTCATTGGTTAGTACATCTTCATTATATCAAGCCCATACAAAGTATTTTATCCATTTCATCTTATAAATGCATCAAAAACATAAAGAACATTCATACATGTTACAAAGATAGTACATAGATAGTGCATAAGACATCCATACATGGAAAGTACACATAAGCCATAACACATTGCATCCCATCATATAGTTGCATATCATATCATATATCAAAACAAAAAGAAAAATATCAGAGTACAAAATTGGACTGTCTGTCCTACGTATGGCCTGTAGGCTGAGTACATAATGTCAAACTATATATGTTTCTATCATAAGGAGCATGTGCCTCTGTCACTGGGTGCTCCCTCTGTCCTCCTCATCCCTGCCATGTCTCGAGGATGAAGCCCCTCATGTCCCTGGTCTTGGCTATGGTGGTCTCATAGGTCCACTCACCCCCATGCTGCTCACTGACCTCCGAGAACATGGCCTGCTCTCTATCCTCGATCGTGACCGATATGATGCTTCCCTCTGCTCTAGTGGAACTGCACTCTCATATAGAGTCCTCAAATGGTGCATCTCATCTCCTGCCTCTAATAACATCTGTGCCATCTCACGCGCACTAGCATCCCTAATCGACCCAGCATACTTGGTCACTCTCTGCTCTGCTTACTGTGCCTAGCTATCACTGTATCTTGAGCCACTGTCAGCCTGGCTATCTCTACTTTGTACCTATCCCTCTTAGTTGACCACTAATCCTGCTCTATCCTCAAGATAGCATTCTATCTCTCTAATGTAGCAATGTAATCATGCTAACTCACTATGGCTGCCCTACATATATGCATCTCCTCTATGCTAGTTGTCTCCTACCCTATGGGTATATCCTACAATGACTCATGATCTGCTAGATCTGGCTCATCTCTCTACAAGGGTCCTTTTTCCTGAGCAACAACTCCTCCACTTTGGCCAGTGCAAATGAACTCTTTTCCTTCTCCTTGTCTCTTATATAGATCTTTGTCAGTACCTAGATGGACATGCATGCTCTCCATCTTACTTTTGTGCCTTCCACTGCTTGTCCTTTGTGCATCCGACATTCAATTTTTCATCCATTCAAACCTATCATCTTCTGTTGTTCTTGTTGATCACTTGGCCTCTTTTTTGGATTTTTCTGACCAATTCCTCGAGGGGGCATGCATATGTCATTGTTATTGTCTGGGGTATTTTCATTATTGTTCTTTGAAACAATGCTTAGAATCGCATTGTCTCAAAGAGGGGCAAAATGTAGATGTCTAAAAATGGTCAACGCTTGTGGAGTCATACTTTAACATTTGCGCATTGCCTTATTTTAGGGTTCTTGCATCGCATTAACATTTCTTCTATGTTGTGCACTTGGTCTTTATCATTTGCGAGCTTCGAGTCCTTCTTCTACATTCCTCATTTTTCTCGCTTTCGAATTAGGTCTTGTTGATAGCAATCTTTAGTCCTAATTTTGGTCGATCTTATCCTGTTGCATCATGTTGTGTGCTCATTTATCATCATTTTGGACATCGTCAATCCTAATCGATGATAGAATTAGGGTTTTGTCCTCTTGTCAATCTTTCAATCATCTTTAGTTTGTTAGTAATCATTTGTGATTATCAGCTTGTCAGCCTTGTCATTTTGTGATCGATTCATCATCGGTCCTTGTCCTTGTCAGCCTTGTCATTTTGCGATCGATTCGTCATCAGTCCTTGTCCTTGTCAGCCTTGTCATTTTGCGATTGATTCATCATTGATCCTTGTCATTGTCAGCCTTGTCATTTTGTGATCGATTCATCATCGATCCTTGTCCTTGTCAATCTTGTCATTTTGCGATCGATTCGTCATCGAACCTTGTCCTTTTCAATCATGTCAATTTGGATTGATTAGTCATTGTTCCTCGTCAATTGGCACCTATCAATTTGATCTCCTTGTCAATCTTGGTCAATTTGTCATTGATTTTTGTCAACCAATCTCAATCATTTATCAACATTGGTCCTTTGTCAATTAGAATCATGATCGAACCTACTTTAATTTCTTATCGTCTTGACCTAATTCCTTGTCCTCTTATTTCTAGGGTTTTATGATTTGTTCATTTAATCCTTTTCTTCTTCTTTGTGGGTTAAATAAATCTATTTATTTAGTCCTAGGTCTCTTTCATGAATTAATTAATGGATGAAAACCTATTAATTAATTCACCTAATTTCTATTTGTCCCATTTTCTTTAATTTTTCTAATATTTCCCCTAATTTCATTCCCTCATTTTCTCCTATGTTTATGCTTCCATTTGTTGCAATCATGGAGGCTATTTTCTCTCTTCCCTTTTGTCATGGGAATGGCATTTCAATCTTGTCATAATTTGTCATAATTTGTCATTCTTGATTTGAATTTCCTTTCAAATCTCTTCATGCTAATCTTGTCCTCTCTCCAATTTGTCTATAAATTGGATGATTTTCTTCAATGAAAGGATCAATCAATCACATTTTTGAGTAACCTTATGCTATGAATTTCATCTCTCAACAACTTGCTTTCCACTTGCATTTTGCACTTGTAGGTGAGATCCACATCAAATTTGAAGGTGAAAGAAGAACAATGGAGCCACATGAAGGAGATATCTGCGTCGATTTGTTTCAATTTTATTTGATTTGAATATCTTGTCTTTATGTCTTCATTGATTGGATTGGGATTGCTTTCATAGCAGCTTTAGGTTTTGTGGTTGTCCTAATTGCTATTGCTTTGATAATATTCAATTTCCTGATCTAGAGTTGCAACAACAACTAACTTTACATAGGTATTATGGCTTAAGAAAATGTTAAAGGAAATAAAGGTAAAATGCAAGGAACCTATAACTATCTATTGTGATAACACTGCAACAATTGATATATCTAAGAATATAGTAATACATTCTAAAACTAAACATGTTTCTATCAAATTGAATTTTCTGAAAGAGAATTTTGAAGCAAAAGAAGTAGAACTAGTTTATGTGAATACTAAAGAGAAGATTGCAAATATTTTTACTAAGCCTTTGCGTAAGGAGACTTTTGAATATCTCATAGATCAGCTTGGGGTCATACCCCTTCTAGTAGAGACTTAGACAGTTGATGTTTGTCATCAACTGAAAAAATTAATAGAGAAACCTTTTTTACTCCGGCTTTGATGAGGAGAGCTACTTCTCAAAGGGAGTAGTTGGTATACTAAATTGGTTAGTATTTTGTATTTGAACTTGGTGTTGTAGTAACTTTGACATTTGATGTCAAACAGGGAGAGATTGATATGGAAAACCACCAAGAAAACACATGTTACTTTAAGGGGGAGAGATTGTTATTGATTACTATATTTGAATTTTGATTTCTGGTTATGATCTCTTTTGGGAGATTGCTTGTTTTTGGTATTTGGCATTTCTATCTTGGCACTTTGATGGTTTTTCCATCTTGTGTTGCCATCAATGCCAAAGGGGGAGATTGTTGGTATTTTGGTTATGTTAATATGGTTTTTTCATTAATGTCAATACCTATTAAGACTTATCAACTCTGGCACTTTAGAGAATTGGCAATGTTCACCGACAAGCAAGTGACCTATGCACAGTCAGCAGTATCTAGCACACCGACTAGATATAATGTTCACCGGCACTTGGAATAACATGGAAAACACTTCGTTATGTTGAAGACATCATTTGGAAACTTTGTCTTGGAGATTTTTTCATTGGTATGTTCGTGTTTGCATATTTTTTGTTACCGGCAAATAGGTCCAGGTTATGCACTGGCAGGCTTATCTATTCCAAATCAGCATGACACGCTTTGGAGATGATTTTGTTATTGTTGTAAATGCATTAAGCTGACATGTTGAATCAGATATTGCATCGGTTATTGATTTACTTGTAATTGTCTTACTATAATATCTTTTAGAGCCGACCTACTAAAATTGGTCTTAGGTTATGGTATATATGTAAGATTTTATTTGTAAGATTGGAATGCAATTAAAAAGGCAATTGTAAGAAGGTATGTGTGAAAATAAACAAAGCTATACACATAGACATCATTTGAAGGTGAAGCAAGGTTTTTGTGAAGACATATCAAAACTACACCGGTACTGAATCCAACATATGAAGATGCTATTCTGAACAATATATCATTATTGGATTTAACCATTTAATTGTAGTCAGTGTGACTCGTATTTGTGTTTGAGCAGTGAGCTCTAGGTACTTGGCCTTTCTGCATGTGCAAACCCCATTTGTATACACATACTATTTGCAGTAGTATCATCTAATTGTGGGTAAGGTTTCCCACCATGTTTTTCCCCCTTACAGGCTTTCCATGTACAAACATTGGTGTTATGTGTTGTGGATGTTATTGTCTTTCTGTTTCATGCATTAATCTTTACAAGTACTACAATTAACTGATAAACTGTCCAGTGACATAAAGTTTGGTTTGTTGGTATTAAGCATTAAGGTTGGTTAAGTTGTTTTTGGTTTGAATTTATTTGACAACTGATTCACCCCCCTCCCCCCTCTCAGTTGTCTCCGAGACCTAATAGTGTTAAGTTGCAGAGTATGTTTGTTATGCAGTTTTTAGTGTGCAAAAGAGGATCTATTTAAGCAAGTTTTGCTACTTCTAGATCACACAACCTATTTTTTTCTAATCACTACAACAATCAAATCCCCTAACTGGGTAAGCTCTAACAAGCTTCATTGTATAAATCCTTTAACAAGGTGTTCCATTAGTTTTGATTTAGAAATCATCTATCCCGATTACTCCTAACAGAGTAGTACCTTTAACAGGGTATATCTCCTAACAAAGCTTTGGGATCTTTAACAAGATTTTCTCCTAGCAGAGCACCTTTGTAGACCTTAACCGATCAGTTACCTGTTATTGCAGATAGTTAACTTGTGAGTCTCATCTCACCATGGTTTTTACCATTTGGGTTTTTCATGTATAAACACGTGTTATGGTGGATGTTTTACTTAGTGTGGATACTTTAATATCATTTTGGATTGCATGCATAGTTTTTAGTAAACTTGTTAAGTATATCTATTGGTCAGTGTTTAAAGTAGAATTATTTTTGGTGTCACTTATTCACCCCCTCCTCTCAGTGCTTATAAGTCTATCACCCTCATCCTAGCCCTCCACAAAAGAAGCACTCACCTACGAATCCAAGACATGAAATTTATAAATATAGGGTATAAAGATGACAACCAAAATCTCACCAAAAAATGCATGATTCTCTTGCGATTTATGATACACATTAGGTTCACCCTTATTCCAATGACCACCCATGTTACAGAGAAGAACAAAGAAATCCCAAAGCACACAAATTCCAGCCCAAAAATTGAAAAGGAAGCTCATACAGATGGTGGTATATATATGCACCATAGGGTGATACCATAATATTGGTTTACACTTTCTATTACATCCTTTTGTTTTTTGAAATGATACATTTTTAAAAAAATATAATTATTTAAGCCTTGAGAGGTCGCATTTGAAGTAACTAATTGAAGAGAGTTAGATCAAGGTCTCTTAGATCAAAATCCCTTGGATATAAACTCTCTACTCTTAAATCATACTTGCAATGGAGTCTCCTTAGCACCTCCAAAAATGCTAATAAAAATCCACTTTTACATTAACTTTTGTTGGGCCAAATGAATACATTTAGAAGTTTTTTTTTAATTATGTAGTTCTTATCATAATATTTCCAAATAGTATAATTTTTAATTTATTAAATTTATTTAATATATTTATGTTTTATTTCATATGAATGTAAGTTTTTCATCAAGTATTAAGGATTGTGTTTGACACGTGTGGAAAATTAGAAAAATAGATAAAATAAATTGTAAAAAATATCTAGAAACTAGGTATTGAAGTCCTCTTTACAAGAAATAAATTGAATTTTGATACTACACAACAAGTTACAATTTACTAAATCAACCTATGTCTAAATTATAGTTAACTCAAATTAAAAACTTTATATAATTTGAAATAAGTAGCATGATATTATGAAACAAATTGGAAACACTAGATATTGATGTTACAAACCTAAATTTGAAAGAATCACATTTTATCTATTTTAGAAAACAAGTTAGGCATTACCATGTGAGTATCACTCTTTAAAAATGTTGTTTACTGTTAAAATCTAGTTTTTGAGGGAGATAAAAAAATAGATACAAATTGATTAAAAAAAATTCATAAAAGTATATTTAGAATCTACATACAAAATGTCACAAATCACTAGTTTATATCATCTACAACTTCCTTATGATTTAGCGGTAATAGGTTTCCGAATTTAAAGTTTTTTTTCAAAATATTTATTTTAGTCTGAAAGTTGGCTAAAAAGTGTAACCCACTATTGTGAGATCACCCCATAATGAAAGACATGCCAATTCACATAGAATTGAAAAATGAGTTGATCATTCCCCACAAACCCTTCAAGCCAGCATTCATTTTGATGATTTAAAATAATCATTTCGATATCCTCTGGGATGTGGTCCATAATTTCCCACCTCAACGTATTATATTGAGCCACGTCCAAAAATTTCCAACCTATTGGTGAACAAGTTACCTTCATGATAAACATGAGTGACATTAAACTCATCAAAGGAGCTGAGCATAATTATACTATCAGCAATCAAATTCTTAATGATCCAACTCAAGGTTTAACACCCTCTTAAGGAATTAACTATATTTAACAAATCAATTTCTAGCTAGACCTTAGTAAAACCTTTAGAAATTGCCATCTTCATGCTAATGTAAGTTACATAAGCCTCCATGTAGTGGTTTGATTGAGAACCCAAAGGGAGGGCCACAACTGAGAAAAATCTACCATTGTGATCAAGAGCCACTCCTCCACATCCAATAGGTCCAAGATTCCCTTTCGTTGCCTCATCTGTGTTTGTTTTAATCCATACAACCCAAGGTACCTTCCAAGCCACACCATGTCTAACCATGTTTTGCTTAGCCAAGGGCTTAGTTATATCCCATTAAATTTTCTAGCATTGAACCACATTGAAATAAGAATGGGAAGGAAGCAAAGTGGGACTTGAAGCATTAATATTGATATAGACCACCAATAAATTCTCCTTAATAGCTGACTTCATCTTCAAGGCAAACACATCAAGAGGATAGAAAAATCCTTAAAGACACAATTGTTCCATTCCTTCCAAATCCCCCAAGCAACATGAGGAATGAGAAGAGACCAAAAAATAACAAGGGATGGATTAGCAAAAGGATAAATCCATTGAGTCCAATGCTCTAAGAAAGAAACAGAGAAGACCTAAAAAAACCGACCATAAGTTAAAAAACCAGCCCACACATCTCTGGAGAAGGAACATTTAAAGATAAGGTGAAAAGAGTCCTCTACACCCCCCCTTATAGTTGTAAGATTTATTAGGAAGAGCCAACACCCTCTTGTACAGTTTACCAATGATGGGGATTTTGTTTTGAACTTGAAGCCAAAAAAAGATATTAACTTTGGGGATAACAATAGGGTTCCAAATGAAAGCCCATAAGGGATATAACCTACATCTTGAAATCAATTGGGACATCAAAAGAACAATTAGAAGAAAATGCCAACACAAGAAAATCCACAAATGGTACAACAAGATGGATCATATTTCTTTAAATTTCCGAGACTCATTGGCTAGAATTTTTGTCTAAACTACTAGTTTTTGGACTATTAGCTAAAGTCACTTTAACCATTTTTTGGTTTCATTTTTACTAGTCTCCTCCAAGGTTTGACCTCTATCAAGTAGGCCATGGTGATTAGATCAATTTATTTATCAAAAATATTTCATCGAGCTCTATTTTGTTGTCCTTTTTGTACTTTGGAGGTAACCCATTGTTTCTTCTTTTTCTCTCAATGGCTCCTCCAACTTATAAAAAACTTCCTTGAATATCTTGTTATACTATTTTACCAATTGATTACCCCTTTGAACTAGATATCTCATTGTACTCATACTTTCTATAGGAATATTTGAAGTAGAAAATTTTCCCCAAAACTCCTATTTTACTTAATTCCACATACCACTATGCGTGGGGTATTTTTTAATGTACCAATCTAGTTCCACATTTCTTAAGGATCCTATAAATTCTAACAATATTGGTTTATCTTCTTCCTTGCCAGTTATTTCCCAAAATGACTCGAATAAGAATATATGTTTGGCTACTTTTATGGTGTCTTAGCCAAATATAGGGATCTTGTTATAATCCTCCATTATCCTTGGTATATATTCTAGTTGTGGTTTTTACTGTAAGGTTTTTGTTTTGGTACAATTGGTTTTTACTCCTTGATAGTATGGATGATCAAGGGTTTTCTTTTTTTATCCTTATAATCTTGTAGTTACTTGATATTAAATAATTATTCTCCCAAAATTTTGTTCCAGGAGGTATCCTACTCTATTTTTTCTTCCTCAATTTGACATGGTATTTCCTCCACTAAAATCCTTCTACTTTTGAATGAGAATAAGGATGGTTCCTAGTCTAGGGGTTATGACTTTTCAAAACATTTTTTCATATTTTTGTCTATAAGTGATATGCAATTAGATATCAATGAAACTAAGAGAGGGCCCAAACCTAATATGTAACAGGGGAAATCACAAGTAGTGAGATCACTAATACCAAAAAGGAGGGAATGCCTTTTTTGATTGAAAGGATTCATACTAGAGCACCCAACTGGCAAGAACAAGGGTCCTATACCATCAAGAGGTTTACATACTTTGAATAGAGGGGTTTAGGAGAGCACCACAACTATGATCCAAATAGAAACACTTGCACTAAGAAAGACACAGTCAAGGAACTAGAGAGGTAATGGAGAGTTTTCAAGGGAATAACTAAACCTTTTTCCTAAAGGACCTTCTAATGTAGAGGTTATAGGAGTAAATTGAAAACTTTTAGATAGATGTCTAATTAGGATCCAAACTGCACACTCTTGAGGTGATACAAGTGTATCAAATGACTCCAATAGGCTCCAAACTAGTCTTCCACTAAGACAAGTGGTTTGTTTGCCTCTACACCATTAAAAATACTCCAAAAGACATGTAACTAAGGTTCTTAAGACATTAAGTCTTGATTTGTTAGGGTAACTCAAGTTTTAGCCTTCAACTAGGGCTAGGCTCCTATTAGCCCTCCAAACACTATTTTAGATGAATAACTCCCCAAGGTTGCAAAACACTAGACAAAAAAATCACATATCAGGATACCCTTTTCAACCAAAAATAACATATCCAAAACTTAGGTATTGTTGCTTTGGACCAACACCCCCCAAAACTCACTGTCCTCTATACCTAATAGGCTAATTAGGCCTCTTTTGCAAAGGAAGTACTTCCTAAACTTAACTCCAATAAACACCCTTCTGTGTAGTCTTTGATTATGTTCCCCAACCAAGGATTTTCATTTTTTATGTTCAAGTAAGTCTTCTATATGCCCTAACCCAAAAACCCTCACTAAAACACCCTTAAACCTAGGGCTTGCTTAAAAATTCACCAAAAATCACTTCCATAATCAAATGAGGGATGATGCACCATTACCTCAACCTATACTCACTATATCAAACATAAAAATATCCCCTCCTTAAGGCCGATCTGCTACTACTTGTGGCATCAAAACCATGTATTTTGAGTCAACTCTTCATGGTGTACACCAAACATAATCATCTTCTTGTCATTGAATTGTAAAAACATATGATATATGTTAGAGATGATCCAATCCATAGGAATCAGGTTCCTACATCTATGGTTGGACCATTGTGTCAATGGAAATCAACAAAACAATTAAATAAAATTGACTGCAAACTTAGGAATGTACAGTGTAAAGTGTGATTCCAGATTTGTTGTACCCTCAGTAGATTATAAACATGAAAATAATGTAAAAAAACTATCCCAACTTCATTAAAAAAATGTTATCAAATCTACTTTAGTGCATAAGAAACATTAGAACTCAGATCTGCAAGAAAAATAAATGGTTTTATTGCTATTTTGGTTGCAGTCTGTACAACTCTTGTACTTGCTTGTGCTCACACCTTGCTCTCCTATACAAATGCCTCTTAGGTATTTAAAATAAAATTGCAACAACTTCCCGAACTGATCAATGGAGTTAGTTGTCATTACAAATGCTTAACAAGACGGTTTTGTCATTTTCCACGAAAACGGCTCTAGTCGTTGATATTCAAACATTTGAATTACAAACTCCTATTAAACACCCTATTTTGACTTCTAACCTAACCTAATGACTCTTAAAGAAGTACAATGCTTTATTTAAGAGGTCTAAACACTCTTAAGACCATGCCCAATCCTATAACCTTGAAATCCCATATTTGGTCCCATGGTCCTATTAGGCCCATCAGAACAATTAACCATTATATTAGGATCATTACAATGAAATGCCATAATTGGCTTCAAAACATCAAAATTGAGTCTATTAGACCCATACATCTCCTTTTCATTCCTCCATGGTATCCTCCAAGTTGTCTTCATGTTAGGGGCTCCTGCACCATACTCCCCTCTAATGAAAAATCTCTTGTCCCAAGTGAACAAATCTTTTGTGTTCGGAGCTTGTGACTCCAGTGATGATTTTTGGTACATGTCTACACCTTGTTCAACTACTCAAATGGAACTTTCTGACCTCTACAACTTGCTTCAATCTTAAAACAAGAATTACTGCTCAGAAACTTATGTTTTGGTCCCCTCATGGGACTATCTTTTGTCTATCCTTACTACCTTCTTTCATCTGCCATTTGGTCTGCCTTTTGGTGAACACCAATGCCACCATTACTACCTCTCTCTTGCACTTCAATAGGACACAAAATTTATCCCACTATTACACCATCCATAGTACTAGTCCATGGTAGATCTATACTTACTAACTTGCTGTCATTAACCACCATCATTTTCTTCACATGTGGCTTATCTCCAATCTACAAACTCACATATATTGGATCTCCAAAATATTTGA
Source organism: Cryptomeria japonica (assembly GCF_030272615.1). NCBI lineage: Eukaryota > Viridiplantae > Streptophyta > Pinopsida > Cupressales > Cupressaceae > Cryptomeria > Cryptomeria japonica. Next base: position 609,808,427 of record NC_081405.1, read on the forward strand.
CAAGTTGGTCATTTGAGTCAACAACATTCAAAGGATTCATGAAAAATGATTGTCCATCTTTATGCACAAGGTATCTATTAGTGTAGCCATCATGAATTGTCTTTCTCCCATACTACCAAGGTCTTCCTAGGATTAAGTGTGCACAAGTCATAGGTACCACATCACACAAAACCCTATCATGATATTATCCAATTGAAAACTAACATATGCTTGTTTCCTAATGAGGATATGTTGTTCTTTTCTGACCTAAGTAGCATAATAAGGATTTCTATGAGGAAATATTTTTAAATGAAGTTTATTGACCATCTCATAGGAATCCAAGTTATTATGTGAACCTAAATCTACACTCAATTTGCAAATTTTACCTTGAATCAAACACTAAGTTCTTAAAATGGATACCTTATGCTCTTCTTGTTACCACAATTTGCCTTTTTTAAGCATGAGTAATTATCCTTCCAGCACTGGACTTGCTTTCAGTGGTTCATTTTATTCTTTCTTTTCTTCTTCTTGTGTCAGGTTGACTCTTCTATCCTTGCCTCTATCAGATTGTTCCCACATAGGACATTTAAAAGAAGGATTCCCTAGTTCATTATAATTGAAGCATCTTCCTGTGAAAGTTCCTCTACCTGCCCTAACTCTTCCACCTCTGTATCCTACTCTTGAATCAGAAGATGTCTCTTTTCCTTTCTCCTTTCTTTGTCCTTATGTCAGAAGGGGCCTTAAGTGGTCCTAAGGGGTGCACATGTGTTGCAAGGGGCCTTAAGTGGTCCTAAGGAGTCACGCATGTGTTAGAACACATGTGTGACCCCTTAGGACCACATATGACCCCTTCCGACACCATTTGGTCTTATGTGGTCCTAATAGGTCCTAAGGGTTGTACATGTGTTGCAAGGGGCCTATAGTGGTCCTAAGGGCTCACCCATATGTTAGAACACATGTGTGACCCTTGAGGACCACATATGACCCCTTCCAACACCATTTGGTCTTATGTTGTCATAATAGGTCCTAAGGGGTGCACATGTGTTGCAAGGAGCCTATTGGTATTATAGATATGTTTCTTGGTGTTGTCATTGATGTCAACACTTATCAACACTTATCCTTCTGGAGATCTTTGATTATGTTCACCAGCAAGTTCAGTGACCTATGCATAGTCACTTGTATTTGGTTCACTAGTAGGTTATATTTTTCACCGGCAATAAGGATGACTTGTTATCATCTGGAGATCACTTGGTTATGTCTAAGACATGGTTTTGACACTTGGTTTTGGAGATTTGAGTATTGGTCTAAACGGGTTGACATATTTATTGTTACCGACAAATTGGTCTAGGTTATAGACCAACATGCATTATCTATTCCAAATTAGCATGATACGTTATGGAGATGGTTTAATCAATTAATATTATTGTTGAGCCATCATGATGCATCACATCTTGACTTGTTGTAATTGATTTTTATTGTAATATTCTTAGTGAGTTGGCCTACACATTTGGTCTTAGGTTTTGGTATATATATAAGATCTCAATTGTGAGATTAACATGGTATGGGTATGGTATGTAATAAGGTATTGTAAGGTTATATTCAGTATATGTGAATATAAGAAGAGCTACTCACATAGACATCATTTGAAGATTCAAGGAAGGTTTGAAGAAGACAATCAGAACTTAATTGATACAGAATCCAACATAGAAGATGCCACTTTGAGCAGTACATTATCATTGGATTTAATCATCCATTTTGTAGTCAGTGTGACTCCCATTCTATTATTGACCAGTGAGCTCTAGGGAGCTGGCCTTTTTGCATGTGCAAACTCCATTTGTAAACACATAATATCTACATTAGTATCATCTGATTGTGGGTAAGGTTTCCCACCATGGTTTTTCCCCTTACAGGGTTTCCACATACAAATCTCTGTGTTATGTGTTTTGTATATTGTTTCTCTTTTTGTTTCATGCATTAAGATTCACTGATACTATTATTAAATGTTAATCTTTTTAGTGACATTTATTTTAGTTTATCGGTATTATGTTTCAAGTTTGGTTAAAGTTGTATTTGAGATAAAATTATTAGACAACTGATTCATCCCACCCTCTCAGTTGCCTCTAGGTCCTAACAATTGGTATCAGAGCTGAGTCCTCTTTTTGTAGAAGTTTAGTAACTTGAGGAGATTATATGGCAATTAACTATTTCAGGAAGGACAGTTTGAAACTTGATGGAACTAATTATGGTATATGGAAGATTAGAATGGAGACACATATGAATTGAATTGGAAAAGACATATGGGATGTTACACTGAATGGTTATGTTGGTCCTACACTAGGTCAACCTAATCCACCTACATTGGCTAAGGATCAAGAGAATGATTGTAAAGCAAGAGAAGCACTTTTGAGCACCTTGTCAGATCAACAAATCATGAGACTATCAGATCGATCTACTTCTAAAGGTATTTGGGATAAGTTGGAGACATTGAATGAAGGTGATACCACTGTCAAAATTGCAAAACTGGAATGCTTCTAGGTCAGGTATGAAAATTTGAAAATGGAAGAAGATGAAATATTTTTTTCTTTTATGGAAATGGTTAATGAAATTGTTTTGTGAATACAAAGTCGTGGAGGTTCCTTAAGTGAAGATGAAATTTTTTCTAAAGTTATAAGAGCATTTCCACCGACATACAAAATGAAAGTAACTACTATTAATGATTGAGAACTATGCCTAATACATCAGTATCTAGAGATACCTTGGTCGGAAAACTTTCAACTTAATTTGAGCTTGAGGAGTTTAGTCCTATTGCTACAATTAAGATAGATTTGGCTTTCAAAGCATCATCATCTGCAACATCTTCATCATCAACTGATAAATATGATTGGAAAGCAATCTATGCAAGAGAACTTGAAGACATCAGAAGGGACAATAAAGAACTTGAAGAGCTTGAAGCACTATTTGCAAGAAAAATGCCTAAAGGTCATATTGGTAGTAAGTATGAAGGTAAAGCACATTTTAAATGTTTTAACTATAATTAAATTGGTCATATGGCATCTAGATATTGGGATAGACATGCAAGATTGAGAGAAGAAGATAAATGAACATATAAGCCTAACCCTAAATATCAGAGATACATATTTAAGAAGAATAAAGACAAATCATGTTACTATGTTGATGAAGGAGTTACCGATGATTCTGATGAAGAACCAAGAGACAATGGATGGGATTTTGTTGCAATAACTAGAGATCAACTGACACCTACTATTTCGCTAGTAGAACAGACCCTGGCAGCTAAAATTGAAGAAAGGGATGAATGAATTATAGATTCTGAATGTTCACATCACATGACTGGTGATAAAAGTAAGTTCTTATCTTTTCAGGAATACAATGGAGGTCTAGTAAGATTTGGAGGTGACAAAGATTTTTTGATCAGAGGAAAAGGCACTATATCTTTTGATGGTAAGCACAATACTGAAAATGTTTATTATGTTGAAGGTTTCAAGCACAATCTTTTGAGTGTTGGTCAATTAGTTGAAAAAGGATTTGAGTTACAATTCAAGAATATTAAATGCAAAATCATGAATAGAATTAGTTTGGAAGTTGCAACCAGTAATCAGACTAAAGGTAATATATTTAATTTGAATAACATTGAAAAGACATGCTTGATTGCACATATTGATGAAAGTTGGTTATGGCATAAAAGACTATGTCATGTAAATTTTGATTGCATTGTGAAGATTAGTTCATCTAAGGCAGTAAGGGATTTACCTAAGATTGTAAAACCTTAGAATCCGGTGTGTAAGGAATGCCAATTGGGAAAGCAAGTTAGAACAACTTTCAAAAGCATTTCTGAGAAAACCAATAATGTTCTTGATTTAATTCATACTGATTTATGTGGTCCAGCAAGAACAAGAAGTCTACAGGGAGAGATATTTTATACTAACCATTGATGATTATTCTAGAATGTGTTGGGCTACCTTTCTCAAGGAGAAATCAGAAGATTTTGGGAAATTCAAATTATTCAAGGTACTTGTAGAGGATTAAAACAACAAGAAAATCAAATGTTTAAGATTAGATCAAGGAGGTGAATTTACATCTAATGAGTTCAATACATTTTTTGAAGTGAATGGAATTAGAAGACAACTATCAGCACCCCAGACACCTCATCCAAATGGAGTTGTGGAAATGAAGAATAGAACTATTCTAGATGCAACTAGAAGCATGATATCAGAAGCAAATCTACCTTGTGTATATTGGAGAGAAGCAGTGAATATAGTGGTTTACACTTTCAACAGAGTTCACATCAAAGATGAAACTGGTAAGACACCCTATGAATTATGGTTTGGTGATATTCTTACTCTTAAGTACTTCAGAATATTTGGAAGCAAATGTTACATTAGGAGAGATGAGTATATTGGCAAATTTGATCCTAGAAGTGATGAAGGAATATTTCTTGGGTATTCATCTAAAAGAAAAATATATAGATGTTTTAATAAGAGATTGTAGAAAATCATTGAAAGTGAAAATGTGAAGATTGATGAACACTTTAGAAGAGATTCAAGGTCTATGGACTCTGAACGGGCAGTTGAGATAATCACAAAAGAACCTATAAGGAATGCATTGATACAGAATGTTGATCTAGTCACACTGGCATCATTAGATAATTCCACTGTGACTGAAGAACAACAACAAGTGAAAACACCCAGGTTAAGGAAAGCTTTATATCGATTTAAGCAAGCTCCTAGAGCCTAGTATGCTACATTGGATAAATATATTTTGAAGCTTGGTTACACTAAAGGTAATGCTAACAACAACTTATATTTAAAAGTGACTAATGAAGACATTTTGGTTATTGAAGTTTTTATTGATGACATCATTTTAGGAGGAGAAGATGGATTGTGTAAAGACTTTTCTAATAAGATGCAGGAAGAATTTGAAATGTCTATGATTGGGGAGATAAAATTATTTTTAGGATTGAAGATTTATCAAACTGATAAAGGTATATTCTTATTTCAATCAAAGTACTTGAAGAAATTACTAAAAAAAATTGGTATGAAAAACTCCAAACTAGTAAGTACTCCTATGACGACAACTGATAAACTATTATTGAAGGATGATTCAACCCATGTTAATCCGACAAGATATAAATCCATGATTGGAGGTTTACTGTATTTGACACAAACAAGACCTGATATTATGAATGCAGTATGTATTGTTTCAATATTTTAGAGTAATCCTAAGGAAAATCATGAATCAACAGTGAAAAAGATTTTTCAGTATTTATAAGACACAACAAATCTTGGTTTATGGTATCCTAAAGATGAAAAATTTGATTTATGTGCATACACTGATGCTAATTGGGCAGGAGATGTAGATGATAGAAAGAGCACCACCAACAGGGCATTCTTTCTTGGTAGTAGATTGATTTCATGGTTGAGCAAGAAACAAAGTTGTACATCACTATCAACAACAGAATCAAAATATGCTGCAACAACAACTAATTGTATTTAGGTATTATGGATTAAGCAAATGTTGAAGGACAAAGGTAAAATGCAAAGAACCAATAATCATCAGCAACAATTGATATATCTTAGAATCTAGTATTTCACTCTAAAATTAAACATGTTTGTATCAAATACAATTTTCTAAAAGAGAATGTTGATGCAAAAGAAAATTGGTTTATGTGAATACTAAAGAGAAGATTGCAGATATATTTACCAAGCCTTTTCCTAAGGAAATCTTTGAATATCTCAGAGAGAAGATTTGGTTTATACCCTCACCAGTAGAGACTTAGATAGTTGATGCTTGGCATCAAACCGACATAATTTATAGAGAAACCTTTTTCCAGCTTTGATGGAGGAGAGCTACTTCTCACAGTAGTAGTTGAATAAGTTGGTTCTATGAACTGGTTGTATCTGGTATTTATATTACTTTGGACTTTTATGTCAAAGGGGGAGAGATATCTATGGAAAAACACATAATCCTTTGGGGAGAGATAATTCATTGGGGGAGTGATTTTTACTCTCTGCATTTGTATTTTAATTTTTGGTATTGATCTATTCTGGAGATTGTTGGTTTTTGGTTTATTGGCATTCCTGCTTTATCACTTAGATGGTTTTTCCATCTTGTGTTGCCATCAATGCCAAAGGGGGAGATTGTTTCTATTATAGATATGTTGCTTGGTTTTGTCATTGATGTCAACACTTATCAACACTTATCCTTCTGGAGATCTTTGATAATGTTCACTGGCAAGTTCAGTGAACTATGCATAGTCACCGGTATTTGGTTTACTAGCAGGTTATATTGTTCACCGACACTAAGGATGACTTCTTATCATCTGGAGATTGCTTAGGTATGTCAAAGACATGGTTTGGACACTTGGTTTTGGAGATTTGATTATTGTTCTAAAAGGGTTGACATATTTGCTGTTACCGACAAATTGGTCTAGGTTATGGATCGACATGCCTTATCTATTCCATATCAACATGACACATTATGGAGATGGTTTAATCATTTAATATTATTGTTGAGCTGACATGATGCATCACATCTTGACTTGTTGTAATTGATTTTTATTGTAATATTCTTAGTGAGTCGACCTACACATTTGGTCTTAGGTTTTGGTATATATGTAATATCTCAATTGTGAGATTAACATGGTATGGGTATGGTATGTAATAAGGTATTGTGAGGTTATATTTGGTATATGTGAATATAAGAAGAGATACTCAGGTAGATATCATTTGAAGATTCAAGGAAGGTTTGAAGAACACAATCAGATCTTAACTGGTACTAGATCCATCATAGGAGATGCCACTTTGAGTAGTACATTATCATTGGATTTAATCATCCATTTTGTAGTCAGTGTCACTCCCATTCTATGATTGAGTAGTGAGCTCTAGGCAGCTGGCCTTTATGCATGTGCAGACTCCATTTGTAAACACATACTATCTACAGTAGTATCATCTGATTGTGTGTAAGGTTTCCCACCATGGTTTTTCCCCTTACAGGGTTTCCACATACAAATCTTTGTGTTATGTGTTTTGGATATTGTTTCTCTTTTTGTTTCATGCATTAAGATTCACCGATACTATTATTAACTATTAATCTATTTACAAACATTTAGTTTGGTTTACTAGTATTATGTTTCAAGTTTGGTTAAAGTTGTATTTGAGATAAAATTATTAGATAACTGATTCACCCCCCACTCCCAGTTGCCTTTGGGTCCTAATAGGGCCTTACATGGTCCTAGGGGGTCATGCATGTGTTAGAACACATGCATGACCCCTCAGAACCACATATGACCCTTTGTGACAACATTTGGTATTTTGTGGTCCTAATAGATCCTAAGGGGTGCACATGTGTGACAAGGGGCTTTAAGTGGTACTAAGGGGTCATGCATGTGTTATAACATGTGTGATATCTTAGAACCACATATGACCCCTTGCGACACCATTCGGTCTTATGTGTTTCTAATAGGTCCTAAGGGGTGCACATATGTTGCAAGGGGCCTTAAGTGGTCCTAAGGGGTCACACATGTGGGCTGCACATATGTTGCAAGGGGCCTTAAGTGGTCCTAAGGGGTCACACATGTGTGACCCCTTGGGACCACATATGACTCATTGTGACAAAATTTAGTCTTATGTGGTCTTAATATGTCCTAAGGGGTGCACATGTGTTGTAAGGGGCCTTAACTGGTCCTAATGGGTCACGCACACCATTTGGTCTTATGTGGTCCTAAAATGTCCTAAGGGGTGCACATGTGTCATAAGGGGCCTTAAGTGGTCCTAGGGAGTCATGCATGTGTTATAACATGTGTGACCCCTTAGGAGGACATATAACCAGTTGCTAAAATATTTGGTCTTTTGTGGATCTAATAGGTCCTAAGGGGTGCACATGTGTCGCAAGGGGCCTTAAATGGTCTTAAGGGGTTACACATGTGTTCTAACACATGCGTGACCCCTTAGGACCACATATGATGCCTTGTGACACCATTTTCTCATTTGTAGTCCTAATAGGTCCTGAGGGGTGCACATGTGTTACAACGGGTCTTAAGTGGTCCTAAGGGGTCACACATATGTTAGAACACATGCGTGACCCCTTAGGACCACATATGACCCCTTGCAACACCATTAGGTTTTATGTGGTCCTCATAGGTCTTTGGAGGTGCACATGTGTCACAAGGGACCTTAAGAGCTCCTAAGGGTTCACGCATGTGTTAGAACAAATGTGCGACCCCTTAGGACCACATATGACCCCTTGCGAAAACATTTGGTCTTTTGTGCTCCTAATAGGTCCTAAGGTGTGCACATGTGTTGCAAGGGGCATTAAGTGGTTGTGAGGGGTCATGCATGTGTCAGAACACATGCGTGACCCATTAGGACCACATATGAGCCCTGGTGGCACCATTGTTGGCATTTCAATTAGGATATTGAGAAGGTTGTTGATGATTATGGATATAACTAATTAAGGATGTTTATTGTCTTAATATTATTATTTTGTCATTGATATGAAGAAATTGATTTTCTAATTTAGTATGATGTTGCCATACCTTAAGAAATATGATTTGATGAGTATAAAGATGTCGGTAAAAGACACAGATAGAATATGATGAATAAGGGTAGGAATAAGTTATTCAATGGGAAACTATTACCGAGTTAGACAATGATGAGATCATGATGTTTAGATTGTTTTGATATCCTACATATGTTGTTGATTGTAAGGTTAATACTATACTATGTTACCGAGCAAAGAACCTAGTCGATAAACCCTAAGGTTATCGCTTTCGATTAATGAAGGTGAAATGTCTACCGAGTGAAGCTTAGTATTTACCAAGTTGCAACCAAGTAGTAACATAATGCATTAAATGAATAAAAGCATTATTTAATGAAGGAAGCTGATGAGCTGGCTATGATTAAATGATTGGTATTCTGTGCATGAAGTTTGTTAAAGAATCTATGGTAAAGGAAAATCAGCAGGAAGATCTACAACTCAGATTGAACCACAATACCCTAGCACAAGTTCCAAGAAATATATGCAAGTTCCAAGGCAGGGTAAAATGTTTTCAGATCAAAGGATACATTGAACCTGGTCAAGCGTGAAGATCTGATGGCCATGATTGATCATGGGATATGTGATCAAGGAGATTAAGCAGTTGGCAAATTGTTTAGAAATAAGGAACTGTTGATAAACAATGCATGCGGGCAAGTGTATGCATAGGGATGCTACATAGTGATTACTGAGCAATGAATCTTGAAGACCTGTTTGAATAACAAAGTATAGAGCCTAGCAGATGGACAAGATAAAGTTCTATGTCTATATTGTATTGAGCAAATAAGAATCTGCTTTAGCATTTTAGATGTGAAGTTGCAGATAGATTTTTATTACTGTTATTTTGTGAAGTAATAGAAAATCTCTTAACCGAGTGGACTTAATAGTCTTATTTGTAAAACCTTCTAGAAAGGTGACATTCTGATTGAGTGTTTAAAATCCTTTAACAAGGTCACCTCTAACAAGGTGAAGATCCTAACAGATCTGAGGGAAATCACTTAACCGGGTCACATCTAGCAATGTGTTTGTAATCTTTAACAGGATTTTCTTTTAACCGAGGATACTCTAGAAGAGTATATTTCTTAGTGGGTCTGAAATCCCATAGTGGTTTTTCCCTATTTGGGTTTCCATGTTAAATCTAGTGGTATGAGTTTTATGATGTTTATATGCTTTTGAGTTTGCATGTTTAGCAATTTTGGTTATATTACTGAAGTATATGTTACCAAGGTTGAATCTGTTGTTTTTATGGAAGATTAAGGTTCTATGATTCACCCACCCCTCCCTCTCATCTTATTAGCTTGGCATCTGTAGTTAACATTAAGTATCAGAACTATGAATTGGTATCAGAGATTTGGACTCTGGAAGAAAAAGTTTAAAGGTACTTGAGGAAAAGATCTAAAGATGTATAAGAGGGATTCATAGAAGCTGAACAAGTGAAGTTTCTCTACATGGCAGAAAAGGATGAAGCTACACCTATCAGGAGTTGGAGAATATGTTGTATACTATCTGGAAAATGATTTCATTACACTGAGTACCTATCCATTGACAATGGAAGAGATAATGGCAAAGCAAGAACATATCCAAGCAATGATTGAAATAACATCTGCATTGACCAACTCAGAGTTTAATGATCTAGAAGGCTGGAATGATGCAAAGGCAATGTGGGACAAGCTCATATCTATGGATGGCGATGATGAACATGTTCAAAGAGTAAAAGTGGACAGTCCAAGAGGGCAACTTGAATCTATGAGGATGAATGAAGGTGAGAAAATAACCCACTACACTACAAGACTAAAGGAGATTGTCAATCAAATCAAAGGAGCAGGTGGAACTATTGAAGAAAAGGATATAACAAGTAAGTTGTTAATAACCCTTCTACCAGCTTATGCAATTCAAGTCTCTGCAATCAATGAATTGAGGTCTATATCCAATATGCTAGTTTCTTTAGATGCTACTATTGGTAAGCTACATGCATTTGAGTTAAGCAATTTTGATAATAGTGGGTCTTCGGTAAATAAAGTGGAATCTGCATTTAGTTCTTTTCATATTGGTGAATCTGATGATTACAATGATAGAATGAGTAAGTACACAAAAGGAGATCACAGTGGAGCAAGTGAAAGATTTCAAAAAAACATGGAGGAAGTACACAAACTGTATGAGGAAATTAGAAAGAAAGAAGAGTATGAAGCACTATTAGCCAGAAAGTTATTGAGAGGCAAAGGTAAGTATAAAGGAAAAATACCTTTGAAATGTTTCTATTGTGATAAGATATGACATATGGCTTCTAACTATCCTGACAAAGAATCTACTAAAAAGAGAGATTACCAAGATGATAGATAGAAAGATAATCATTACAGAGGACACCGAGACTTCAGAAGAAGAGATAGAAAGTCATGCCTAATAGCTGATGAGGAAAACAATGATGATAAATCAGATGAAACTGATACAGAGGAAGTAGTTTATGTGGCTATCAAAGATGGATCAGATGAAGAAAGGTATGAAGAAAAAGCCCTAATATCTCACATAAAAACTAATGATTCTTGGATCATAGATAGTGGATGCTCACATCACATGACAGGTGCTAAACACAAGTTTGTTCTGCTAGAAGATTATGATGGAGGATATGTAAGATTTTGTAATGATGCACCATGTCTGGTAAAAGGTAAAGGATCCATAACACTTCTTGACGATGTAAACTGTAATGATGTTTATTGGGTTGAAGGTTTGAAATACAATTTGTTGAGTGTAGTATAGCTAAACAACACAGGTTACTGAATAGAATTTCAGAAAGGAATTGTCAAAGTTCATGACAAGCATGGAAAGTTAGCTGCTACCGGGACACAAACAAAAGGTAACACATTTCACCTTGACTCAACTCGGAATAAGTGTCTATATGAAAAGATAGATGATACTTGGTTATGGCATAAAAGGTTTTGTCATGTAAATTTTGATAATCTAATCAAAATAAGCAAGAAGCACCGAGTAAGAGGTCTACCCAGTCTTGAAAAACCTGAGAATTGTATGTGTTGAGGATGCCAGATGGGTAAGATGACAAGATCAAACTTTACAAGTAAGTCCTACACTTCTAAGGGAATTTTAGATCTTGTGCACACTGATCTTTGTGGTCCTATGAAAGTTCAAAGTTATTATGGTGATAAATAGTTCATATTATTTGAGGATGATTATTCAAGGATGATATCAGTTATGTTTTTAAAAGAAAAATCAGAAGCTTTTCAAATGTTTAAATGGTACAAGGCAAGAGTTGAAAATGAAACAGGAAGACAACTGAAATATCTTAGATCAGACAAAGGAGGAGAGTTCACATTTGATGAGTTCAACTTATTCTGCAATGATCATGGTATTAATAGACAAGTCTCTACATCGATAACTCCATAGCAAAATGGAATAGCTAAGAGAAGAAACAGATCTATTGTGGACTATGCTAGAACCTTGATGATAGAAAAGAAAGTGCCACAAACATTTTGGAGAGAAGCAATAAGCACAACAGTTTACACCCTGAACCGAGTACAATTGAAGAAAGGAACTTTGAAGACACCATATGAAATCTGGTATGACAAGAAACCTAATGTAAGTTATTTCAAAATCTTTGGAAGTAGATGCTATGTTCACAAAGATGATAGAAATGGAAAGTTTGATCAGAAAAGTGAAGAAGGAACATTTCTTGGTTATTCTTCTAGAAGTAAAGAATTTAAATGTCTAATCAAATCATCTAACAAAATAGTAGAAAGTGAAAATGTGATAATTGATGAATTTGCAAAAAGAAATGATGAAGGAAAATCCAAAGAACTAGAAGATTATGATGAATTTGTCTATGTTCAACCGACAAGTCTTACCGAGAGAACTGTTGAAGAAAATGAAGAGAATGTCCAGTTATCGAGTGATGAAGAAGATCATATAGAGCCTACCGAACCTATATTAGCCAAGTATGTCAGAAGACATCATACATCAAGTCAGATTATAGGAGATAAAGATGATCCAAGGATGACAAGGAACAAATTGAGACATAACACATGTCTGATATCTGAATTTGAACTGAGGATAGTGAAAGAGGCATTTAATAGTGAAGATTGGATAAATGCTATAACAAAAGAGATTGATCAAATCAAGAAGAATGACACATGGACACTGGTCCCAAGACCGAAGGACAAAAATGTAATCGGTACAAAGTGGATTTTAAAAAACAAGCTGAATGAAAAAGGTGAGGTCATTCGAAATAAAGCAAGACTAGTTTGCAATGGTTATGCCCAAGAAGAAGGAATTGATTATGGTGAGACTTTTGCAGCTGTGGCTATACTTGAAGGAGTAAGAACATTGTTGGCATATGCTACTTACAAGAATTTCAAGGTATATCAAATGGATGTCAAATTTGCATTTCTGAATGGTATATTAGAAGAAGAAGTATTTATTGAACAACCTGAAGGATTTGTTGAAAACAAGAATAAAGATCAGGTATGTAAATTGAACAAAGCTTTATATGGTCTAAAACAAGCACCTAGAGCATGGTATGAAAGATTGCACTCTTATTTAATCAAGATTGGTTTTATAAGAACAAGTGAAAACAACAATATGTACATCAAGAATGATGAAAACGGAATACTGATCTCAGCCATATTTGTTGATGATATTATCTTTTGTGGAAATGACTCTTTATGCAAGAACTTTGGAAATGAAATGAGCAAAGAATTTGAGATGTCATTAATCAGTGCGATAAAGTATTTTATAGGTTTACAAATACTACAAAGGAAAAATGAGATTTTCATTACTCAATCCAAGTACATAAAGGAAATCTTGAAGAAATTTGGAATGGAGGATTCAAAACTAGTAAGTACTCCTCTGACTACCAACTGCAAATTATCAAAGAATGATGAATCTGCATCTGTTGATGAGACACTTTACCGATCCATGATTGGAAAGCTACAATATGTTGTTCACAGCAGGCCAGATATAGCACATGCAATAGGTATAGTTGCAAGATTCTCTGCAGATCCTAAGGAAACACACATGACAACAATCAAGAGAATTTTTAGATACCTGAAAGGCACTGAGGATTATGGCTTAGTATATCAGAAAGGAAATGATTTTGATTTAAAAGTTTATACTGATGCTGATTCGGCAGGCAACATTGATGATAGAAAAAACACAAGAGGGGGAGCTTTCTTTTTAGGAGAAAGACTAGTGAATTGGCTTAGCAAGAGACAAGGATGTGTTTCACAGTCAATAGCAAAAGCTGAATAGATTGCCACAGCATTGAATTGTACCAACATAGCATGGAGCAAACAGCTGTTTGAAGGTATAAATGAGAAAGTTACCGAGCCAGTAACTATATTTTGTGACAATACTAGTGCCATTAACATTTCAAAGAATCATGTTATGCACTCTAAGACTAAGCACATCGCTATCAAATATCATTATCTTAGAGAAGAAGCTCAAGAGAAGAAAGTGGTGTTGGAGTATGTTGGCACAAAGGAGCAAATAGCATATATCTTCACCAAGCCATTGCCAAGGGATACTTTTGAGTATCTCAAAAGTAAGTTAGGGGTCCTACCCCTATCTTCTACTCACTAACCAAGTTCAGTGAAAGCATCAATTCAATGAATCTACAAAATATCTTTTAGGAGTTGATGCTGATTTACACACTTTAGGAGGTTATCTAAAGGTGTGCAGGAAACAATAGAGGGAATAGGAATTGAAGATAAAATG